>NW_026057585.1:64486817-64542974 GCF_023721935.1 Panthera uncia
ACTTCATTAATTCCTTTTCTCCCTTCAAAATAACAAACGAAGGAATTCACCCCAAAAGAAAAAGCACAAAGAAACGACAGCCAGGGATTTAACTAACACAGATACAAGCAAGATGTTTGAACCAGAATTTAGAATCATGATAATAAGAATACTAGCTGGAGTCGAAAATAGATTAGAATCCCTTTCTGCAGAGATAAAATAAGTAAAAAATAGCCAGAATGAAATTAAAAATGCTATAACTGAGATGCAATCACGGATTGATGCAGCGGTGCAAGGATGGATGAGGCAGAACATAGAATCAGCAATATAGACGACAAACTTATAGAGTATAATGAAGCAGAAAAAAAGAGGGAGATTAAGGCAAAAGAGCACAATTTAAGAATTAGAGAAATCAATGCCTCATTAAAAAGGAACAACATCAGAATCATAGGGGTCCCAGAAGAGGAAGAGAGAGAAATAGGGGTACAAGGGTTACATGAGCAAATTATAGCGGGAAACTTTCCTAACCTGGGGAAAGACACAGACATCAAAATCCAGGAAGTAGAGAGGACCCCCATAGATTCAACAAAAACCAACTATCAACAAGGCATATCATAGTCAAATTCACAAACTACTCAGGCAAGGAGAGAATCATGAAAGCAGCAAGGGAAAAAACGTCCCTAACATACAAGGGAAGAGAGATCAGGTTTGTAGCAGGCCTATCCACAGAAACTTGGCAGGCCAGAAAGGAGTGGCGGGATATATTCAATGTGCTGAATCAGAAAAACATGCAGCCAAGAATTCTTTATCCAGCAAGGCTGTCATTCAAAATGGAAGGAGAGATTAAAAGATTCCCAGACAAACCAAAATTAAAGGAGTTTGTGACCACTAAACCAGCTCTGCACGAAATTTTAAGGGGGACTCTCTGAGGAGAGAAAAGATGAAAATATATATACAAAATAAATGAATACCAACAGCAACAAGGATTAGAAAGGACCAGAGAATACCACCAGAAACTCCAACTCAATAACCATGATAATGGCCATCAATTCATATCTTTCAATACTCACTCTAAACGTCAATGGACTCAATGCTCCAATCAAAAGACATAGGGTAACAGAATGGATAAGAAAACAAGATCCATCTATATGCTGTTTACAAGACACCCACTTTAGACCTAAAGACACCTTCATATTGAAAGTAAGGGAATGGAGAACGACCCATCATGCTAATGGTCAACGAAAGAAAGCCGGAGTAGCCGTACTTATATCAGACAATCCAGACTTTAAAATAAAGACTGTATCAGGACATGCAGAAGGGCATTATATCATAATCAAGGGGTCTATAGACCAAGAAGACCTAACAATTGTAAACATTTATGCATCAAATGTGGCAGCACCCAAATATATAAATCAACTAATCACAAACATAAAGAAACTCATTGATAGTAATACCATAATAGTAGGAGACTTCAACACCCCACTCACAGCAATGGACAGATCATCTAATCAAAAAATCAAAACAAGGAAACAAGGAAACAATGGCTTTGAATGACACACTGGACCAGATGGACTTAACAGATATATTCAGAACATTTCATCCTAAAGCAGCAGAATATACATTCTTCTCCAGTGCACATGGAACGTTCTCCAGAAGAGACCATATACTGGGACACAAATCACCCCTAAGTAAGTACAAAAAGATCAAGATCATATCGTGCTTATTTTCAGACCCCAATGCTATGAAGCTCGAAATCAACCACAAGAAAAAAATTGGATAGGTAACAAATACTTGGAGACTGAAGAACATCCTACTAAAGAGTGAATGGGCTAACGAAGCAGTTAAAGAGGACATTAAAAAGTATATGGAAGCCAATGAAAATGATAACACCACGACCCAAAACATCTGGGACGCAGCAAATGCGGTCATAAGAGGAAAGTATATAGCAATCCAGGCCTTCCTAAAGAAGGAAGAAATATCTCAGGTACACAACCTAAACTTATGCCCTAAGGAGCTGGAAAAAGAACAAATAAAACCCAAGACCAGCAGAAGACAGGAAATAATAAAGATTAGAGCAGAAATTAATGCCATCGAAACCAAAAACACAGAACAGATCAATGAAACCAGAAGCTGGTTCTTTGAAAGAATTAACAAAATTGATAAACCCCTAGCCAGTTTCATCAAGAAGAAAAAGGAAAGGACCCAAATAAATAAAAGCAAGAATCAAAGAGGAGAGCTCACAACCAACACAACAAAAAATAAAAACAATAATAAGAGAATATTATGAGCAATTATATGCCAATAAAATGAGTAAACTGAAAGAAATGGACAAATTCCTAGAAACATACATACTACAAAACTGAAACAGGAAGAAATAGAAAATTTGAACAGACCAATAACCAGTAAGGAAATTGAATTAGTAATCAAAACTCTGCCAAAAACCAGAGCCCAGGGCCAGATGGCTTTCCAGGGGAATTCTACCAAACATTTAAAGAAGAGTTAACACTTATTCTCTTCAAACTGTTCCAAAAAATAGAAATGGAAGGAAAACTTCCAAACTCTTTCTATGAAGCCAGCATTACCTTGATTCCAAAACCAGACAGAGACCCCACTAAAAGGGGAACTATAGACCAATTTCCCTGATGAACAGGGATGCAAAAATCCTCAACAAGGTATTAGCCAACCAGATCCAACAATACATTAAAAAATTATTCACATGACCAAGTGGGATTTATACCTGGGATGCAGGTCTGGTTCAATATCTGCAAAACAATTAACATGATTCATCACATCAATAAAAGAAAGGACAAGGACCATATGATCATATCAATAGATGCAGAGAAAGCATTTGACAGACTACAGCATCCTTTCTTGATAACAACCCTCAAGAAAGTAGGGATAGAAGGAGCATACCTCGAGATCATATAAGCCATATATGAATGAGTCAACGCTAATATCATCCACAATGGAGAAAAACTGAGAGCTTTCCCTCTGAGGTGAGGAACAAGACAGGGATGTCCACTCTCGCCACTGTTATTCCACATAGTATTGGAGGGTTTAGCCTCTGCAATCAGACAACACAAAGAAGTAAAAGGCATCCAAATTGGCCAGGAGGAGGTCAACCTTTCACTCTTCGCAGATATGATCCTCTATATGGAAAACCCAAAGATTCCACCAAAAACTGCTAGAACTGATCCTTGAATTCTGCAAAGTTGCAGGATATAAAATCGATGCACAGAAATCGGTTGCATTCCTGTACACCAACAATGAAGCAACAGAAAGAGAAATCAAGGAATCGATCCCATTCACAATTGCACCAAAAACCATAAAGTACCTGGGAATACATTTAACCAAAGAGGTGAAAAATCTATACACTGAAAACTATAGGAAGCTTATGAAAGAAATTGAAGAAGACACAAAAAAATGGAAAAAGATTCCATGCACCTGGATAGGAAGAACAAATAGTGTTAAAATGTCGATACTACCCAAAACAATCTACATATTCAATGCAATCCCTATCAAAGCAACACCAGCATTCTTCACAGAGCTAGAACAAATAATCCTAAACTTTGTATGGAACCAGAAAAGACCCCAAATAGCCAAAGCAATCTTGAAAAAGAAAACCAAAGCAGGAGGCATCACAATCCCGGACTTCAAGCTCTACTACAAAGCTGTAATCATCAAGACAGTATGGTACTGGCACAAGAACAGACACTCAGATCAATGGAATAGAATAGAGAACCCAGAAATGGACCCACAAACGTATGGCCAACTAATCTTTGACAAAGCAGGAAAGAATATCCAATGGAATAAAGACAGTCTTTTCAGCAAGTGGTGCTGGGAAAACTGGACAGCGACATGCAGAAGAATGAACCTGGACCACTTTCTTACACCATACACAAAAATAAGCTCAAAATGGATGAAATACCTAATGTAAGACAAGAAGCCATCAAAATCCTCAAGGAGAAAGCAGGCAAAAACCTCTTTGATCTTGCCCACAGCAACTTCTTACTCAACATGTCTCCGGAGGCAAGGGAAACAAAAGCAAAAATGAACTACTGGGACCTCCTCAAAATAAAAAGCTTTTGCACAGTGAAGGAAACAATCAACAAAATTAAAAGGCAACCAACAGAATGGGAGAAGATATTTGCAAATGACATATCAGATAAAGGGTTACTATCCAAAATCTATAAAGAACTTAGCAAACTCCGCCCCCAAAAAACAAATAATCCAGTGAAGGAATGGGCAAAAGACATGAATAGACACTTTTCCAAGGAAGACATCCAGATGGCCAACTGACACATGAAAAAATGCTCAACATCACTCCTCATCAGGGAAATACAAATCAAAACCACAATGAGATACCACCTCACACCTGACAGAATGGCTAACATTAACAACTCAGGCAACAAAGATGTTGGCGAGGATGCAGAGAAAGAGGATATCTTTTGCATTGTTGGTGGGAATGCAACCTGGTGTAGCCACTCTGGAAAACAGTACGGAGATTCCTCAAAAAACTCAAAATAGAACTACCCTACCACCCAGAAATTGCACTACTAGGCATTTATCCAAGAGATACAGGTGTGCTGTTTCGAAGGGACACATGCACCCCCATGATTATAGCAGCACTATCAACAATAACCAAACTATGGAAAGAGCCCAAATGTCCATCGATGGATGAATGGATAAAGATGTGGTATATATATATATATATATATATATATATACACACATACACACAATGAAGTATTACTCGGCAACCAAAAAGAATGAAATCTTGCCATTTACAACTACGTGGATGGAACTGGAGGGTATTATGCTAAGCGAAATTAGTCAGAGAAAAACAAATATATGACTTCACTCATATGAGGACTTTAACACACAGAACAAATGAATATAAGGGAGGGGAAGCAAAAATAATATAAAAACAGGGAGTGAAACAAAACATAAGAAACTCTTAAATATGGGGAGCAAACAGAGGGTTACTAGAGGGTTTGTGGGAGGGGGATGGGTTAAATGGGTAAGGGGTACTAAGAAATCTACTCCTGAAATCATTGTTGCACTATATGCTAACTAAATTGGATGTAAGTGTTAAAAAATAAAAAATTAAATTAAAAAATAATAATAATTCCTTGTTACAATTTGTGATCCTTTATACTTAACTTCCTCTGTTCAAATTATTGTGTAGTTTATTTCTGCTAAGTGGACCCTAATTAATCCAGATTTAGTACAGGGAGTGGTCCCAAAAGATAGACCAGAAAAGACTGAATTTGGGACTTTGTTTAATCATGCTCTTGGGCTTGAATGCAGTGCTGAGATCCCTGCCAATAGGAAGTGGGATGCTAGTAGCTCATGTCATGAAATATCACCACAAATAATCATGCTATTACCTGCAGTTAATTGGCAACAAGTAACAACTGAAACGACTCACTTGTGAGCCCAAGTGACTACTGCATTTGAACATTATGACAATGATGACTAAAAGAATTAGTATGGAATGTATTCTACTGAGTGAATTGAGTATTTACAGAAAGTAAATGACAAGTTCAAATCTTTTTCTCTCAGCTAAAGTCATGACCTAAGAACGAAAGAGTGGCCTTGACAATCATAATGTCTTTTGTCTTATGGTCACAGAACTGATAGTGCTAGAAAGAAAATATAAAATTTAATTGCATATATTGTTGAATTCCACTGTCAGTTGAATCCATAGTTCCACCAAGTTCCTGAGGAAAACTTAGAAAATTAATTCATATATTAGTCTGTTCAGGCTGCTATAACAAAATATCACAGACTGAGTAGTTTATTAAAAAAAAAACAGAAATTTTAAGATTGTTTGTTCTATCTCTGTGAAGAATGCAGGTATTAATTTGATAGGGATTGCATTGAATGTATACATTGCTTTGGGTAGTATCGTAATTTTTTTAAAGTTTTTTAAATGTTTATTTATTTTTGAGACAGACAGAGCACGAGCAGGGGAGGGGCAGAGAAAGAGACACACAGAATCTGAAGCAGGCTTCAGGCTCTGAGACATCAGCACAGAGCCCGACGTGGGGCTCGAACTCATGAAGCAAGAGATCATGACCTGAGCCAAAGTTGGACACTTAACTGACTGAGCCACACAGGCGCCCAGGTAGTATCAACATTTCAACAATATTTGCTCTTTCAGTCAATGAGTATGGAACGTTTTTCCATTTCTTTGTGTTCTTCAACTCATTTCTTTAGCTTTCTCTAGTTTTCAATGTACAGATCTTTGACCTCTTTGGTTAGGTTTATTTCTAGGGATTTTGTAGGTTTTGGTGCAATTATAAATGGGATCGATTCCTTGATTTCTCTTCATTATTGAATGAATGCTGCTTCGTTATTGATGTATAGAAATGTAACTGATTTCTGTACATTGATTTTATATCCTGCAACTTTGCTGAATTCACATATCAGTTCTAGCAGTTTTTTGGTAGTCTTTTGGGTTTTCCATGTAGAGTATCATGTCGTCTGTAAAGAGTGAAAGTTTGACTTCTTCCTTGCCAATTTGGATGCCTTTTATTTCCTTTTGTTGTCTGATTGCTGAGGTTAGGACTTCCAGTACTATGTTGAACAACAATGGTGAGAGTGGACATCCCTGTTGTGTTCCTGACCTTAGGGGGAAAGCTCTCAGTTTTTCCCCATTGAGGATGATATAACTGTGGACCTTCCATATATGGCCTTTATGATAAAGTGTGTTCTTTCTATCCCTACTTTCTTGAGTGTTTTTATCTGAAAAGGTGCTTAAAAATAGACACATAGATCAATGGAATAGAATAGAGAACCCAGAAATGGACCCACAAATATTGGCCAACTAATCTTCGACAAAGCAGGAAAACAGTATCCAATGGAAAAAAGACAGTCTCTTCAGCAAATGGTCCTGGAAGAACTAGAGAGTGACACGCAGAAAAATGAAACTGGACCAGTTTCTTACACCATACACAAAAATAAGTTCAAAATGGATGAAAGACCTAAATGTGAGACAGGAAACCATCAAAATCCTAGAGGAGTAAACAGGCAGCAACCTCTTTAGCCTCGGTCAAAGCAACTTCTTACTATACATGTCTCTGAAGGCAAGGGAAATAAAAACAAAAATAAACTATTAGGACCTCATCAAGATAAAAATCTGCACAGAGAAGGAAACAATCAACAAAACTAAAAGGCAACTGATGGAATGGGAGAAGATATTTGCAAATGACATATCAGATAAAGGGTTACTATCCAAAATCTATAAAGAACTTAGCAAACTCCACACCCAAAAAACAAATAATCCAGTGAAGAAATAGGCAGAAGACATGAATAGACACTTTTCCAAGGAAGACATCCAGATGGCCAACAGATACATGAAAAGATACTCAACATCACTCATCGTCAGGTAAATACAAATCAAAACCACAATGAGATATCACCTCACACTGGTCAGAGTGGCTAAAATGAACAACTCAGGAAACAACAGATGTCAGTGATGATGTGGAGAAAGGGGAATCCTCTTGCACTGCTGGTGGGAATGCAAACTGGTGCAGCCACTCTGGAGAACAGTATGGAGGTTCCTCAAAAAATGAAAAATAGGGCTATCCTACGAGCCAGCAATTGCACTACTAGGAATTTATCCAAAGGATACAAAAATGCTGATTTGAAGGGGCACATGCACCCTAATGTTTATAGAGGCATTATCAACAATAGCTAAATTATGAAAAGAGCCCAAATGTCCATCAACTAATGAATGGATTAAGTAAGATTTGGTATATATATATGAATATTATTCAGCAATCACAAAGAATGAAATCTTGCAAGTTGCAAAAACATGGGTAGAACTGGAGGGTATTATGCTAAGTGAAATAAGTCACTCAGAGCAAGACTGATATACGATTTCATCCATATGTGGAATGTGAGAAACTTAACAGATGAACATAGGGGAAGGGAAGGAAAAATAAGAAAAACAAAGAGGGAGGCAAACCGTAAGAGACTGTTAAATACAGAGAACAAACTGAGAGTCGATGAGGTTTGGGAGTTCAAGGGGTGGGTGAAATGGGTGATGGGCATTAAACAGGGCACTTTTCGGGATGAGCACTGGGTGTCATATGTAAGAGATGCATCACTGAGTTCTATTTCTGAAGCCAAGACTACACTGTATGTTAACTAACTTGGGAATAATAATAATAGTATTATTATTCTCTGTCTCCCTCTCTCTCTGACCCTCCCATAGGTTCTCTTGCTCTCTCTCTCTCTCTCTTTTTTTTTTTTACCTTCTTTTTATTTTTATTTTTTATTTTTTTATTTTTTATTTTTTTATTTTTTTTTCAATATATGAAATTTATTGCCAAATTGGTTTCCATACAACACCCAGTGCTCATCCCAAAAGGTGCCCTCCTCAATACCCATCACCCACCCTCCCCTCCCTCCCAACCCCCATCAACCCTCAGTTTGTTCTCAGTTTTTAACAGTCTCTTATGCTTTGGCTCTCTCCCACTCTAACATCTTTTTTTTTTCCTTCCCCTCCCACATGGGTTTCTGTTAAGTTTCTCAGGATCCACGTAGGAGTGAAAACATATGGTATCTGTCTTTCTCCGTATGGCTTATTTCACCTAGCATCACACTCTCCAGTTCCATCCACGTTGCTACAAAGTGTCATATTTCGTTCTTTCTCATTGCCATGTAGTACTCTATTGTGTATATAAACCACAATTTCTTTACCCATTCATCAGTTGATGAACATTTAGGCTCTTTCCATCATTTGGCTATTGTTGAGAGTGCTGCTATAAACATTGGGGTACAAGTGCCCCTATGCATCAGCACTCCTGTATCCCGTGGGTAAATTCCTAGCAGAGCTATTGCTGGGTCATAGGGTAGATCTATTTTTAATTTTTTGAGGAACCTCTACACTGTTTTCCAGAGCAGCTGCACCAGTTTGCATTCCCACCAACAGTGCAAGAGGGTTCCTGTTTCTCCACATCCTCTCCAGCATCTATAGTCTCCTGATTTGTTCATTTTGGCCACTCTGACTGGCGTGAGGTGGTATCTGAGTGTGGTTTTGATTTGTATTTCCCTGATGAGGAGCGACGTTGAACATCTTTTCATGTGCCTGTTGGCCATCTGGATAACTTCTTTAGAGAAGTGTTTATTCAAGTTTTCCCCATTTCTTCACTGGATTCTTTGTTTTTCGGGTGTGGAGTTTGGTGAGCTCTTTATAGATTTTGGATACTAGCCCTTTGTCTGATATGTCATTTGCAAATATCTTTTCCCATTCCCTTGGTTGCCTTTTAGTTTTGTTGATTGTTTCCTTTGCAGTGCAGAAGCTTTTTATCTTCATGAGGTCCTAATAGTTCATTTTTGCTTTTCATTCCCTTGCCTTTGGGGATGTGTCAAGTAAGAAATTGCTGAGGCTGAGGTCAGAGAGGTTTTTCCCTGCTTTCTCCTCTAGGGTTTTGATGGTTTCCTGTCTCACATTCAGGTCCTTTATCCATTTTGAGTTTTTCTTTTTCTCTATTTCTTTCTTTCTTTCTTTCTTTCTTTCTTTCTTTCTTTTTGTGAATGGTGTAAGAAAGCAGTCTAGTTTCATTTTTCTGCATGCAGCTGTCCAGTTCTCCCAGCACCGTTTGTTAAAGAGACTGTCTTTTTTTCCATTGGATATTCTTTCCTACTTTGTCAAAGATGAGTTGGCCATACTTTTCTGGGTCTAATTCTGGAGTCTCTATTCTATTCCATTGGTCTATGTGTCTGTTTTTGTGTCAATACCATGCTGTCTTGATGATTACAGCTTTGTAGTATAGCTTGAAGTCTGGGATTGTGATGCCTCCCACTTTGGTCTTCTTCTTCAAAATTACTTTGGCTCTTCAGAGTCTTTTGTGGTTCCATACAAATTTTAGGATTGCTTGTTCTAGTTTCGAGAAGAATGCTGGTGCAATTTTGATTGGGATTGCATTGAATGTGTAGATAGTTTGGGTAGTATTGACATTTTAACAGTATTTATTCTTCCAATCCATGAGCATGGAATGTTTTTCCATTTCTTTATATCTTCTTCAATTTCCTTCATAAGCTTTCTATAGTTTTCAGCATACAGATCTTTTACATCTTTGGTTAGATTTATTCCTAGGTATTTTACGCTTCTTGGTGCAATTGTGAATGGGATCAGTTTCTTTATTTGTCTTTCTGTTGCTTCATTATTAGTGTATAAGAATGCAATTAATTTCTGTACGTTGATTTTGTACCTACGACCTTACTGAATTCATGTATCAGTTCTAGCAGACTTTTGGTGGAGTCTATCGGGTTTTCCATGTATAATATCATGTCATCTGCACAAAGTGAAAGCTTAACTTCATCTTTGCCAATCTTGGTGTATTTGATTTCTTTGGTTGTCTGATTGCTGATGCTAGAACTTCCAACACTATGTTAAACAACAGTAGTGAGAGTGGACATCCCTGTCGTCTTCCTGATCTCAGGGGGAAAGCTGTCAGTTTTTCCCCATTGAGGGTGATGTTAGCTGTGAGCTTTTCATAAATGGCTTTTATGATGTTTAAGTATGTTCCTTCTATCCCGACTTTCTTGAGGGTTTTTATTAAGAAAGGACACTGAATTTTGTGAAATGCTTTTTCTGCATCGATTGACAGGATCATATGGTTCTTATCTTTTCTTTTATTAATGTGATGTATCACATTGATTGATTTGCGAATGTTGAAACAGCCCTGCAGCCCAGGAATGAATCTGTGGTTACTTTTAGACTCTAGAAAAGAATTTGTTTCCTTGCTTCCAGAAGCTTTTAGTTTCCAAGGGCTACCATTATTGTTTGGCTCCTGGACTTGCATTACATAGCCTTGTGTCCCTCTGCTTTTGTCATCTCATTATAATTTCTCTGACCTTTCCCTCTTGCTTCACTCTTATACAGGCCTTTGTGGTTACATTGGGCCCACCTGGATAATCCAGCATAATGTCTCCATTGCAATATCCTTAACTTAATCATGTTTTCAAAGTCCCTTTGCCATCCAAGGTCAATAACATATTAATAGGTTCTAGGGATTAGCACATTAACATTTGGGGGTGACCATTTCCCTGTATATCATAAGAACTCTGAGGAAAACTTAAAGGAATGCACAAAAGCTTCTTTGTATTAATTCTACCAATTAGCTAGATATAAATCTTAGTCATTTTTTACTCTATTCTTCACCTTATCTTCTACTTCTAGTTCATTCATTTTTTTTTTCATTATTTCTTAGTGATGTATTTGGAGTCCACTCTTTTTGCATTCTAAATGTCACTATGCTTACTTGTTCAGATCCTCAGCACCTTATGTCTAAAATACTGTGAAGTGTTATTGTTCTATGTGTGTTTTTTCTTTTCCCCCTTTTGATTCATTCTGACCACCAATATCAGATTAATTTTCATGAAATACTTCTTTGGCCATTTAACCTTAAAAATATTCCATAATAGGGGTGCTTGGGTGGCTCAGTCAGTTAAGTGTCCAACTTCAGCTCAGGTCATGATCTCATGGTTTGTGAATTTTAG
Organism: Panthera uncia; assembly: GCF_023721935.1. Taxonomy (NCBI): domain Eukaryota; kingdom Metazoa; phylum Chordata; class Mammalia; order Carnivora; family Felidae; genus Panthera; species Panthera uncia. The sequence continues at coordinate 64,498,314 of NW_026057585.1, forward strand.
CCCCGTGTCAGGCTCTGTGCTGATGTCAGAGTCTGGAACCTGCTTCAGATTCTGTGTCTCCCTCTCTGCCCCTCTCCCACTTGTGTGCATGCTCTCTCTCTCCCCCTCTCTCTCAAAACTAAATAAACATTAAAAAATATTCCATAATATTCAAAGCCCTCTGTTGTCTGGCCTCTACAAACATTCAACTTGACTTCAGTTAAATTTGTCTCCCAACACATGATGTGCATATACACATCCCATCTTGATTTTCCTATTTATACTCTTGTCTATCTCTTCCTTGCTTTTTAAACTTACCTTTAAAACTGAGCTGTTTTCCCTCATAATCACAATCCATCATTATGCAGCTGTCTTCTGAACTTCTATACCATTTAGAATATACATGCCACTACTTGACACTTAGTATACACATTATATTATAAACTTGATTTCTATGTATTTTACTTGGTGGTGTGAGATGCCATTTTTCTGAATTAAGTTTGCCCAAACTGTGTTTCCCTCCCACCTTTAACTTGGGAGCTGGAGATTATGTTGTTTGAAAATTGCTGAACCACTCAAGTAGTTGAGATCTTGATTGTCCCACAGCCTGGTGAAGCTAAGAAGTGGAGAAAGGACCAAGAGAAGGATGGTGGATCTGAAAAAGAACATCAGGGTAGTCTGTACCACACTATTTAATATGATAAAGAAATGCAATTTTCATGTATGTTGAATGTATCTGTAGATAGCTGAGGCTTCAATCACTCTGCTGAAACCCCCTTCCTTGAGGGCTACCCATTGAATAGGAGTACTCTAGTCTCAAGAGGTTTCAGGTTGGAGTGCTGATAATGGAGCCTATGGGTATAAAAAGAAATGGATAATATATAAATTAACTGAGGACACTATGTTACTATTGAGGAAAATTCTAAGAAACGATATTGTGGTCATAGCTCCTATTTAGAAGTGAAGAAAGTTGTGCGTCTTAGGGCCTTTGACACCAAAAAGAGGAAGCACCTAGGGTGTTAATTTGGTTTTGACAAGGAGACTCCAAACTAAAAGACCTGTAAAAATGTAATCATATTTGGCCTATTCATTTTTTTTTAATATTTATTTATTTTTGGGAGAGCACAAGTGGGGGAGGGGAGCAGAGAAGGGGACAGAGGATCTGAAGAGGGCTCTGCACTGACAGTCTGACAGCAGTAAGCCTGATGTGGGGTTCAAACTCACAAACCGCGAGTTCATGACCTGAGCCAAAGTGGGACACTCAACCGATTGAACCACCCAAGCATCCCATTGCCTATTCATTTTTAAAATTTTTATTTTTTAAAAAAATTTTTGATGTTTATTTACTTTTTTTTGAGAGAAAGAGACAGAGGTGTGAGCGAGGGAAGGGCAGAGAGAGGGAGACACAGAATATGAAGCAAGCTCCAGGCTCTGAGCTGTCAGCACAGAGTCCAAAGTGGGGCTCGAACCCACAACCGCGAGATCATGACCTGAGCTGAAGTCCAACATTTAACTGACTGAGGCACCCAGGCACCCCTATTTTTAAATTTTTTGAAGTTTTTAATTGAAGTAAGGTTGACATATAATATTATTTTAGTTTCAAGTGTACAACATAGTGATTTGACAATTACAAACATTATGAAATGCTCATCATGAGAAGTGTATCGCTTTTTTCTTTTCTATACATTTTCTGTTATTGTTGTTAGAGTTGTTGGTAATTACACTGAACCAATCATTGTCAACAGAGTCTTAGTATTTGTCACTCATTTAGAAATGAAGATGTCATATTTGCCACATGATGTATCATGAGAAGAATCAGACAATCTAAGGAGTCTATAAAGTTAGTCTTTATTTAGCTTGAGATTAAAAATTGGGAGACAATAGTGCTACTGGTCAATGGAGCTCTTTTTGGTATTTGCCTGCTACTCTGATGAATATGTCAGAAGGAAAAAAAAATACCACACATTTGTGACCACATGGGACAAATAACTACATGGGATAAGTGATAAAATTTCTGGATGGTCTTATAATAAGACTATTTTGATGTGAAACAAGTAGGTTTCAAAATTTTTAATTACATAAAATACAAGGTCATAATATTGTGAGATTTAGGAAGTGAAATGGAGGTAAGTCTGTGCAGCTAGTGGCCTGTAGATATGGGTCTGCTTACACTGTTCAAATCCGTTCAAATACTAGCTGTAGTGCTGGCAGTTGTTTACTTTGGCTGAAACATTGACAGAAATGATTTTGGGTTTTGTGTTAAGTTGGGACTTCTGGAGAGCTGCAGTGATTTCAGGAATCTCCTTTGTAGTAGCACCCAATTTGTTGGCTGATCTAGGGAGACAGGGACTGGGGGAATATGGAGCTATGGGGGTCCACTCTCTGCCCTACTGATCTCTTTGATGGTGTTGAATGTTGTTTCCTTGTATGGCTTCTGCCTATTTCTGTATTCCTTTCTTCTTTCTCCCCCACCACCCCTGCCACACATACACAAAGATAAGAACTTCAGCTCATCCATGTTTGAGAAAGTGGCTGTGTTAAGACCAGAGCCAACTGCCAGTTGTGTTATATTCAAATTCACCTTATTGTGGGGCTCATTATCATTGGACTTTACTGTATTTGAAACTAGGTTTCCAAGAAAAGAACTGAAATTCTATAAAAATGAACAATTATTGAACTGGTAGTTCTAAAATGTTTTGCCTGAAAATCTAACACTTTCTTTGCAAACGTTTGAATTCTGGAAAGTGATGTGATATAGTGGAAAGACTACCAATCTATAAGTCAGAAGATCTACTGGTATTCCCAGTTCAACAAGTGTTTACTGAGTATTTATGATAAGCCACACACTGTACTAAATATTGGCCTGCTACTCACAACTAAGATATCTGATCTTAGTTTCATGCATGAATGTGGATTTCATTCATATGTGATTTCACTCATTGTGGAATAAAAGAAACACAACAGATGAACATAGGGGAAGAGAAGGAAAAACAAGATAAAAAAGAAAGGGAGGTAAACCATAAGAAACTCTTAAATACAAAGAACAAACTGAGGGTTGATGGGGATGTGGGTTAAATGGATGACAGGCACTTTTCAGGATGAGCATTAGGTGTCATACGTAAGAGATGAATCACTGGGTTCTACTCCTAAAGCCAAGACTACACAATATGTTAATTAACTAACTTGGGAATAAAAAGATTTTTTTAAGCAGGTAGATCTTAAGTGTTCTTAGCGTAATAATTTTAAAAGATTTATAAAGAATTTTAAGCTATAGTATGTAATAAAAGAAAATAATGGTTAAAAGGATATTGATGCTTAAGAGTTACCATTAAGAAAATTTTCTCTCGATTCATTAGGGGAAGATGGCGGCGTAGGAGGACACTGGGCTCACCGCGTCCTGCTGATCACTTAGATTCCACCTACACCTGCCTAAATAACCCAGAAAACCGCCAGAAGACTAGCAGAACGGAGTCTCCGGAGCCAAGTGCAGATAAGAGGCCCACGGAAGAGGGTAGGAAGAGCGGCGAGGCGGTGCGCGCTCCACGGACTGGTGGGAAGGAGCCGGGGTGGAGGGGCGGCCCACCGGCCAAGCAGAGCCCCCGAGTCTGGCTTGCAAAAGCGGAGGGGCCGGACGGAGTGTGTTCCGACAGCAAGCAGGACTTGACATCTGGAAGGTTATAAGCTAACAGCTCTGCTTGGAGAACGGGAGGGCTGGAGGACAACGGGAGGGAGAGTTGTTGAGCCCTGGATGACAGAGCTCAGCTTGGTGGGGAACAAAGGCTCTCCCCAGCGCCATCTTCCTCACCCATCCCCCAGCCAAAATCCCAAAGGGAATTGGTTCCTGCCAGGGAACTTGCTTGCACCATGCAAACATCCAACGCTGTGCTTCTGCGGATCCATCCCTCTGGCGGGTCTGACTCCCTCCTGGTGCCGCAGGGCCCCTCCCAAAGCGGATCTCGGAAGGAAAAGTGAGCTGAGCCTGCCCCTCCTGCCCCTATGCACCTTGCCGATCCACCCCAGCTAATACGCCAGATCCCCAGCACCACAAGCCTGGCAGTGTGCAAGTAGCCCAGACGGGCCACACCACCCCACAGCGAATCCCGCCCCTTGAAGAGGGGAAGAGAAAGTACACACCAGTCTAACTGTGGCCCCACCGGTGGGCTGGGGGCAGACATCAGGTCTGACTGCGGCCCCTCCCACCAACGCAAGTTATTCAAGACAACACAGGGGAAGTGCCCTGCAGTTCCGCACCACTGCAGGGACTATCCAAAATGACAAAATGGAAGAATTCCCCTCAAAAGAATCTCCAGGAAATAACAACAGCTAATGAACTGATCAAAAAGGATTTAAACAATATAACAGAAAGTAAATTTAGAATAATAGTCATAAAATTAATCGCTGGACTTGAAAACAGTATAGAGGACAGCAGAGAATCTATTGCTACAGAGATCAAGGGACTAAAGAACAGTCAGGAGGAGCTAAAAATGCTATAAACGAGCTGCAAAATAAAATGGAAATGACCACAGCTCAGATTGAAGAGGCAGAGGAGAGAATAGGTGAACTAGAAGATAAAATTATGGAAAAAGAGGAAGCTGAGAAAAAGAGAGATAAAAAAAAATCCAGGAGTATGAGGGGGAAATTAGAGAACTAAGTGATGCACTAAAGAGAAATAATCTACGCATAATTGGGATTCCAGAGGAGGAAGAGAGAGGGAAAGGTGCTGAAGGGGTACTTGAAGAAATTATAGCTGAAAATTTCCCTGATCTGGGGAAGGAAAAAGGCATTGAAATCCAAGAGACACAGAGAACTCCCTTCAGACGTAACTTGAATTGATCTTCTGCATGACATATCATAGTGAAACTGGCAAAATACAAGGATAAAGAGAAAATTCTGAAAGCAGCAAGGGATAAACGTGCTCTAACATATAAAGGGAGACCTATAAGACTCGTGACCAGTCTCTCTACTGAAACTTGGCAGGCCAGAAAGGAATGTCAGGAAATCTTCCATGTGATGAACAGAAAAAATTTGAAGCCAAGAATCCTTTATCCAGCAAATCTGTCATTTAGAATAGAAGGAGAGATAAAGGTCTTCCCAAACAAACAAAACCTGAAGGAATTTGTCACCACTGAACCAGCCCTACAAGAGATCCTAAGGGGAAGCCTGTGAGACAAAGTACCAGAGACATCGCTACAAGCATGAAACCTACAGATATCACAATGACTCTAAACCCATATCTTTCTATAATAACACTGAATGTAAATGGACTAAATGTGCCAACAAAAAGACACAGGGTATCAGAATGGATAAAAAAATAAGACTCATCTATTTGCTGTCTACAAGAGACTCATTTTAGACCTGAGGACACCTTCAGATTGAGAGTGAGGGGATGGAGAACTATTTATCATGCTCCTGGAAGCCAAAAGAAAGCTGGAGTAGCCATACTTATATCAGACAAACTAGACTTTAAATTAAAGGCTGTAACAAGAGATGAAGAAGGGCATTATATAATCATTACAGGGTCTATCCATCAGGAAGAGCTAACAATTATAAATGTCTATGTGCCGAATACGGGAGCCCCCAAATATATAAAACAATTACTCACAAACATAAGCAACCTTATTGATAAGAATGTGGTAATTGCAGGGGACTTTAACACTCCACTTACAGAAATGGAGAGATCATCTAGACACACGGTCAATAAAGAAACAAGGGCCCTGAATGATACATTGGATCAGATGGACTTGACAGATATATTTAGAACTCTGCATCCCAAAGCAACAGAATATACTTTCTTCTCGAGTGCACATGGAACATCTTCCAAGATAGATCACATACTGGGTCACAAAACAGTCCTTCATAAGTATACAAGAATTGAAATTATACCATGCATACTTTCAGACCACAATGCTATGAAGCTTGAAATCAACCACAGGAAAAAGTCTGAAAAACCTCCAAAAGCATGGAGGTTAAAGAACACCCTACTAAAGAATGAGTGGGTCAACCAGGTAATTAGAGAAGAAATTAAAAAATATATGGAAACAAACGAAAATGAAAATACAACAATCCAAACACTTTGGGATGCAGCGAAGGCAGTCCTGAGAGGAAAATACATTGCAATCCAGGCCTATCTCAAGAAACAAGAAAAATCCCAAATACAAAATCTAACAGCACACCCAAAGGAAATAGAAACAGAACAGCAAAGACAGCCTAACCCCAGCAGAAGAAGAGAAATAATAAAGATCAGAGCAGAAATAAACAATATAGAAGCTAAAAAAACTGTAGAGCAGGTCAATGAAACCAAGAGTTGGTTTTTTGAAAAAATAAACAAAATTGATAAACCTCTAGCCAGGCTTCTCAAAAAGAAAAGGAAGATGACCCAAATAAAATCATGAATGAAAATGGAATTATTACAACCAATCCCTCAGAAATACAAGCAATTATCAGGGAATACCATGAAAAATTATATGCCAACAAACTGGACAACCTGGAAGAAATGGACAAATTCCTAAACACCCACATGCTTCCAAAATTCAATCAGGAGGAAATAGAAAGCTTGAACAGACCCATAACCAGTGAAGACATTAAATCAGTTATCAAAAATCTCCCAACAAATAAGAGTCCAGGACCAGATGGCTTCCCAGGGGAGTTCTACCAGACATTTAAAGCAGAGATAATACCTATCCTTCTCAAGCTATTTCAAGAAATAGAAAGGGAAGGAACACTTCCAGACTCATTCTATGAAGCCAGCATTACTTTGATTCCTAAACCAGACAGAGACCCAGTAAAAAAAGAGAACTACAGGCCAATATCCCTGATGAATATGGATGCAAAAATTCTCAATAAGATACTAGCAAATCGAATTCAACGGCATATAAAAAGAATTATTCACCATGATCAAGTGGGATTCATTCCTGGGCTGCAGGGCTGGTTCAACATTGGCAAATCAATCAACGTGATACATCACATTAATAAAAGAAAAGATAAGAACCATATGATCCTGTCAATTGATGCAGAAAAGGCATTTGACAAAATACAGCAAACTTTCTTAATAAAAACCCTCGAGAAAGTCGGGATAGAAGGAACATACTTAAACATCATAAAAGCCATTTATGAAAAGCCCACAGCTAACATCATCCTCAATGGGGAAAAACTGAGAGCTTTTTCTCTAAGATCAGGAACACGACAGGGATGTCCACTCACCGCTGTTGTTTAACATAGTGTTGGAAGTGCTAGCATCAGTAATCAGACAACAAAAGGAAATCAAAGGCATCGAAATTGGCAAAGATGAAGTTAAGCTTTCACTTTTTGCAGACGACATGATATTATACATGGAAAACCCGACAGACTCCACCAAAAGTCTGCTAGAACTGATACATGAATTCAGCAAAGTTGCAGGATACAAAATCAATGTACAGTAATCAGTTGCATTCTTATACACTAACAATGAAGCAACAGAAAGACAAATAAAGAAACTGATCCCATTCACAATTGCACCAAGAAGCATAAAATACCTAGGAATAAATCTAACCAAAGATGTAAAAGATCTGTATGCTGAAAACTATAGAAAGCTTATGAAGGAAATTGAAGAAGATATAAAGAAATGGAAAAACATTCCATGCTCATGGATTGGAAGTATAAATATTGTCAAAATGTCAATACTACCCAAAGCTATCTACACATTCAATGCAATCCCAATCAAAATTGCACCAGCATTCTTCTCGAAACTAGAACAAGCAATCCTAAAATTTGTATGGAACCACAAAAGACTCTGAAGAGCCAAAGTAATTTTGAAGAAGAAGACCAAAGCAGGAGGCATCACAATCCCAGACTTTAGCCTCTACTACAAAGCTGTCATCATCAAGACAGCATGGTATTGGCACAAAAACAGACACATAGACCAATGGAATAGAATAGAAACCCCAGAACTAGACCCACAAATGTATGGCCAACTAACCTTTGACAAAGCAGGAAAGAACATCCAATGGAAAAAAGACAGTCTCTTTAACAAATGGTGCTGGGAGAACTGGACAGCAGCATGTAGAAGATTGAAACTAGACCACTTTCTCACACCATTCACAAAAGTAAACTCAAAATGGATAAAGGACCTGAATGTGAGACAGGAAACCATCAAAACCCTAGAGGAGTGTCGCGCCCGGCGCGACAAACACCGAGGTCAGGGTCCTGAGGGTAGGGGAATGCAAGAAAAAAGAGAGAAGAGAAAGTTTGAGAACAGGAGGGTCCCCTGGGCTGATGGCCCAAGTGACGGCTTTATTGTTGCTGTACACAATCTTTTATATCCAGACTCTTATGGGTCAGGCCATTCTAAGAATAAACAGGTTTCACATAATCGCTGCCAACCAAAACATTTAGTTCTGTGTTTCTTGTGCATTTTCTAGACGGGTCACAACAAGACCTTGTTGATAAGATTGCTAGCAAAACACAATTCTCATGTTTGTTTCTATCTGACTCGGGGTAGAAAAAGGGAGGTAGCATTACTGCCAACACCTGCAGACCACAGGCTTCAGGAATTAACTTTCTCAGCCTTGACAAGGCTTTCGTATGTCCTTGAAAGTGGGGGAATGGGAGGGGGAACCACCGGGTTGGCTAAGTCAACAGGGAACGTTGCTCGACCCGGTCTCAGCCTGGCGCCGGGGCCCGGCCTCCCACAGAGGAGAAAGCAGGGAAAAACCTCTTTGACCTCAGCCTCAGCAATTTCTTACTTGACACATCCACAAAGGCAAGGGAATGAAAAGCAAAAATGAACTACTGGGACCTTATGAAGATAAAAAGCTTCTGCACAGCAAAGGAAACAATCAACAAAACTAAAAGGCAACCAACAGAATGGGAAAAGATATTTGCAAATGACATATCAGACAAAGGGCTAGTATCCAAAATCTATAAAGAGCTCACCAAACTCCACACCCAAAAAACAAATAACCCAGTGAAGAAATGGGCAGAAAACATGAATAGACACTTCTCTAAAGAAGACATCCGGATGGCCAACAGGCACATGAAAAGATACTCAATGTCGCTCCTCACCAGGGAAATACAAATCAAAACCACGCTCAGATGTCACCTCACGCCAGTCAGAGTGGCCAAAATGAGCAAATCAGGAGACTATAGATGCTGACGAGGATGTGGAGAAACAGGAACCCTCTTGCACTGTTGGTGGGAATGCAAATTGGTGCAGCCGCTCTGGAAAACAGTGTGGAGGTTCCTCAAAAAATTAAAAATAGATCTACCCTATGACCCAGCAATAGCACTGCTAGGAATTTACCCAAGGGATACAGGAGTACTGGTGCATAGGGACACTTGTACCCCAATGTTTATAGCAGCACTCTCAACAATAGCCAAAGAGCCTAAATGTCCATCAACTGATGAATGGATACAGAAATTGTGGTTTATATACACAATGGAGTACTACGTGGCAATGAGAAAGAATGAAATATGGCCCTTTGTAGCAACGTGGATGGAACTGGAGAGTGTTATGCTAAGTGAAATAAGTCATACAGAGAAAGACAGATACCATATGTTTTCACTCTTATGTGGATCCTGAGAAACTTAACAGAAACCCATGGGGGAGGGGAAGGAAAAAAAAAAAGATGTTAGAGTGGGAGAGAGCCAAAGCATAAGAGACTCTTAAAAACTGAGAACAAACTGAGGGTTGATGGGGGGTTGGAGGGAGGGGAGGGTGGGTGATGGGTATTGAGGAGGGCACCTTTTGGGATGAGCACTGGGTGTTGTATGGAAACCAATCTGACAATAAATTTCATATATTGAAAAAAAAAACAACAACAAAAAAATAAAAGCAAGTATCAGATGAAAAAAAACTGAGAACAAGCTGGGGGTTGATGGGGGGGGTGGGAGGGAGGGGAAGGTGGGAAATGGGTATTAAGGAGGGCACCTTTTGGGATGAGCGCTGGGTGTTGTATGGAAACCAATTTGACAATAAATTTCATATATTGGAAAAAATAAAATAAAATAAAGCTATGCTATTTATTTAAAAAAAAAAATTTTGCTCTCAGGGTGCCTGGCTAGCTCAATCAGTGGAACATGTGCCTCCTGATCTCGGGGTTGTGGGTTCGAGTCCCATGTTAGGTGTAGAGATTACTTAAAAATAAAATCTTAAAAAAAAGAAAATTTGCTATTTATGTTTTATTCTTATTTATGGCTATCTAGAATGTTATAATAATATAACTGGCATTCCTATACTTTCATAGTGTGGTATTATTGGAAGAGTTTTGTCTCAAAATGCAATAATATTAGGTTTCATACATTTAAAATTTTGCATATGAAAAATTAAACAACTTTAATTTGGCATAAATATAGGACTTTGAGTAAATATCTTTTTAAATTCTATTTTAATTTGGACTAAAGTCTCTGATATCTTTCTGAACTTCTAAGGAAGCAGGGTTGTGTTGTGACAAGAATTTGGGCTTTGAAGACTTAAGTTATAATTATGACTTCTTACTAGATATATGACCTTGATGAGTTATATAACTATTCAGAGTCTCAATTTTCCTCAACTGAAAAATAGAAATAATTATACCAACTCAAAAGGTTTTTGGAAGGATTGTATTGGATAATGTATCTAAATGCTTGACATATAGTAGGGTTTACAAGAGAGGCTATTTTATTTTGTGTAAATATAGTAATGAAAAGTTTTAAATGTGATTGTAAACCCTAAATTCTGAAACTTTACAATGAAATTGTTACAGAAAACCACTTTCAACAATTTTTTTTGGAAAATCACATCAGTTACACCAATGATTTTTCCACATACTCTGTGATGAAGTCATCAAAATGTTATGTGTAAATATTTTTAGTATACTTCCCTATCATAGTCAATACATATTTAAATCCTTCACATTAAAATAATATATAGTTTTGATGTCAGAATTTGATGTGTTTTGGTAAATCTTTAATATTTGCTAATTGTCAGTATGTTTCATACTACCTCATAAAATTAGATTCAAAATAGTAGTTCATAAGTGATTAAACTTTAATTTTGTAAACATTTTTTTCCTTTTTAAAAACATTTTTTAAAAATTTATTTGAGAGAGAGCATTAGCAGGGGACGGGGGCAGAGGGAGAGAGAGAGAGAAAGAGAGAAAAAAAAAAGAGAGAATCCCAAGCAGGTTCCATGCTTAGTGCAGAGTCCAATGCAGGATTCAATCCCACCATCCTGGGATCATGAACTAAGCTGAAATTAAGAGTCAGAGGCTCAGCTGACAGAGCCACCCAAGCACCCCAAACATTTTTCCTTTTTTTAAACCTATTCTATCAATTCCCATCTTTTAACATAACCTGAAACTAGATCAGCATAAAATTACAGTAACACACACACACACACATACACACACTTTTTTTTAAGTTTATCAAGTAATCTTTATACCCAATGTGGGGCTTGAACTCACAACTCCAGAATGAGTACATGCCCCTCTAACTTGAGCCAGCTAGGTCCCCCTATATTTATATATGTAAACAAATGTATACATACACCATAAACACTAAAGCACAATCTATATCATGTATTCAGAAGCAATTGGCCAGTTTGAAACTCAATATAAGCAGTTAGTGTAGAAAATGCCTTAAAAAGAAAAAATAACCATGCTGGAGTTGGTACAAGAGTTCACTTATATATTAAAGCCCTTTCAAAGAAAAGAGACTGAGGAAATGTCAACATTTTACTTTACTAACTTAGTTTTAAAACTTCCTATTTTTTCTTTTTAGATGCACTCATTTTCAGTGTTTCCATTTAAATGTTTGCACAGCTATTTGATAAAATATCCACAAGATGGTGCCATGGTTAACATGTTAACATGGGCATTTGAGAACTAGAAAGAAGTGTTTGACATGCCATTGTATATGACAAAATTACTGTCAAATTTTCATTCGTTATGATAATACTAATTGTGCACTTCAAGTGTTCAAATTATTACATTTTAGTATCAAGTTTTTTATTTTTTGTAAACATATATTTTCAAAGAGAATATTCAATAATGAAATGATATTCAAAGTTGGTAACAGGGACATTAATTTGATCTTTTATACGTTACAACTTAATGGATATGTTTTTTAATGATCTCTTCCTCCATCTTTACTGCCAGGATTAAGAATAACATCCTAGTGGCATCCCATTAACTAGCATAAGTTAAACTTATATAAAGGCCAGGTTTTTTGCTATGAACTGAATTGTGTCCACCCCCCTCCAATTCGTATGTTAAAAATCTTAGTTCCAGTGTGAAGGTATTTAGAGATGGTGCTTTTGGAGGGTAATTAATTTAGATGATACCATGATATGGGGCCCTCATGATGGGAGGGGACAGAAACATCAGAGAGCTTGCTCTTTATCTGTCTACCATGTAAGGACACAGCCAGATGGTTTTCTGCACTCCAGGAAGAGTTTTCCACTAACATCCTGATTTTGGACTTCCAGGCTTTAGAATTCTGGGAAAAGAAATGTCTGTTGTTTAACCCACTTGTATCTGGTACTTTGTTATAGCAGCCTGAACAAATTGTGATAGTCTTTAACATAAAGAAAATGACCAAAATTGCAGGAAAAAATTATTTAAAAATAAGCCTTTTGCATGGTAGATGGAAATTGGTATAGTTAATAACAATTATTATTTATAGTTAACTATATATGATCGTTAATAATATTTAAGGCTGTTGCAATTTGAGTTCACGATAGCTGTAGTAATAATGGTTACACTGATGAAACATCTAATATAATCAATTTAAAGGAGTATTCTAAAGGAAAAATTTAGAAGAAAATTTGATGAGTGGGTGGGGAGAATTTCCAAAAACAGCCAAAGATGTACAGCAGGAATGTATTGAAATTTAAGAAAGCAGACAGAGGGGTACCTGAGTGGCTCAATTGGCTGAGCTTCCGACTTCGGCTTTGGTCGTGATCTCACGGTTTGTGAGTTCGAGCTCCTCATCAGGCTCTGTGCTGACAGCTCAGAGCCTGGAGCTGTTTCGGATTCTGCGTCTGCCTCTCTCTCTGCCCCTCCCCGGCTCGTGCTCTGTCCCTGTCTCTGTCTCCCAAAAATAAATAAACATTTTTAAAAAGCGGCTGCAGAAGGAAGCCAGAAATGGGTAAAAGTGAAGTGAAAACCTAGATGTGGAAAATGTCTCTGATTGGTTTTCCTAAAAACATCTAAAGTCATTTTTTTTCTATTTTAAAAATATTTATTTATTTATCGCTTCTTGGCCTTTTGGCTAAGACCAAGTATAAAATATATTTATTTAAGTTCAAGTTAATTAGGGGCGCCTGGGTGGCTCAGTCAGTTAAGCATCCGACTTCCACTCAGGTCATGATCTCACAGTTCATGGGTTTGAGCCCACGTGGGGCTCTGTGCTGACAGCTCAGAGCCTGGAGCCTGCTTCAGATTCTGTGTCTCCCTCTCTCTCTGCCCCTCCCCTGCTCATTCTCTGTTGCTGTTTGTCTCTCAAAAATTAAAAAAAAATTTTTTTTATATAAATTCAAGTTAATTAACATACAGTGTAGTACTGGTTTCAGGAGTAGAACCCTGTGATTCATCACTTACATATAACACCCAGTGCTCATCCCAACAAGTACCCTCCTTAATGTCCAGGACCTGGTTAGCCCATCTTCCCACCCAAATACCCTCCAGCAACCCTCAATTTATTCTCTGTATTTAAGAGTCTTTTACGATTTGCCTCCCTTTCTGTTTTTATCTTATTTTTCCTTCCTTTCCCCTATGTTCATCTGTTGTGTTTCTTAAATTCCACATATGAGTGAAATCATATGATATTTTTCTTTCTCTGACTTAATTCACTTAACATAATACAGTTGGGTCCATCCACATTGCTGCAAATGGCAAGATTTCATTCTTTTTGATTGCCAAGTAGTATTCCATTGTATATATATACCACATCTTCTTAATCCATTCATCAGCTGATGAACATTTGGGGTCTTTTCATAATTGAGCTATTGTTAATAATGCCTCTATAAACATTAGGGTGCATGTGCCCCTTCGAATCAGCATTTTTGTATCCTTTGGATAAATTCCTAGTAGTGCAATTGCTGGCTCGTAGGGTAGCTCTGTTTTTAATTTTTTGAGGAATCTCCATACTGTTCTCCAGAGTGGCTGCATCAGTTTGCATCCTACCAACGGTGCAAAAGTCTTCTCCTTTCTCCACATCCTTGCCAACATCTGTTGTTTCCTGAGTTGTTAATGTTAGCCATTCTGACAAGTGTGAAGTGGTATCTCCTTGTGGTTTTGATTTGTATTTCTCTGATGATGAATGATGTTGAGCATCCTTTCGTGGGTCTGTTAGCCATATGGATGTCTTCTTTGGAAAAGGGTCTATTCGTGTTTCCTGCCCATTACTTCACTGGATTATTTGCTTTTTGTGTGTTGAGTGTGATAAGTTCTTTATAGATTTTGGATACTAATCCTTTAGCTGATGTCATTTGCAAATATCTTCTCCCATTCCGTCAGTTGCATAGTATCAGATAAAAAAGCAGAAGCTTTTTATCGTGATGAGTTCCCAATAGTTCATTTTTGCTTTTATTTCCCTTGCCTCTGGAGACATGGCTAATAAGAAGCTGCTGTGGTCAAGGTCAAAGAACTTGCTGTTTGTTTTCTCCTGCAGGATTTTGATGGTTTCCAGACTTACCTTTAGGTCTTCCATCCATTTTGAGTTTATTTTTGTGTATGGTGTAAGAAAAGTGGTCCAGGTTCATTCTTCTGCATGTCACTGTCCAGTTTTCCCAGCACCACTTGAAGAGACTATTTTTATACCATTGGATATTCTTTCCTGCTTTGTCAAAGATTAGTTTGCCATATGTTTGTGGGTCCATTTCTGGGTTCTCTATTTTGTTCCATTGATCTATGTGTCTGTTTTTTGTGCTAATATCATACTATTTTGATGTTTACAGCTTTGTAATATGGATTAAAGTCTAGAATTGCAATCATTCCAGCTTTGGTTTTCTTTTTCAACATTACTTTGGCTATTTGGGGTCTTTTGTGGTTCCATAAAAATTTTAGGATTGTTTGTTCTAGCTCTGTGAAGCATGCTGGTGTTGTTTTGATAGGGATTGCATTGAATGTGTAGATTGCTTTGGGTAGTATTGACATTTTAACAATATTTGTTCTTCCAATCCATGAGCATGGAACGTTTTTCCATTTCTTTGTGTCTTCAATTTCTTTCATAAGCTCTCCATAGATCTTTGATATCTTTAGTTAGGTTTATTCCTAGGTATTTTGTGGTTTTTGGTGTACTTGTAGATGGGGTGGATTCCTTGATTTCTCTTTCTGCTGCTTCATTATTGTTGTATAGAAATACAACTGATTTCTGTATGTTGATTTTATATCCTGCAACTTTGCTGAATCCATGTATCAGCTTTGGCAGTTTTTTGGTGGAGTCTTTTGTGTTTTCCACGTATAGTATCATGTCATCTGCGAAGAGTGAAAGTTTGACTTCTTCTTTACCAATTTGGATGCCTTTTATTTATTTTTTTTTTATCGTTGTTGTCTTATCGCTGAGGCTAGGCCTTCTAGTACTATGGTGGACAACAGTAGTGAGAGTGGACGTATCTGTAGTGTTCCTGACCTTAGCGGGAAAGCTCTCAGTTTTTCCCCATTGAGGATGATATTAGCTGGGGGCCTTTCATATATGGCTTTTATGGTGTTGAAGTATGTTCCTTCTATACCTACTTTCTTGAGGGTTTTTATCAAGAAAGGATGCTGTATTTTGTCAGATGCTTTATCTGCATCTATTACAAGGCTCATATGGTTCTTATCCTTTAAGGTTTTTTTTCTAATGTTTATTCATCTTCGAGAGAGAAAGAGAGTGGGAGCAGGTGAGGGGCAGAGAGAGAAGGAAACACAGAATCTGAAGCAGGCTCCAGGCTCTGAGCTGTCAGCACAGAGTGTGACACAAGACTCAAACTCATGAACCGTGAGATCATGACCTAAGCCAAAGTCGGACACTTAACCAACTGAGCCACCCAAGTATCTCTATCCTTTTTTTTTTATTATTATTAATGTGGTATATATGTTGATTGATTTGTGGATATTAAACCAGCCCTGTAGCCCAGGAATAAATACCACTTGATCATGGTGAATAATTCCTTTAATGTACTGTTGGATTTTATTTACTAGTATCTTGTTGAGAATTTTTGCATCCATGTTCATCAAAGACATTGGCCTGTAATTCTCCTTTTTAGTGGGGTTTTTGTCTGGTTTGGGAATCAAGGTAATGCTGGTTTCATATAATAAGTTTGGAAGCTTTCTTTTCTTTTCTATTTTTTGGAACAGTTTGAGAAGAATAAGTATTAACTATCCTTTAAATATCTGATAGAATTCACCTGAGAAGCCATCTGGCCCAAGACTCTTATTTGTTGGGAGAGGTTTGATAACAGATTTAATTTATTTGCTGGTTATGGACCGTTCAAATTTTCTATTTCTTCCTGTTTGAGTTTTAGTAGTGTGTGAGCGTCTAAGAATTTGTCCATTTCTTCCAGACTGTCCAGTTTGTTGGTATTTAATATTTCATAGTATTCTGTTATAATTGTTTGTATTTCTGTGGTGTTGGTTGTGATCTCTACTCATTCGCTTGTCATTTTATCTATTTGGGTCCTCTCTCTTTTCTTTTTGAGAAGTCTGGCTAGGGGGTTATCAATTTTGTTTATTTTTTCAAAAAACCATCTATAGTTTCATTGATTGTTTTACTGGGTTTGTTTGTTTGTTTCTGTATCATTGATTTCTGCTCTAATCTGTATTATTTCCCTTCTTCTGGATTCTATTATGCTACTTGCATATTGATATAGTTTTTTTAAATCAAATTTGGAAAGATTTTGGCCATTATTTCTTCAAATAGTCTTTCTGACCTTTCAGTCCCCTTTCTTCTGGGACTCACCTTATGCATGTGTCAATATGTTTGAAAGTGTTTCACAGGTTTTGGAGACCATGTTCATTTTTGCTTATTCTTTTTTTCTTTCTGTTCTCAGACTGGATAATCTCAAATATGCATTCTCATATGCATAATTTTATGCACACATAATGCATAATCTTAACAGACTCTTAAATATAGAAAAAAAACTGATGGTTACCAGAAAGCAGGTGGGTGGGGGATGTGTTAAATAGGTGATGAGAATTATGACAGTGCACTTGTGATGAGAACAGGGTGATGTATGGAAGTGTTGAATCACTATATTGTACACCTGAAAATAATATTACCCTGTATGTTAACTGGAATTTAAATAAAAACTTTAAAATCTAGAAGCTACTGCCACAACAGTCTTTTACACCAAAGATAGCAAATGAGTATCTAACACAGCAAACAGGAGATTACAAAGCATGAATTCAGATGAAGAAGCACTGCCATGACCATTGTTTCTTTAGTCACAGGAAACTGAGACTATTTCAGCTTCTTTGGCAACAGCTCCTTGTATCAAACTGTCTTAATAGGCATCAGTTTCCAAATATGATTGCAATAAACAAAGAATGTGGCTGGTTATCCTTACCTTTGGACAGTGGAATACCTTTGCAGAAAGCTGCATGTTTACAAAACTTGCTTGCTAGCAGCAATAGACCATAACTACAGCTGAACACCATCCAACTCATTTTCACCTTCTAAATCTCACTTGTGTGTATTCTGTTGGTAGAACCTGATTCTTATCCAGAACCCTAGCTGCAAAGATCTAGAAAGATATATTTTTTTAAGTTTTGCAACCTCTTCAAATATTTGGAGAAATGGAGATTGAGAAAACTATCCAAAATATCTACCATAGCCCATTAACATGACTAATTTCAATGTTTCTTCACATTACTATGCTAAATCTCATTTGATCATGTTGCAATTTTTAAGTACACTGTTGGATTCAATTAGATAATATTCAGGATTTTTACATGTATTTTCATAAGTGGAATTGGTTTGTAATTTTCTTGTATTATCTTTATGTGGATGCTCTGTTAAGATTATTCTTGTCTCATAAATAGAATTAGTGCTACTTCTTTTTCTATGTTCTATGAAAATTTCTTAGAACTCTACTGCTTGACACTAGCATTTGGAAAGGAGAAATAGGGAATGGAAGAGGTAATTGATCCCCATTTTATCTTCTTTAATGTTGTTTCTTTCTGAAAGTCTACTGGATGTTGTGCTATTTTCTCCGTTTAAAACAATCTTTCCAGGAATTTGTCTATGTACCTAAGTTTTCAGATATTTTGGCATATAGTTTTTCATCATTTCTTACATTAGTTTGAAATCTTGGATATATCTGTGATTGTTTTCTGATTTTAAGTCTTTATTTTTCTCTCTCCCTTTGTTTCTCTCTCTCTCTCCCTCCCTCTTCCTCTCTCCCTCCCTCTCCCTCTCTCCCTCCCCCCACCCCTATTTTATTGATCTCTCTTTTTTCTCTTGATCAGCTCTCCCTGGGTGTGCTATTTTATTTGTGTTTTCATTGTAGTAAAGCAATAGGAGTCACCATACAGTATAAAACCAATCTTCCCAACTTAGATCACACTTTTGTTATTGTTATCAGACTTGTATGATGCAATATAGTAAAGAGAAAAGAGTGCAATTAGAAATCTCTCTCCATCTGTGGTCCCTAACCCTCTCTGGGTCCAGGACACTCTTTATCCTAAACTTTGTCCCAGAAACCCTCAATCTCCCTAAAGTTTTATCACAGTTCTTGAATTAGTTGATGAGAATGGATCTGAGATCTGAACTCCCCCTTCCTGTGGTATCTCCAGTAAAGCATTCAGTGGAGGGAGCCAGTGGATCAGAGTCTGTCATGGAGCAGCAACCATACTAATTATGTGTATATAAAGAATTTGATATAAACATTTTTACCTGGATAACTGAAAGGGTAAACAGAGAACTGGAAGGTACCCCAGAAATAGCAACTGCAGAAGGCAGCTAAAACCCCTATGGCTGAGAAGAGGTGAAGATATTGGAATTACTAAAATTTGGAAACTTAAGGGGTGACAGAGATGAAACTCAGACATTTCAGTAGGCTGTGTTGCTCAACTGTTACTGGTGGCACTAAGTTTGAATAGAGGTTGTGGGCCTGGGCCTGGGACTAACTCATTAGGAGCAGGTACCCAAGCTGAAGCTAGTACCTCTGGAGGGAACAGGGAACAATGAAGCTGGGAACAAGTATTGGAATAACTGCATGCTGGATTTAGTTGAAGTGATAGGAAGGAACTCTTGCCATGGTGAAGAATTGTTGGGAGGCCACTTATAGGAACTGCAAATAGATAGGAAGCCGACACAAGCCCAAATGGAACAAACAGAAAAGAGCAAGTTTCTTCTTTCTTCTCAAGCCTTGTAGTGTCTCTCAATTGCCACCTTTTGGCAAAGCCATTTTCAATCTCCTAGAAATTTTCTCACAGCCTCTCTCTGTGCTAGTTGCTGAGAATTGTCCTGAAATATATCAGCTACCCAAAGTTTGCAGGGTCCAAGCAATAGCCTCACAAAGCAGAGTATAGAATGGTGGATTTGGAGCTCAGGAACAGCAACATAATTAACTGAGACAGCCAGTAACTACTGCTAGTTCACCAACCTGTATGAAATCACTAATCCAGAGTTTGAATGTAATGGTTAATACCATTGTTATGAGTCAATAGAAAGAAGGATAATACTAAAAGAATGAGAATATTTCAATTCCTTTGGCAACAGCTCCTTCTATCAATCTGTCTTAATAAGCATGGCTTTGCAAATATGATAGAAATAAATAATGTGGCCACCTACCCTTACCCTTGGACATTGCTTAGATGGGCATTGCTAATATTTGTGCTTTCATTTATCCTTTTCTATGCTCTTGGATGAACAACCCCCTTTTCTAATTTTCTTCTTTTGGATTAATACATTTAAAAAGTAGTGGCTGGGGCTGGCTGATTTTATAGGCTTTATTTTATAGTATTGGCTCTATCTGTTGAATAGAAACTTTAGAATCTGCAGAAGTGTTTCCAGACTCTCTATAAAGGTAGAGATCCTGGACAGCAAACTAGTCTACAGCAGCACTTTTCAAATTCCCTGTAGGGAATGATCAGGGTTTTTTGTTTTTTGTTTTTTTTTAATTCCAAGCTATCCAATAATAATACTTTTGAAAAAATAAAAATGCATCACTTTAAAACATGCAATAGTTTTTTAAAGACATAAAAGCAAGTCAGATTTCTTATTTTAGATTCAACAGACATAAAATTGTATTTCAATAAATGTGATCAGTATAAACATTAACTAGGAATAAGGAAATAAATTGTAAATCTTTAGACCTTTAATTTTTTTCTTGTCATATTGCACTGGCTAGAATTTGGTGTAAATGTTAAATAGAAAGTGGTGAGAGAGGACTTCTTTGACTTGATCCTGATATTAGGAGAAAATATTTCGTCTTGTACCATTAAAATATGATTTTATATGTGTAAGCCTTTTTAAAATTTTTTTAAAAACTTTTATTTCAATTCCAATATAATTAACATACAGTGTTTTATTAGTTTCAGGTGTACAATATAGTGATTCAACAGTTCTATACATCACCCAGTGCTTATCACATCAAGTATACTCATTAATCCCCATCACCTATTTAACCCATCCCCCCCACACACCTGCCCTCTGGTAACCATCATGTTGTGCTCTGTAGTTAAGACTGTTTCTTGGTTTGTCTCTCTCTCTCTTTTTCCTATGCTCATTTGTTTTGTTTCTTAAATTCCACACATGAGTTAAATTATATGAAATTTGTCTCTAACTTAAATAAATAAAGTACCATTAGATTATAACTCAAAGTCTAAAATAAATATCCATAAGCCAGCCCATACTAATATAATAATAATAATAATAATAATAATAATAACAAATGATTAAATAAATGAATTCATAGGAGAGAATAGACAAGTATTGCATGCAGAATTCCAAATAGCTTACATAGTTAATATACCATTAAAGAGACGAATCATAGGGGTGCCTGGGTGGCTCAGTTGGTTAAGTGTCCAACTCTTGATTTCGGCTCAGGTCATGATCTCATGGTTCATGAGTTCAAACCCCACATTGGGCTCTGCACTGACAGTGCGGAGCCTGCTTGGGGTTCTTTGTCTTTTTTCTCTCTGTTCCTCCCCTGCTCATCTCTCTCTCTCTCTCTCTCTCTCTCTGTCCAAATAAATAAATAAACAATAAAATAAATAAATAAATAAATAAAGCATAAACCCTCACTTCACAAGTGTGAATTGCACATAGTGACTTTCTTTCAAAAAACAGATTATGGAAAGAGTTTTTTTTTTTTAAGGTTTTTAGTCAAGAGAGAGAAAGAGTCGGGGAGGAGCAGAGGTGGAGAGAGAGAGAGATGGAGAGAAGAGAATCAAGTAGGCTCAACACCGTCAGAGCAGAGCCTCACATGGCACTCGAACCCACAAACTGTGAGAATGTAACCTGAGCTGAGATCAAGTCAGATGCTCAACCAACTGAGCCACCCAGGTGCCCCAAAAGAGAATTAAAAAAAAAAAAAAGAATGTGATTTTATAGTGGAGAATCCTGCAAACACTCTCTCAAGCCAGGTGACCAAGGCTAGCATCAGCAGTCATAAGTCATCTCAATAGTATTGATAGCAGTCATATTGATAAGATTTGATGAGAACAGTATTTTACCTCTGTGGTCTTCCTCCCCCAAACCCATAACCTCAGTATGTTCATGAGAAAAACAGTGGGTAAATTTCACAAGAATGCCTGGCCAGTATTCTTCAAAACTATCAAGGTCATAAAAAACAAGCAATGTCTGAGAAACTGTCATGGCCAAGAGTAGCCTAAGGAGATATGAGTACTAAATATAATGTAGTTTCCTGGATGAGATCCTGAAACAGAAAGAGTACATCAGGGGGAAATTGGGGAAAACTTAATAAACTATGGACTTTACTTAATAGTAATGTAACAATATTGTTTCATTAATTTTGACAATATCCCATGCTAACAATGTAAGATGTTAATAATAGGAAAACTGGGTATGTGATATATGTCTCTATACTATCTTTGTAATAACTCCATACCTCTCCAACTGTTACAAAGTAAACAGTTAATTTAATAAATAAATTATTTTATTTTTGAAAGAGAGATAGAGAACGTAAGTGAAGGAGGGGCAGAGAGGGAGGGAGACGGAGAATCCCAAGCAGACTCCACACTGTCAGCACAGAGCTGGATTCCAGGTTCAATCTCATGAAACAAACTGTGAGATCATGACTTGAGCCGAAATCAAGTCTGAAGCTCAACTGACCGAGCCACCCAGATGCCCTTAATAAATACATTAAAATTTTTTTTAAATGTTTATTTATTTTTGAGAGAGAGAGAGAGCGCGCGCGAGTGCTCCAGCGGGGGAGGGGCTGGGGGAGAGGGAGAGGGAGACACAGAATCCTAAACAGGCTCCAGGCTCTAAGCTCTCAGCACAGAACTCGGTAACCATGAGATCATGACCTGAGCCAAACTTTTTTAAAAGTTAGTAGTAGGGCTTTTTTTCTTTCATGTTTGGTATTTAAATGACTACCTTGGATAAATATTGACAGTGTCCCAATGAAGTTTGATGGTGCAAAACGAGAGGTGATGCTAATTTGTTAAATAAGACTACTGGGATTTTAAAAGATCTCAATAGACTGGAATGATAGGCTGATATACACTAAGATTCAATTTCATAAGGTTAAATTTGAATTTATGTTCAAAAATCAATTGCATGAGTACATTATGTTTGCTAGCTGCAACATATGTATGTAAAAATCTTAGAGGCTTTTATGATAAACTTGATGCAAGTCTGTAAGTTTTGGCTGTCTAAAAAAATCAAGAGGTGCCTGGGTGACTCAGTTGGTTAAGCCTCTGACTCTTCATCTCAGCTCAGGTCTTGATCTCAGGGTTGGGAGTTCAAGGACCACATTGGGCTCCATATTGGGCTTCCCTCTGGGCATGAAACTCACTTAAAAATTTTTTTTATGTTTATTTATTTTTGAGAGAGAGGGGGAGACAGAGCGTGAGCAGGGGAGGGGCAGAGAGGGAGAGAGACACAGAATCCAAAGCAGGCTCCAGGCTCTGAGCTGTCAGCACAGCACTGGACGCCGGGCTGGAACTCACAAACTGCAACATCATGACCTGAGCCACCCAGGTGCCCTGAAACTTACTTTTAAAAAAAGCGAATATTCATCTACATCAATAGTATTTAGAACGAATGGTAATGTTGCTACTATATTATAGTCAAAATACTCCTTGAATATGGAATTCAGTTTAGGACTGGTACACTTTAAAAGATACATGACAGATTGGAGCAGATCCAGAGCAGAAAAAGTAGAAATGAGGAACACATTTTAGAACACAGTCTGTTTCTTCACATATTTGAAGAGCAGTAGTACAAGAACAATAAGGTTAATTTTATGTGACTTTAGAAGATAAGATAGAAGGTAAAAGCTTGAAGGAAGCAGAGTTCAGGAAAAAAATTAATTTATGAAAATAAAATTGTCTACTTCAATATGAGTTCCCTCTCATTGGAGGTGTTCATGTAAAATCTCTATGGTACTTTGTTGAAGATCTTCTCAAGGAATTCAAATGTTTATGGGGAGTTTTAGTAGAATGAAATGCCCTTAGCTTTTATATTCTTTGACATTTTGTTCAATGAAAAAGTTTCAAAATACATTATTATTTCCTGTGTCAAAAGCCAAACTCTGCATACTGAATAAAGCAAAGCAGAAAGATGAGTTCATTGCAAGCCTGGAACTCAATGATACAGAAGCAATGAATTCAAAGTTGCTCATAGACTAAGGGATTTTTTTATGAGATAAATGCAGAACTTATTTGGCTTTTTCAGTTGATTGGTTGCCTAGTGGTTTTCTTACTTGGATCAGGCTAGCTGAGTCAGGGGAACTAGGAAGTCCAGAGATGGCATAAACAGATTTGGAGTTAGGTATTGACTGGTATCCTCTGCTGATCTCCAAGAGGAGCTATAAATTCCTATAAAGTTAGGTTGTTTCCTTTATGCACCTGCATTGACCCTTTCCATTTTGCCCTTGATATAACTGACTCCATTTAGTTTAGTTCTATACCTGATACTAGTTAATCTTCTGAAGACTAAATAGTAGGCTTTGGAGAAGCAGCACAGCATATAGTGAATAAAATCATAGTCTTTGGAGCGACTGTCTAGGTTCAAGTCCAGTCATGCTACTTATTAACTTTGTGACCTTGGGCAAGTTACTTAACTTCAATGTGTTGTAGGTTTTATCCAGGCAAAAGCAATTTATTTCCTCATTTGTAAAATGAGAATAATAGTACCTACCTCATGAGTTTATTATAAACTCATACATATAATCATTTAATGATTTCATATTTATAAAATGCTTAGAACAGTAACTGATATTTTGTAAGCATTATAAATGCTAAAAAATAATTAATATTTTTAGTAAGTTTTAAGGGGATCTAAGGTTAAGGCTGAACTCTGTATTTCATATGGTGCATTTAAATGTTTAAATATATAATTTTTCTTCTAGTTTACAACTTTTGGTGCTGTTTTGTTACATTTTTGTTTTTGTTTTTTTAATATTTACTTATTTTGAGGGAGAGAGAGAGAGACAGAGAGAGTAATGGTGGAGGGGAAGAAAAGGAGGGAGAGAGACTCCCAAGTAGGCTCTGCATTGTCAACACAGAACCTGATGCAGGGCTCAAACTCACAAACCATGAGATGATGACTTGAGCCAAAATCAAGAGTAGAACACTTAACCAACAGAGCCACTCAGCGCCTGTGTTTTGTTATGTTTTTAAATAAAAGGGAATCTGTTCACAATTATAAAATAATCTAGTGATACCAGTAAATTAATGATCCTCTGCTATGTAGATAATACATTCAATTCTTAATTACTTTATTTTCCCCCACATTTTACTCTATATCAAGTGTAAATTCCAAAGTATTTATCCCCCAAATTATTTTAAGGCCTGTCTTTCATCACTTTTTTTTGCTCACCCAAATGCAACAATACCCTTGCTTAATCAACTTATGTATCTGGAATTGCAGCATAAATGTCCCAAAACAGCACTTGAGAAACTATGATTTATACTTAATGTGTGACAGGTGGCTTCTTAGGAGAAATACTTATTTCTTGTGTCATTAAAATGATAAATTTATAAATCCTCAAGTTGCATTTCTGTTAAAAGTTTACTGAAGTTGATTTACTTCCAAATTTGGTTTTGCATACACATTCCCAAATAACACTTTGACCTTATGTTTACAAAAGCAAAATTACCATTAAAATCCTAGTAGAAGTAGATGATATTAACAAATTCAGCAACAGGATTTCCTGCTATTAAAACATCATAAGTTATTTATACTAAACTGTACTAGATTTTAGAATATGTTCAAGTCTGGTAATAAATAAATAAATAAATTAATTAATTAATTACATCAGATACATTGTATTGTCAAAACCAATACAACCAATGGTGTGGCGGGGGGAGGGGGGGGAGATGGGTTAAATAGGTGATGGGGATTAAGGAGTGCACTTGTGATGAGCACAGGGTGATATATGGAAGCACTAAATTACTATATTGTACACCTGAAACTAATATAACACTGTATGTTAACTAACTGGAATTAAAACAAAAATGTAAATAAAACAGTAAGAATGTAATGGATGAGGCAATCTCAAATATAATTTACACCAAAATAAGCAACTCTATATATTTTAACATGTGATCAGTTACATTGATTTTTAAGAGGCTTTAACTTCAATTTCCAATTAAAAAAAACTTATAATGAAATAAGTGCAATAATTATGTTTTGAAAACACATTTCACTATACCTTTGCTAAGTTAATGTTTTACAAATTTACCTTAAAAATAATATAATAACCAAACACATGGTTTTAATAAGCTTTGATGTGATACTGCAAGCATTTTTTTGTTGGTTTAAAGATAAAGAGTGTATTATACTACAGTAATACAGATAGGCTGAATTTGAGGTACACCTGCACAGATTGTCAATCAAATGCCCATCGTTTTGGCACAAGATAATTAATCCTATATACTCTGTATGTAATATTTTAGGAAAATATTTGTAACTATATTTGTATCTGTTTGTAACTATTTTTTCCCCTTTCCTTCCCACATGGTCTTCTGTTAAATTTCTCAAGTTCCACACATGAGTGAAAACATATGATATCTGCCTTTCTCTGACTGACTTATTTCACTTAGCACAATACCCTCCAGTTCCATCCACGTTGCTGCAAATGGCAGGATTTCATTCTTTCTCATTGCCAAGTAGTATTCCATTGTATATATAAATCATATCTTCTTTATCCATTCATCAGTTGATGGACATGTAGGCTCTTTCCATAATTTGGCTATTGTTGAGAGTTCTGGTATAAACATTGGGGTACATGTGCCCCTGTGAATCAACACTCATGTATCCTTTGGATAAATTCCTAGTAGTGCTACTGCTGGGTCATAGGGTTGTTCTATTTTTAATTTTTTGAGGAACTTCCATACTGTTTTCCAGAGTGGCTGCACCGATTTGCATTCTCACCAACAGTGCAAGAGGGTTTCCATTTCTTCACATCCTCACTGATATCTGCTGTTTCCTGAGTTGTTCATTTTAGCCACTCTGACTAGTGTGAGGTGGTATCTCAGTGTGGTTTTGATTTGTATTTCCCTGATGATGAGTAATGTTGAACACCTTTTCATGTGTCTGTTGGCCATCTGGATGTCTTCTCTGGAAAAGTGTCTATTCATGTCTTCTGCCCATTTCTTCATTGGATTATTTATCTTTCGGGTGTTGAGTTTGGTAAGTTTTTATAGATTTTGGATACTAACCCTTTATCTGATATGTCATTTGCAAATATCTTTTCCCATTCCGTTGTTTGCCTTTTAGTTTTGTTGATTGTTTCCTTTGCAGTGCAGAAGCTTTTTATCTTGATAAGGTCCCAATAGTTTATTTTTGCTTTTAGTTCCCTTTCCTTTGGAGATGTGTTGAGCAAGAAATTGCTGCGGCTGAGGTCAAAGAGATTGCTGCCTGTTTCCTCCTCTAAGGTTTTAAAGGTTTCCTGTCTCACATTTAGGTCTTTCATCCATTTTGAGTTTATTTTTGTGAATGGTGTAAGAAAGCGGTCTAGTTTCATTCTTCTGCATGTTGCTGTCCAGTTCTCCTAGCACCATTTGCTAAGGAGACTGTTTTCCATTGGATACTCTTTTCTTGCTTTGTCAAAGATTAGTTGGCCATACATATATATGAATAATATTCCATATATATATATATGTGTATATATATATATATATGCCACATCCTCTTTATCCATTCATCTGTCAATGGACACTTGGGCTGTTTCCATATAATGGCTATTGAAAATAATGCTGCAATAAACATAGGCGTGGATGTATCCCTTTGAATTAGTATGTTTATGTTCTTTGGGTATATGTATTTTTTGAATTTCTGTTTTTGTTTTCTTTGGGTGAATACCTAGTAGTGGAATTACTGGATCAAATGGAAGTTCTATTTTTAATTTTTTAAAGTCTCCATACTGTTTTCCACAGTGGCTGCACTAATTTCCATTCTAATAGTGCACAAGCCTTCCCTTTTCTCCACATCATCACCAACTCTTGTTATTTCTGTCTTTGATTCTAGCCATTCTAACAGGTGTGAGGTGATATCTCATAGTTTTGATTTTCATGTCCCTGATAATGAGTGATGTTGAGCATCTTTTTATATGTCTTTTGCCCATTTGTATGTCTTCTTTGGAAAAATATCTATTCAGGTCTTCTGCCCATTTTTAATAGGATTATCTTTTTGTGTTGAGTTGTGCAAGTTATTTATATATTTTGGATATTAACACTTTATTAGATATATCATTTGCAAATATCTTCACCTATTCAGTAGATTCCCTTGTCATTTTGTTGATGATTTCCTTCACTGTGCAAAAGCTTTTTATTGTGATGTCCCAATAGTTTATTTTTGTTTTTGTTTCCCTCTCCTGAGGAGGCATATCTAGAAACATGTTTCTATGGCTAATGTCAAAGAAATTATTATGTTTTCTTCTAGGAGTTTTATGGTTTCAAGTCTCACATTACGTCCAGTTTGAATTTATTTTTGTGTATGGTATAAGAAAGTGGCCCAGTTTTATTCTTTGGCCTATAGCTGTACCATTTTCCCAGCATCATTTGTTGAAGATACTGTCTTTTCCCTCTTGTATATTCTTGCCTCTTTTGTCATAGATCAATTGATGATATAATTGTGGGTTTACCTCAGGGTCTCTATTCTGTTCTGTTGATTTTTCTGTCTGTTCTTGTGCTAGGACCATACCATTTTAATTACTACAGTTTTGTAGTATATCTTGAAATTTGGGATTGTTATATCTCCAGCTTTGTTCTTTCCAAAAATTGCTTTGGCTATTTGGATTCTTTTGTGGTTCCATACAAATTTTAGTATTATTTGTTATGGTTCTATTAAAAATGTTGTTAGTTGGGGTGCTTGGGTGGCTCAGTCGGTTAGGGATCCGACTTCAGCTCAGGTCATGATCTCTCGGTCCGTGAGTTCAAGCCCCGCGTCGGGCTCTGTGCTGACAGCTCAGAGCCTGGAGCCTGTTTCGGATTCTGTGTCTCCCTCTCTCTCTGACCATCCCCCATTCATGCTCTGTCTCTCTCTGTCTCAAAAATAAATAAACGTTAAAAAAATTTTTTAAAAATGTTGTTAGCATTCTGATAGGGATTGCACCAAATTTGTAGGTTGCTTTGGGTAGTATGGACATTTTAACAATATTGGTTCTTCCAATCCATGATTATGGACTATTTTTCCATTTCTTTGTGTCAATTTATTTCATCAGTGATTTATAGTTTTCAGAGTATAGATCTTTTACCTCCTTATTTAAGTTTATTCCTAGATATTGTATTCTTTTGGTGCAACTGTAAATGGGATTGTTTTCTTAATTTCTCTTTCTGCTACTTTATTATCAGTGTATAGAAATGCAACAGATTTCTGTATATTAATTTTGTATGCTGCGACTTTACTGAATTCTTTTATCAGTTCTAGTAGTCTTTTTGATAGAATCCTTAGGGTTTTAACATATAAACACCTTTTTAACTATCACCCAGATTGAGATATACAACATTTCCCACACTCCAGATTTTCTCATATCCCTTCCCTATCTATAATCACCCATCACCCAGGTAACCACTATTCTAACTTATATTACCATGGATCAGTTTTGCCTGTTCTTGTACTTTTTTAAGACTCTTTTCTTTCATGCAACACAAGATTTGTGAGATTCACCCACATTAATGCATGGAGTAGTAGCATATTTTTTATTTTTTTGTTATTTCAAGTTTTAACTAAATGTATTAGTTAACATACAGAATATTGGTTTCAGAAGTAGAATCTAGTAATTCATCACTTGCATATAACACCCAGTGCTCATGACAAGCTTAATACCCATCACCCATCCCACACCCGTTTCCACTCTATCAACCCTCAGTTGTTCTCTATACTTAAGAGACTTTTATGGTTTGTTTCCCTCTCTTTCTTTTTTACCCCTTCTCCTATGTTCATCTGTTATGTTGTTTTAAATTCCACATATGAGTAAAATCATATGGTATTTGTCTTTCTCTGACTGACTTATTTTGCTTAACATAATACACTCTAGCTCCATCCATGTCATTGCAAATGGCAAGATTTCATTCTTTTTGATGGCTGAGTAATATTCCATTGTATATATATATTGCATGTGTATATACATATATGTATATACACACACTACATCTTTATCCATTCATCTGACAATGGGCATTTGATTTGGGCTCTTTCAATAATTTGGCTATTGTGGGGTGGGGTGCCTGGGTGGCTCAGTCAATTGAGTGTCCAACTTCAGCTCAGGTCATGATCTCACAGTTCGTGGGTTCAAGTCCCTCAAAGGGCTTTGTGCTGACAGCTCAGAGCCTGGAGCCTGTTTCAGATTCTGTGTCTCCCTCTCTCTCTGTGTCTCCCCTCTCATGCTCATGCTCCATCTCTCAAAAATAAATACGCGTTAAAAAATACATTAAGAAATAATTTGGCTATTGCTGATAATGTCCCTACAAACATAAGGGTGAATGTGTCCCTTCAAATCAGTATTTTTGTATCCTTTGGGTAAATACCTAATAGTGCTATTGCTGAGCCATAGGGTAGTTCTATTTTTAACTTTTTGAGGAACCTCCATACTGTTTCCCAGAGTGACTGCACGAGTTTGCATTCCTAGCACTGTGTGATGGTTTCCCTTTCTCTACCTTCTCGCCAACATCTGTTTTTCTGTGTTGTTAAATTTAGCCATTCTGTCAGGAGTGAGATGGTATCTCATTGTGGTTGTATTTCCCTGACGATGAGTGGTGCTGAGTATCTTTTCATGTGTCTGTTGGCCATCTGGATGTCTTCTTTGGGAAAATGTGTATTCATGTCTTCTGCTCATTTCTTGACTGGATTGTTTTTTGGGTGTTGAGTTTGAGAAGTTCTTTATAGATTTTGTATAGTAACCCTTTATCAGATATGTCATTTGACAGGAAACCATGAAAATCCTAGAGAATCCAGAATCCTACAGGCAGCAATCTCTTTGACCTCGCCCTAGCAACTTCTTACTAGGCACATGTCCAGAGGCATGGGAAACAAAAGTAAAAATGAACTATTGGGACTTCATCAAGATAGTGTTTTTTTTCTTATTGCTATGCAGTCTCTCATATGATTTTATCACAACTGTGTATCCATTCTACTGTGAACTAATATTGCATCGTTTCTAATTTTTTGTTACAATAAAACTATAAACATTCTTCAGATATGTTGATATGTTGTTTGCATTCTTTGTCAGATCTGTTGGGTGGATTCTCTTTGAGTGAAATTGGATGTATAGGTTTAATAGTTACTGCCAAAAAGTTTTATAAACTGGTTATGCCAATTTACACACTAACCAGCAATGTATAAGAATTTTATTTGATCCTTATCTTCATCAATATCTGATAGTTTTTTTTTCATTACTAGATATTCTGGTGTCAGCAAACTGGTATTTCACTGTAATTTTAAATTGTGTTTCCCTGATGATAGTGATGTTGATTTTTATTGGTCATTTGTACATCTTCTTTCAGAAGTACTTGTTCAATTCTTTTGTTATTTTGTAAATTATTTTTTTCCCTATCTTATTTGTAGGAAATCTTTGTAAACTCAGGATACAAGTCCTGTGTTAGATGTCTGTATTGTGAATATATTCTCTGGACTACAGCCTTCCTTTGCACTGCTTTACTGGTATTTTTGGTGAACCGAAGTTCTTAATTAAGTTTATTGATTTTTATTTTAGAGTTAGTGTTTGTGTCCTGTTTAAATCCTTGCCTACCACAAGATCATAAAAATGGTCTCCTATGTTTGCCTCTCTAAACTTAATTGTTTTAGCCTTCACATTTAGCATCATGATTCATCTCAACTAATTCTTAACAGATGGTATGAATAGGGGTTAAGTTTCATTGTTTCTCAAACAGGTGTCCACTTTATCTAGTGCTATTTTAAAAAAAATCCTGGGGCGCCTGGGTGACTGGGTGATATTTCCGACTTTGGTTCAGGTCATGATCTTATGATTCATGGGTTCCAGCCTTGCATGGGGCTCTGTGCTGACAGCCCAGAGCCTGGAGCATGCTTCAGATTCTGTTCCCCTCTCTTTCTGCTCTTTCCCCACTCACACTTTGTCTCTGTCTCTCTTTCTCAAAAATAAACATTAAAAACAAAATATTTTTTAAAAAAGTCCTTCCCTTTCCGATTCTGTGTCTCCCTCTCTCTCTGCCCCTCCCCCGTTCATGCTCTGTCTCTCTCTGTCCCAAAAATAAATAAAAAACGTTGAAAAAAAAAATTTAAAAAAAGGGGCGCCTGGGTGGCGCAGTCGGTTAAGCGTCCGACTTCAGCCAGGTCACGATCTCGCGGTCCGTGAGTTCGAGCCCCGCGTCAGGCTCTGGGCTGATGGCTCGGAGCCTGGAGCCTGTTTCCGATTCTGTGTCTCCCTCTCTCTCTGCCCCTCCCCTGTTCATGCTCTGTCTCTCTCTGTCCCAAAAATAAATAAAAAAAACGTTGTAAAAAAGTCCTTCCCCCACTTAATTGAAGTTTCAGCTTCATTGTAAGTCAAATGACTATATATGTGTGAATCTATTTCTGAACTCTATTCTGTACCAGTATTGGTCTATATCTATTGTCTTAGTTCAAACTGCTATAACAAATTACCATAGACTGGTTGGTGTAAACAACAAACATTTGTTTCCCACAGTTCTGCAGGCTGTGAAGTCCAAGATTAAGATGCCTACAGATCCAGCTTCTGGTGACAGCCTGCCTCCTGGTTTGTAGATGGCCATCTTCTTGTATCCTTACATGGTAAAGAGCAGAAAAATAGATAGGAGCAATAGACAGGAGCAAGCTATCCTGTCTCTTCTTATAAGGGCACAAATCCCATTTATGTTGGCTCCATTCAAGACCTAATTATATTCTAAAGGCCCTACCTCTTAATATTATCATATTGGAAGTTAGAATTTTAACATATGAATGGGGGGAGGACACAAATGTCTATTCTTTTGCCAATACCACAGTCTATTATCTGTACCTTTATAGTAAATCTTCAAAACTTGTTCTTATTCAGGATTATGTTTGCTATCCTAAGTCCTTTGCATTTCCATATAAACTTTATTTT
Organism: Panthera uncia; assembly: GCF_023721935.1. Lineage (NCBI taxonomy): Eukaryota > Metazoa > Chordata > Mammalia > Carnivora > Felidae > Panthera > Panthera uncia. Next base: position 64,530,946 of record NW_026057585.1, read on the forward strand.
ATTTCATTCGTTTGTTTATTTATTAAGTAGGCTCCACTCCCAGTGTGGAGCCCGACATGGGCCTCGAACTTACAACCCTGAGATCAGGACTGAGCTGAGATGAAGAGTTGGATGCTGGGGCGCCTGGGTGGCTCAGTCGGTTGAACGACCAACTTTGGCTCATGTCATGACCTCACGGTTTGTGAGTTCAAGCCCTGCATCAGGCTCTGTGCTGACCGTTCAAAGCCTGGAGCCTGCTTCTGACTCTGTCTGTGCCTCTCTCTACCCCTCCCTCACTCATGCTCTGTCTCTCTCTGTCTCAGAAACACTAAAAAAAAAAAGTTGGATGCTCAACTGACTGAGCCACCCAGGCACCCCTCCATATAAATTTTAGAATCAGCTTGTCAATTACCACAAAACTCAAACCTTCTGGGATTTTTATTGGAACTATATTTGATATATAAATAAAATTGTGAGGAATTGACATCTTAATGACATTGAAGGTTTTTTCTCTGTGAACATGAATTATCTGTCTATATGAAGGGCTTTAATTTCTCTAAGCAATGTTTTATAATTATCAGCGTAGAGGTCTTTCACATCTTTTGTTAGATATATTCCTAGGTACCTGTACTTACTTTGTTCATGTTATTGTCAATGGTGTAGCTTTATAAATTTTACTTTCCATTATTTGTACCTGACATATAGAAATACAATTAATTATTATATAATAACTTTGCATCTAGCTACCTTGCCGAAATCACTATTTTTTTTGTAGATTGTCTTGGGTTTGCTATATACATAATCATATTATCTGTAAATACAACTTTTACTTTCTTTCCAATCTTCAAACGTTGCAAATTTTTTCCTCACTGCACTGCCTAAGATCTCTAGTGTAATGCTGAATAAATGGTAGTAAACATTGATGTCATCTTCCCAAATTTAGAGGAGATAACCTAGGTGTAGGTTTTGCGTAGATAACTTTTATCAGATTTTAAAGTTCTTTTTCTTCCTTTTTATCATGAATTCATGTTGAACTTCATTAAATGTTTTTGCTATAGCTATTGAAATGATTATTTCCTTCTTATTCTGTTATGTGGTAAATTAATTGATCTTTCTTTTTAAAAATGTTTGCTTATTTATTTTGAGAGAAAGAGCGTCTACAAGTGGGGGAGGGTCACAGAGAGAGGGAGAGAGGGAGAAAGAAAATCCCAAGCAGTCTCCACACTGTGCAGTGCAGAGCCTGATACAGGGCTCGATTTCATGAACCATGGAGATCATGACCTGAGCAAAAATCAAGAGTCAGACACAACCAACTGAGCCACCCAGGCACTCCTGGGTGTTGAACTTTATAAGTTCTTTACATATTTTGGATACTAACCCTTTATTAGATATGTCATTTGCAATATTTTCTCCCATTCTGCAGGTTGCCTTTTAGTTTTGCTAATTGTTTCCCTCAGTGTACAGAAGTTTTTTATTTTGATGAAGTCCCAATAGTTTATTTTTGCTTTTGTTTCCCTTGCCTTAGGAGACATAATTAGTAAGAAGTTGCTATGGCCAATGTCAAAGAGGCTACTGCCTGTGTTCTTCTCTAGGATTTTTATGGATTCATGTCCCACATTTAGGTCTTTCATTCATTTTGAATTTATTTTTGTGTATGGTATAAGAAAATGGTCCAGTTTCAGTCTTTTGCATGTTGCTCTTCAGTTTTCCCAACACTATTTGTTGAAGAGACTACCTTTTTTCCATTGGATATTCTTTCCTGCTTTGTTGAAGATTAGTTGACCATATAGTTGTGGGTTCATTTCTGGGTTTTCGATTTTGTTTCATTGATCCAAGAACATGCAACTCTTAATCTTGGAGTTGTAAGTTTGAGTCCCACATTGGGCGTAGAGTTTACTTAAAAATACAATCTGTATATTTTTTTATTTGAGAGAGAGAACATGCAAGCAGGGGAGAGGGGCAGAGGGAGAGAGAGAGAATCCCAAGCAGTACCCACGCTCAGCACAGAGCCTGACTCAGGGCTTGATCCCACAACCCTGGGGTCATGACCTGAGCTGAAATCAAGAGTCAACCAACTGAGCCACCCAGGTATCCCCAAAATAAAAACTTAAAAATAAAATAAAATAAAATAAAATAAAAAACCTTCTTAAGTTTTAAAACCATATTTGATAATAGGGATTTTAAAGTCCTTGTCTGCTATTTCCAACATATGTATCATCTGTGGCTCTGTTTTTTATCTTGATTATTGGTGTCATTTTTCCTCTTTATGTGTACTGTAATTTTTAATTATATGCAGACATTGTGTATGATATGACCACAGAGAGTATTGGTGATGTTATTTTCCCCCACAGTTTATACTTTTCTCTGTTAAATAAATGAAATAAGGTAAAGATCACCTCAGTACAATCTGGAATCTGAACTAGTCCAAAGTTGAATTACAGTTTTAGTGAGACTCAGTCCACCTCTGATTTGTCCCTGTTCCTTAGAAGTGGCCCTTCCAAGCTTTTAATTGGAATTTTGGTAAGTCTACAGTACTGACCTACTGTGGGAGAAGACTAAAACATTATTGGACATTCATTCACATGTTTGAACACTATGAAACCACAAGAGATTTCATTCTACTTTTTCAGTCCAGCCCCATCCTTCAGTGTGACTATCCCAGGTTTTTGATTGAAAGCTTGATGAGTCTCTTGTCTCCTCAGCTCTGAAATTTCTTTGAAAACGTTTAAGTTTTAAACTTAATTCTTTTGCATCTCTTCTCATGCAGATATAACATCTGGTGAATTTACTGGGAGGGAGACCTGCTGTGTGTTTTTTACAGGCTCATTTACTTTAGCAAGATTCTTTGTCTCCTAAGCACTATGCAATTTCACTCTACCTCCCTGACCCAGGCCCTCCAGCTTCCTGCGCCACTCAGTCAGAAAATATCCCATGTGATTAAGTGGCTGCTTATTGGGGGCACCTCTAAATTCCAACCCATTATGCCGGGCAATTTGGCTGTCAAATGCTTTTTTGTTTCCTTTTTCTCCCAACGAAGTCCCTCTGACTAGGCCAGCTCAATTCCTCAGTGCCTAGAATTAGCAAATATAATGAGGAAAGGAAACTGTTGACTGTTGTCAACTTACCTGGAGAGGGCTTTTCTCATTGAAAGTTTAATTCATCTAAATGAACACTGATGTGTTTATTTATTTTAAAACATTTTTTTAATGTTTATTTATTTTTGAGAGAGACACAGAGTGTGAGTGGGGAAGGGTCAGAGAGAGAGGGAGACACAGAATTGGAAGCAGGCTCCAAGCTCTGAGCTGTCAGCACAGAGCCCAACGTGGGGCTCAGACTCACCAAAGGTGAGATCAGACCTGAGCCAAAGTCAGATGCTCAACCAACTGAGCCACCCAGGCGCCCCAACACTGATGTATTTAAAAATATTTTTGGAATTTATCCATTTATATGTTACAGTAGAACATTGGTTTATCCTTCCCACTGTATCCTATCCACAAATGGAATTATCATGATTTAAAGAGAATTTTCCAGATTACTAATTAAGATGAGATGTTTTCATGTATTTATGGGCATTGGATTTTCCTTTTTGTGAAATTTATGTTGCATCTTTTGCCTCTTTTTTTCTACTGAGTTGTCTACTTTTTCATGATTTAAAAGATATTTTTACATATTCTTCTAGAATGAGTCCTTTGTAAGTTTTATGTATTGCAAATATATTCTCCCCTTCTGTGACCTTTTTTTCAGTTTTCTGTGGATATGTAATATATCATAATAAAAAAGGTTTGAACATATTTTAGATATTTTGAGACTGAAATGCCTGTAGACAAACCAAGTGGGAATATGTAAGCCATAGTTACAGATTTGGGACTATATTTGACATTTTCTATGCATTGCCTCAGTTTTTCCACTAGTTTTCCTGGACCTCAGCTGCTTGTTCAAGCCCAGCTACTGCCTCCTTGGCCAATTATACAGACTGCAATGGATCCAAGTTGTTTCACAACTGAATCTTGAAGTCTCAGGCTCTACCCACAAATTCCAGGCTCAAGTGAAGGATCATGCCATAGAGTATGCGATTTTGCTTATCCAGAAAGTATAGCAGAGGCCAAATGACTGGAAAGTATAGGGTAATTAACTCTGTAAGGGGCAAACTTTGACAATGGGGAGAGGACACAGGAGTGGCCAACCAATAGATTGTCTTTTCATTCTTCTCAAATAGACTTTACTGGGTCTGGTGTTTCTGTATAACCTGCCTGGAGATGTCCTGTTTGGTATATTTCTGGCTGTCTAACTTTGAGAAATAATGGCCAGTTTAGCAATCCATCACATTGCATTTGCACTGCCCTTCTTCCTCACTCTTACATTAATACTTCAGCTTTGCTTCAGGATTTGTTTTCCAGAAAACCAGGATAATATGACTTGTTAGTTAGTAGTCTTTTCTTCTCACCTTTAAATTCTATCCACTCTGAAGTATCCAATGTTATTTTGAAGTCCAACTCAAATGCTCCCGCTTCCATTTTACTTCCTGGGTTCTTTTTTTCACTCAACTCTCAAAGAATTTTTCTTCTTTTCCTATGTTACTTATTATGTTCTAATTTATAGTTATAGCCTCTTTACTAACAACGTGGACCTGGCACTGCTACCAGAAAGTTACTTTATTACTTTCCAGTGATTCCTTCAAGACTGCTCTCAACTTTTCATTTTCCATCCTTGGATGATGTCTAAGGAGGTTCCATAGATTTGTGGGTTACTCTTAGTAATTTTTTTAATGTTTATTTTTGAGAGAGAGAGAGAGAGCCCACACACAAGTGGGGGAGGGGCAGGGAGAGAGGGAGACAGAGAATCTGAACCAGGGTACAGGCTCCAACCTGTCAGCACAGAGCCGGACGTGAGGCTCGAGCTCATGAGCTGTGAGATCATGACCTGAGCTGAAGTCAGATGTGTAACCGACAGAGCAACCCAGGCACCCCTACTTTTAGTAATTTTTAAAAAATCCTCCTAGTCAAGGGCGCCTGGGTGGCTCAGTCAGTTAAGTGTCTGACTTTGGCTCAGGTCATGACCTCACAGTTTACGAGTTCAAGCCCTGCGTCAGGCTCTGTGCTGACAAGCTCAGACGCAGCTGTCCCTCTCTCTGTGTCTCTCTGCCCCTCCCCCACTCATGCTCTCTCTGTGTCTCTCTCAAAAATAAATAAAAAATTTTAAAAATTAAAAAAAAAATCCTCCCAGTCAAATAAATAAAGTCTTTTATTTGAGACTAAAAAACGTCTAGTCCAAAGTCTCCTATGTGTGGCAGATGTAAAACCCTGTGTTGGGGAGAGTAATGTAATTAATTTCTGTTCTACTTTACCACCTTGTTCTTTCACTCCTCCTTCCCCATTCTGGATTGGAACAAGGGAGAGGGAGGAGAGATAAGAGGCAGAAAAATCTCACTTAACTGATACAGATATAATTTCCCTGAAGGGTCTTCTTTATGGCAGTGGCACAATTAGTGACTCTTTTTTCAAAGAGTACTTTTGTGGGCTTTTTCAAAGACCATTTTTTTCAATTCCTAAGGAATCTTACTGCAGTACCCAATGACTCTCCCAGCTTATTGATTACAACTCCCCTCAAACTTAGTTTCTGGAAGTTCACCCATCTATCGAGGTCACCTCACCCTCCAAGCAGTCTTGTATAGAGTACTCCTCAAGAAAACCCAATCAGGGTCACTGACATTCTTCAGAACAGTGATAGGGATTGAAGCCAGACTTTAGTGAGTTGACCACAAGATTTTCTTACATTTATTCTGAGTTCAGTGTTTTGACATTCAATAATTGTTAAATTTTGTTATTCAGAGACCTCTGAATACTTTAATACCTCTACCAGAATTTAATGTGTGGCACAAAACTCTCAGCTTTTGGCAAGATTTTTTTCTTTTTTGCAATATTCACTACTTTACCACAAACATCTTCCTTTGGATGATAAAAAAATCTGGTGATGCTATTTGTCCCTGTTTATATCAATTGCTACAAAGAACCTAGATCTCATAGGTCATCTCTCATACCTGAGACTGTAATTTCCATTGGACCATGTATATTTCATTACCTGACTCCTTTTCCAACCTACCTTTGCCACTTACTACTATAACAGCACTCTAGATCTTGTCTTACCTGTAACTACAATCTTCCTATCATTTCAATTTCAAGTGTCCTATTCTCCAACCATCATTTAACTTTCCACTCACTCTCTCTAAGATTCTAACTCTAGTAAGTCTCAAATTCCCCTGAGACTTATAACCTATTACTCCTATGAACTTTTAATTGTCCTTCATCCCACTTATGACCTCACACTTTTCTTATCAAATTTAAACTCCATGGCCAATGATTATAATTTTTCCCTTCCACAACCCATTTGCTTCTCTCTCACTTTGTCATATTCCTATGGCAAAACTTGTTAAATTGAACTGTCTTCATACCCTTTCATTACTCTCATAAGGCTAAATGTGACTAGAGAAAAATACACAATTATACTGACTATTCTTATTTTAAGTTCTAACTATTGGGGCACCTGGGTGGCTCAGTCAGTTGAGCGTCTGACTTCAGCTCAGGTCATGATCTCACGGTCTGTGAGTTCGAGCCCCGCATCAGGCTCTATGCTGACAGCTTGGAGCCTGTAGTCTGCTTCATATTCTGTGTCTCCCTCTCTCTGACCCTTCCCTGTTCATGCTCTGTCTCTCTCTGTCTCAAAAATAAATAAGCGTTAAAAAAAATTATATAAAATTCTAACTATTATTTTAAATTCACAATCAGAAATCAATAACCTTAATGGTACTCAGAAATCATGCTGTACTGCCCTACAGTTTTTACTCTTCCACTCTCCTAGAAAACGATTTGTACCTTCTGCTTCCTTAGATCTCATACTCCTCCTCCTGCTTCAACACTTTCAGTTAATAACTTTACTTCCTATTTTACTTTAACAATTGAAGCAATCAGAAGAGAACTTCCATAGCTCCCTCCACAGTCTCCTGGTTTCTCTGTGGCAATATCTTCTCAGTCCCCTTTGTTGGTTTCTCTTCACTGCTCTGACCTGTAAATATTGGAAAGTCCCAAGGCTCAAACCTTTTACTTCCTCTTTTTTTCCATCTCATTCAGTCTAATGGCCTTAAAAATAATCTATGTGCTGATAATTTCCAAATTTATATCTCCAGCTAAGTTAAGTTGTCTTCTCTGAACTCCAAAATTCTGTATATTCAACTGCCTACTCATCATTTCCATTTGGATATACAATAGACCTCTCATATTTGATGTCTACCCCCCAACCTGTTTCTCCTACAGTTTTTCCAATCTCAGTTCTATTTGTTCAAACTTAAAACCTTGGAGGCAACTCCTACTGAATCTCTCTTTTAAACATATTCAGGAGGGAGGAGCCAAGATGACAGAACAGCATGGAAGTTTCCTGTGTGTCTCGAGACCATGAAATACAGCCAGACCAACACTAAACCATCCTGCACACCTAGAAAACTGATTAGAGGACTAACACAACAATCTGCACAACGTGAAGCAAAGAATTCATCAGGTACATGGTGCAGAGACGTGAACTTGGGGAGCAAGAAGGGAGGTGCTTTTGCAGGCGGAGAGAGGATGGAGACGGGGGGAGAATATGGGAAAAGAAGCACCTCTCCCCAAAAACAGCTGGAAAGAAAGTAGAAAATTGGAAACAGCCACAGGGACTAAACTAAAAAGGGAGAAATGAGAAAGGAGAAAGGAGAGGGTTTAAATTCCATTAAAACTGTACACAAGGGGAGGGCAAAGTCCTCAACTCCGCAGATCGATACCTGGTGGTGCTCTGGTGAGAAGGGCGAATCCCCAGGAGCAGAGTGGGGTCCGGGAGGTTCTTGGGCCACATGGGGAAAAGCGGTTCCACTGCTGGAAGGATATTTGGTAGAGACTGTTGAAGCTACCTGGTCCCAGCAGACCCCAGAAGGTGGCTACATTCGCTGGTGCTAAGACAAGGTCATTAGGGGTGAAGCCTGGTGCCAGATATGTGTTGTGATTTTCCATAATCCCTGAAAAGCTACTGCTACACTATCTTGCAAACTTTTTCTGGGGTGGACTGGCACCTGGCCGCAGTCTCGGGGCACTGGCAACAGCAGGGTCCAGCAAGCATTCCTGGGTGCAGCTGACATTCAGCCATTGCTCAGTGAGACCCTCCCACAGAGGGGTAGAACAAGTCAAAGCCACAGTCCTTCGGAAGTAAGGGGCCTGAGAAAACAGCTGTATCTGAGACAAAACTAGGGAGAGAGGTACTGCCTGGGGCTTGGTCATGGACAGTGAAAAAGCGGGAAGTGGATGAAAACTGAAGGCAGAGGATGGATGCATGATTGCTGATCGGGTACAACAGATTTCCCATACTAGAGACTGGGTACCTGGGTGACACCATTTTCACCACTCCCACACATGCGTATACACGACTAGGAGCACCACAACACTCCACCCCAGTAAGCTAGCAGTGCCATCTAGTGGAGAATTGAGCCATTACACTGAGCCCTGCCCAACTGGGCGAACCTTGCTCTTCAAGAACACAAGTCTAACCGCCTGCTTAGTTTATGGACTATAAAGCGCTTCATAGTAGGACTTCTAGGGGAAAACGTAATTTCAGTCCTATTTCAATCTGTTAGAAGATCCATCTATTCAATTTTCTTTATTTTTTTTCCTCTTTTTCACTTCTTTTCTTTTTCTTGAACGCAGAAAGAGAAAAACCTCATTTTTACTTTCAATTTATGTTAAAAATATTTTTCTTTAATTCTTTTTTACTACGTTTTTCACATTTATGTAAATTGTTTCTCTATTTTACTTCCATCATTTTATTTTAGACTACTACAGTGTATTCACTTTTTCAAATCTTCAAGCAATTTCCTTCCCCCCCACCTTTTTTCCTCCAATCTGTCAAACCGCTTTCAACACCCAGACCAAAATGCACCTAGGATCTAGCATCATCTATTTGATTTGTGGGTCTGTGTGGTTAATTTTTTTAATTTCAATATTTTCTTAATTTTAGTTTATTTTAATTTTAATTTTTCTTCTTCATTAATTCATTTTCTCCCTTCAAAATGACAAAAGAAGGAACTCACCCCAAAAGAAAGAGCACGAAGAAACGACAGCCAGGGATTTAACCAACACAGATACAAGCAAGATGTCTGAACCAGAATTTAGAAGCATGATAATAAGAAGTAGCTGGAGTTGAAAATAGATTAGAATCCCTTTCTACAGAGATAAAAGAAGTAAAAACTAGTCAGAATGAAATAAAAAAATGCTATAACTGAGCTGCAATCACGGATGGATGCAGCAGCGACAAGGATGGATGAGGCAGAACAGAGAATCAGTGATATAGAGGACAAACTTATAAAGAATAATGAAGCAGAAAAAAAAGAGGGAGATTAAGGCAAAAGACCACGATTTAGAAATTAGAGAAATCAGTAACTCATTAAAAAGGAACAACATCAGAATCATAGGGGTCCCAGAAGAGGAAGAGAGAGAAATAGGGGTAGAAGGGTTATGTGAGCAAATCATGGTGGAAAACTTTCCTAACCTGGGGAAAGACACAGACATCAAAATCCAGGAAGCACAGAGGACCGCCAGTAGATTCACTACAAACCGACCATCAACAAGGCATATCATAGTCAAATTCACAAACTACTCAGGCAAGGAGAGAATCATGAAAACAGCAAGGGAAAAAAAGTCCCTAACATACAAGGGAAGAGAGATCAGGTTTGTAGCAGACCTATCCACAGAAATTTGGCAGACCAGAAAGCAGGGGTAAGACATATTCAAGGTGGTGAATCAGAAAAATACGCAGCCAAGAATTCTTTATCCAGCAAGGCTGTCATTCAAAATGGAAGGAGAGATTAAAAGGTTCCCAGACAAACCAAAATTAAAGGAGTTTGTAACCACTAAGCCATCCCTGCATGAAATTTTAAGGGGGACTCTCTGAGGGGAGAAAAGAATAAAAAATGTATACAAAATAAATGAGTACCAACAGCAACAAGGATTAGAACGGACCAGAGAACACCACCAGAAACTCCAACTCGACAAGCATCACAATGGCAATCAATTCATAACTTTCAGTACTCACTCTAAATGTCAATGGACTCAATGCTCCAATCAAAAGACATAGGGTAACAGAATGGATAAGAAAACAAGATCCATCTATATGCTGTTTACAAGACACCCACTTTAGACCTAAAGACACCTTCATATTGAAAGTAAGGGGATGGAGAACCATCGATCATGCTAATGGCCAACAAAAGAAGCCAGAGTAGCCATACTTATATCAGACAATCCAGACTTTAAAATAAAGACTGTATCAAGAGATGCAGAAGGGCATTATATCATAATCAAAGGGTCTATAGACCAAGAAGACCTAACAATTGTAAACATTTATGCGTCAAATGTGGCAGCACCCAAATATATAAATCAATTAATCACAAACATAAAGAAACTCATTGATAGTAATACCATAATAGTAGGAGACTTCAACACCTCATTCACAGCAATGGACAGATCATCTAATCAAAACATCAACAAGGAAACAATGGCTTTGAATGACACACTGGACCAGATGGACTTAACAGATATATTCAGAACATTTCATCCTAAAGCAGCAGAATATACATTCTTCTCCAGTGCACATGGAACGTTCTCCAGAAGAGACCATATACTGGGACACAAATCGGCCCTCAGCAAGTACAAAAAGATCAAGATCATATCCTGCATAATTTCAGACCACAACACTATGAAACTCGAAATCAACCACAGGAAAAAAATTGGAAAGGTAACAAATACTTGGAGAATGAAGAACATCCTACTAAAGAATGAATGGGCTAACCAAGCAGTTAAAGAGGACATTAAAAAGTATATGGAAGCTAATGAAAATGATAACACCACAACCCAAAACCTCTGGGACGCAGCAAATGCGGTCATAAGAGGAAAGTATATAGCAATCCAGGCCTTCCTAAAGAAGGAAGAAAGATCTCAGATACACAACCTAAACTGACGCCTTAAGGAGCTGGAAAAAGAACAGCAAATAAAACCCAAAACCAGCAGAAGACAGGAAATAATAAAGATGAGAGCAGAAATTAATGCTATCGAAACCAAAAACACAGTAGAACAGATCAATAAAACCAGAAGCTGGTTCTTTGAAAGAATTAACAAAATTGATAAACCACTAGTGAGTTTGATCAAAAAGAAAAAGGAAAGGACCCAAATAAATAAAATCAAGAATGAAAGAGGAGAGATCACAAACAACACAACAGAAATAAAAACAATAATAAGAGAATACTATGAACAATTATATGCCAATAAAATGGGTAATCTGAAAGAAATGGACAAACTCCTAGAAACATACACACTACAAAAACTGACAAAGGAAGAAATAGAAAATTTGAACAGACCAACAACCAGTAAGGAAAATGAATTAGTAATCAAAAATCTGCCAAAAAACAAGAGCCCAGGGCCAGATGGCTTTCCAGGGGAATTCTACCAAACATTTAAAGAAGAGTTAACACCTATTCTCTTGAAGGTGTTCCAAAAATAGAAATGGAAGGAACACTTCCAAATTCTTTCTATGAAGCCAGCATTACCCTGATTCCAAAACCGGACAGAGACCCCACTAAAAAGGGGAACTATAGACCAATTTCCCTGAATGAACATGTATGCAAAAATCCTCAACAAGGTATTAGGCAACTGGCTCCAACAATACATTAAAAAAATTATTCACCACGTCCAAGTGGGATTTATACCTGGGATGCAGGGCTGGTTCAATATCCACAAAACAATTAATGTGATTCATCATGTCAATAAAAGAAAGGACAAGAACCACATGACCCTCTCAATAGATGCAGAGAAAGCATTTGACAAAATACAGCATCCTTTCTTGATACAAACCCTCAAGAAAGTAGGGATAGGAGGAGCATACCTCGAGATCATATAAGCCATATATGAATGAGTCAACACTAATATCATCCACAATGGAGAAAAACTGAGAGCTTTCCCCCTAAGGTCAGGAAGAAGACAAGGATG
>NW_026057585.1:64542984-64599379 GCF_023721935.1 Panthera uncia
CCTGGGTAGGAAGAACAAATAGCGTTAAAATGTCGATACTACCCAAAACAATCTACATATTCAATGCAATCCCTATCAAAGCAACACCAGCACCCTTCACAGAGCTAGAACAAATAATCCTAAACTTTGTATGGAAGCAGAAATACCCCGAATAGCCAAAGCAATCTTGAAAAGAAAACCAAAGCAGGAGGCATCACAATCCCGGATTTTAAGCTTACTACAAAGCTATAATCATCAAGACAGTATGGTACCGGCACAAGAACAGACACTCAGATCAATGGAACAGAATAGAGAATCCAGAAATGGACCCACAAACGTATGGCCAAATAATCTTTGACAAAGCAGGAAAGAATATCCAATGGAATAAAGACAGTCTCTTCAGCAAGTAGTGCTGGGAAAACTGGACAGTGACATGCAGAAGAATGAACCTGGATCACTTTCTTACACCATACACAAAAATAAGCTCAAAATGGATGAAAGACCTCAATGTAAGACAGGAGGCCATCAAAATCCTCAAGGAGAAAGCAGAAAAAAACCTCTTTGATCTTGGCTGCAGCAACTTCTTACTCAACACTGTTGTCTCTGGAGGCAAGGGAAACAAAAGCAAAAATGAATTACTGGGACCTCCTCAAAATAAAAAGTCTGCAAAGCAAAGGAAACAATCAGCAAAACTAAAAGGCAACTGACAGAATGGGAGAAGATATTTGCAAATGACATATCAGATAAAGGGTTACTATCCAAAATCTATAGAGAACTTATTAAACTCAACACCCAAAAAACAAATAATCCAGTGAAGGAATGGGCAAAAGACATGAATAGACACTTCTCCAAGGAAGACATCCAGATGGCCAACCGACACATGAAAAAATGCTCAACATCACTCATCATCAGGGAAATACAAATCAAAACCTCACACCTGCCAGAATGGTTAACATTAACAACTCAGGGAACAACAGATGTTGGCAAGGATGTGGAGAAAGAGGATCTCTTTTGCATTGATGGTGGGAATGCAAGCTGGTGAAGCCATTCTGGAAAACAGTATGGAGGTTCTTAAAAAACTAAAAATAGAACCACCCTACGACCCAGGAATTGCACTACTAGGTATTTATCCAAGGGATACAGGTATGCTGTTTCGAAGGGGCACATGCACCCCAATGTTTAAAACTAGCAGCACTATCAACAATAGCCAAAGTATGGAAAGAGCCCAAATGTCCATCCACAGATGAACGGATAAAGAATATGTGGTATATATACAAAATGGAGTATTACTCAACAATCAAAAAGAATGAAATCTTGCCATTTACAACTACGTGGATGGAACTAGAGGGTATTATGCTACGCAAAATTAGTCAGTCAGAGAAAGACAAATATCCTATGACTTCACTCATATGATGACTTTAAGACACAGAACAGATGAACATAAGGGAAGAGAAGCAAAAATAATATAAAAACAGGGAGGGAGACAAAACATAAGGGGCTCTTAAATATGGAGAGCAAACAGAGGGTTACTGGAGGGTTTGTGGGAGGGGGGATGGGCTAAATGGGTAAGGGCCACTGGGGAATCTACTCCTGAAATCATTGTTGCACTATATGCTAACTAATTTGGATGTAAATTAAAAAAATAAAATTAAAAAAAAATGGGCAGAACACATGAATAGACATTTTTCCAAAGATGACATACAGACACATGAAAAGATGTTCAACATCACTGACCATTAGGGAAATGCAAATCAAAACCACAATGAGACATCATCTCACACCTGTCAGAATGGCCAAAATCAACAACACAAGTAACAACAGGTGTTTGTGAGGATGTGGAGTAAGGGGAACCCTCTTGCACTGTTGGTAGGAATGCAAACTGGTGCAGCCACTCTGAAAAACAGTATGGAGTTTCCTCAAAAAGTTAAAAACAGAACTATTCTATGATCCAGCAATTGCACTACTAGGTATTTACCCAAAGAATATGAAATTACTAATTCCAAAGGGATATATGCCCCCCAATGTTTATAACAGCATTATCTACAATAGTAAAATTACAGAAATAGACCAAGTGTCCACCAACTGATGAATGGATAAAGAAGAAGTGGTATATATACACAATGGAATATTACTCAGCCATCAAAAAGAATGAAATCTTGCCATTTGCAACAACTGTGGATGGAGCTAGAGAGTATTATCCTAAGTTGAATAAATCAGAGAAAGATAAATGACTTATGATTTCACCCATATGTGGAATTTAAGAAACAAAACAAATGAGCAAAGGGAAAAAAGAGAGACACACACCAAGAAACAGATTCTTAACTATAGAGAACAACCGATGGTTACCAGAGGGGAGGTGGATGGAGGGCTGGGTCAAATAGGTGATGGGGATTAAGGGGTGCACTTGTGATGAGTACCAGGTGTTGTATGGAAGCGTTGAATCACTATGTTGTACACCTGAAACTAATATTATACTATATATTAACTAACTGGAATTTAAATAAAAACTTAAAAAATAATTAAAAATAAAACCAAAGTGTTATACACCTAAAACTTACAAATATTTTGTCAATTATATCTTGATAAAAATTAAAAACAGCAAAAAAAATTAAATAATAATTACGGTACAGAAAAATTAAAAAACAAAGGATTAATAAATGTTTAATGTTTACTTATTTATTTTGAGAGAGAGGGAGAGCAGGGGAGGGGCAGAGAGAGAGAATGAGAGAATCCCAAGCAAGCTCCATGTTGTCTGTGTATAGCTTGACGTGGGGCTCAATCTCACAAACTGTGAGATCATGACCTGAGCCAAAACCAAGAGTTGGACTCTTAACCAACTGAACCACCCAGGCACCCCTTAATAATTTTTAATTAATTTGGGGCAGCTGGGTAGGTCAGTTGGTTAAGCACCTGACTTTGGCTCAGGTCATGATTTCACGGTTTTTGAGATTGAGCCCCGTGTCGGGCTCTGTGCTGACAGCTCAGAGCCTGGAGCCTGCTTCAAATTCTGTGTCTCCCTCTCTCTCTGCTCTTCCCCCACTCATGCTCTCTCTCTGTCTCAAAAATAAGTAAACATTTAAAAAATAATAATTTTTAAATAATTGATTTTTTAAAAGGGAAAGAAACTTGTATTTATAAATTGTTGTGGTAATGAGTACCATTTTGCCTTTGAGCCTTACCTTTTGCATATTTGTCAATGACTTCATCAAAACCTGCCTTCTTCATATATTCATATTTAATAGAGAATATAGCCAGATTTGTCAATCTCTTTACTCACTGTTGATTGAAAAACTTTTTATTGACTTTAATTTTGAAAAGTTTATTTCAAATGAAGCAACATATCTACAAATAAGAAAAGTCTTAAGCAAAAAGGATAAGTTTGGCAGAGATATTGTGAAATGGCAAAATCCCATTTCACAATAAATTTTAAAAATTACATGTCTTTGTTTCTTTAGTATTGATTTTATTTTTTAACGTTTATTTATTTTTTGAGACAGAGAGAGACAGAGCATGAACGGGGGAGGGTCGGAGAGAGGGAGACACAGAATCTGAAACAGGCTCCAGGCTCCGAGCTGTCAGCACAGAGAGGGAGACACAGAATCTGAAACAGGCTCCAGGCTCCGAGCTGTCAGCACAGAGCCCGACGCGGGGCTTGAACTCACAGACAGTGAGATCATGACCTGAGCCGAAGTTGGCCGCTTAACCGGCTGAGCCACCCAGGCGCCCCTCTTTAGTATTGATTTTAACCGCTTTCAAATGTCTACATTTTAAATTCAAAATTTTAAACACAAACAAGAACTCCATATAGTTATGTAAAATGACAGAATTAAAGGAACTGAAGTTTTGTTTCTTCATCTTTACAATCTCTGTGTCATCATTTTTATATCAAATTTACTCTTTAAATGCAGAAATATATAATAGCACAGGGGCTGAAGACAAGAACAGCATCTGTAGTGAACACAAGCAATTCTGAACCATTATGAACTTACTCTACAACAAATATGTAGCCGAGTTTGAGTGTGTTGGATGCTGATTCCAAATTGATGTCCATGTAGCATACAATGTTTCAGTGATAAAAAAAAATAATAAATGACAAATAATTTTTGTAAAGTAGTCTCCACCCCCAGCATGGAGCCCAATACAGGGCTTGAACTCATGACCCTGAGATCAAGACCTGAGCTGAGATCAAGAGTTGGATGCTTAACTGACCAACCCACCCAGGTGCCCCAATGATACATGATTTTTAAGATGATTAAAAATATGCTAAGTGAGGTATGTACATATTAATATTTTGTTATTTGTTATTGCTTATTATGTTAATTTTAGGTTCACAGGAAAATTGAGAGGAAAGTACAGAGATTTCCCATATAGTCCCTATCCCCCACATGCATGGTCTCATTATCCCATTATCAATATCTCCCACCCAATTGGTACATTTGTTACAATTGTTGAACCTAAACTGACACACCTTAATCACTCCCAAATCCATACTTTACCTTAGGGTTAACTCTTGGTCTTGTACATTCCATGGATTTGGGCAAATATATAATGGTATGTATTCCTCATTATAGTGTCATACAGAGTATTTCCCTGGCCTAAAAATTTTCTGGGCCTATTCATCCCTCCAAATGCTCAACCTCTGGTAACCACTGATGGTTTTACTCTTTCCAGAGTTTTGCCTTTTCCATGTCATACAGTTGGAATCATACAATATGTAGCTGTTTCAGACTGGCTTCTTTTACTTAGTTACATACATTTAAGGTTCCTCTATGTCTTTTCATGGCTTTATAGCTCACTTTGTTTTAGCGCTAAATAATATTCCCTTATCTGGATGTACCACAGTTTATCCATTCACCTACTGAAGGGTATCTTGGTTGCTTCTAAGCTCCAGCAATTATGAATAGAGGTGCTACAAATATCTGTGTGAAGGTTTTTCAGTAAACATTACTTTTCAGCTCCTTTGTGTAAATACCAAGGGATGCAGTCACTGGATTAAATGGTAAGAGCATGTTTAGTTTTGTAAGAAACTGCCAAACTTCCAAGGTGGCTGTACCATTTTGCATTCACACCAGCAATGAATGAGAGTCCCTGTTGACCTACATTATTAAGCAAATTTGATATTGTCAATGATCTAGAGTTTAGCCATTTGAATAGGTGTGTAATGGTATGAATTACTGGTTTTTTGGAGGAAGATTATAAAGGTAAAGTGCCATTTTCATCATATGATATCAAGGTTACATACCACCAACATGACATAGGACTGTTGATATTGATCTCCTGACTGAAGTAGTATTTGCTAGGCTTTTCTACTATGAAGATTTTCCTCACCCACAACTTTCCGTATTGTACTTTTAGGAAGGAAGGCAGCCTACATTTAAGGAGTAGAAACTTATGCTCCCCTTCTTTTAGGTTTGAGTATCTATATACTGTATTTAGAAATTTTATGCATAGGAAATTTGCCTATTCTCACCCATTAATTAATTAATTTAGTCATTTATTTATACCATTATAGACTCATGGATATTTATTTTATATTTTTGGTTACAATTTGATGCTACTTTTATTCTTTCTTTCTTTCTTTCTTTCTTTCTTTCTTTCTTTAAATATTTATTTATTTTGGGGAGAGCACAAGAGGGGGAGGGACAGACAGAGGTGGACAGAGGCCCCAAAGTGGGCTCTGCACTGACAGGCTGATAGCAGCAAGCCTGATGTGGGGTTCAAACTCACGAGCCACGAGATCATGACCTGAGCCGAAGTTGGACGCTCAACCGACTGAGCCACCCAGGTCCCCTATGCCACTTTTATTGTGTTGCTCAACTTATTCCATTTTTGGAATTGAGAGTTCTTTCGGCTGGCTCTTATGCCTCTCTGACATAGCCCCCCAGTGTGTGTGTGTGTGTGTGTGTGTGTGTGTGTGTGTGTGTTGAACAATCCCTTACTTTCTGACACCACAAGATGATCCAGGTTCATTTTGTAAATGCCTGCCCAAGTCCAGAATCAGCCATTTTCCAAGGAACCCTGGTTCTGTTTCATGGATAACGGTATTAGAAGCCAAGATCTAGGCCCTAAGTGTGTTTATTATGTTTGGGGTGTCATTTCTTCTAAGCTGAGTGGACAGAATGAAGAAGTATGTGTGCACATACTAACCCATCTGTATACACATATCTATAAATATTTCTATATTTAACCATCTGTACCTATGAATTAAATGTGAATTCTTTTTTTTTAAGTTTATTTATTTTTGAGAGAGACAGATTGTGAGTGGGGGAGGGAGATAGAGAATCTGAAGCAGCCTCCAGTCTGTGAGCTGTCAGCACAGAGCCTGACATGGGGCTCAAACCCACAAACCAGGGAATCATGACCTGAGCTAAAGTGAATGCTTAACTGACTGAGCCACCCAGGTGGCTAAACACGCATTCTTACTGATGTCTCCAACTTTAATACATTACCACATTTTTTATTCTGTCTATCCTGTTCCCCTGGCTTGTCTGTAACCTCCCACTCATGAGAAGAATTATATATACGTGATCTTAGTTAATCCTGTGAGCTAGGAATTAGTATGTCATTTAATAGTTGAGGAAACGGAGGCTCAGAGATAATACATTTTTTCAAAGACACAGTAATTAAGAGGTGGAAACCAAACTTCTTCTGGGAGAAAAATAATATTTAAGGCAAAAAATTAAAAGGTATGTGGTTTGTGTAGTAGACCATTCTGATGAATTGGTAAAATGCATTTAAGCTATGTTGATATGGTCCAGAATTAAACATAGACGAATTTGACATTATACCAGTTGTTTCAATGTTGTGTGCACATCTTTGAGGACCAAACTATTACATTGAAGATCTGTTGTTAATTGTACATCACCCTGTGAGTCAACTGTAAAACTTCAAATTTGTTTTATATCTTCTAAAAGAGGCATAACTTGTTCTTAAATCATAAAGATCATTTTATGTTGTATATTTTAAGTCAATTGATTGAAGAATAATAAATAGTAATGGATTAGATAGGGAAATTGCACCTCTAGTCATATTTTTCCTGACCCACTTAAAAAACCCAAAACAGCAGGGTGCCTGGGTGGCTCAGTAGGTTAAGTGTCTGACTTCAGTTCAGGTCATGATCTTACGGTTCATGAGTTCTAGCCCCATGTCAGGATCTGTGCTGACAGCTCAGAGCCTGGAGTCTGCTTCGGATTCTGTCTCTCCCTCACTCTCTACCCCTCCCCTGCTCACACTCTGTCTCTCTTTCTTTCTCAAAAATAAATAAACAATTTAAAAAATCCAAAACAACAACCATGCCCCCCAATTATGGCCTATTTTGAAATATTAATTTTGACTTGTTCTTGAAAATGGAACTCTGTGATAAAAGAGCGTGGGAAACACTGCATCTATCAATCCCCTTTTGTAAATTCACACTTGCCTATTAAGGCAGTTGAGAAAACCTGCAACAAAAAATCAGTTCAACTTTTGAATCACTGTTTCCCTTTGTCTATAGAATGCTGTTTTCATGTAAAGGCTATTAACATCCCATATATGTATATCTATATCTATATCTATATCTATATCTATATCTATATCTATGTCTATATCTCCCTTATATTTGGAACACAATTGCTTCTTCATTTCACAAGCGAGGGGACTTGGTTTACTTCTTCTATTTTCAAAACCTGAAACAGGGCTTGGCACATAGTAGTTACTCAATATTTGTCAAATGAATGAACAAATATTTATTGAGCATCTACTGTGTGTCAGTCACAAGGAATATTATGAAAAAACAAACATGCTCTCTAGGCAACTTATGCTCTAATAGAAAAGATTATAAATAAGCAAGTAAAAAGTAAAATTTTCGATAAGAGTTAGGGAAACAAACACAATATTGAGATGAAGCATAAAAGAGGTGATGGCAATGGTACTTTTGAAGATAAGTAGCTAGATACTAAAATACCTTTTTTTTTTTTAAATTTAAGAGAGAGAGAGAGAGAGAGAGAGAGCGCACAGGGGAGGGGCAGAGGGAGAGTGAGACTCTTAAGCAGGATCCATGCTCAGGATGGAACCCAACATGGGGCTCGATCTCGAATGAGCCACCCAAGTGCTCCCAAACAGTTAGCTCTTTAAAGCATTTACTCAAACAAGTCAATAGTTAACCAGAACTTGAATATTTCTTTTTTAAAGATATTTATTTATTTATTTATTTATTTATTTATTAAGAGAGAGAGCAGAGGAGGGGCAGAGAGAGAGAGGGAGACAGAGGATCCCAAGCAAGCTCCGCACTGTCAGCGCAGAGCCCTATGTGGGGCTTGAACCCATAAAGTGTGAGATCAGGACCTGAGCTGAAATCAAGGGTTGGCCGCTTAACCGACTGAGCCACCCAGGCACCCCTGAATATTTCTAACATCGGCTTTCAGTCAGAACGCATGTTGAAATAGGTTATATTAATTTAAGTACTTGCATTAAATGGATAGCATGCTCAAAAGAACTTAAATTAAAAGAATTTCATAAAGGAACTATCTACAGAAATACGGACAAGTTTAAAGGAAGAAACAAGGAAAGAAGAGGATCTCAAGAACCAAAGACAGCCAGAAGTCATTAGCACCGTTAGACCTGAAAAACAAGGAAGTTAGTGGGAGCAAGGCTTTGGGGGTTGACTGAAAAAAAATCATATTAAGCATCTAGGTCATATGCAAGTAATACAAACATCATCTATATAAATAGGCCAAAACTGTGATTCCATTTAGACAAAAATCAAATTTGTCTTCTTGACTGCCTTAATCACAATCCTCACATGCAATGGCACTCAAATGTGTATTGAACATACAGATTGCATCCAGCTCAGTCTTTCACACATGGTTTCCTACGAACCATCAAATAGTCATATAGATTAGTAGCTACCAGCGGCAAGGATGCACTGCAAAAGTACTTATCTGTCTGCCCAAGTACTAAAAGTATCAAGTAAGCATGAGCTGGGGAAGGCAAAGCCAACAGTTGAAAATACTGGTAAACAATGTCCTCTTTTACTAATTTTCTCACTGTTATTAACCCTCAAATACTGCCTCATCCCTTGTTGGTTTCCTTAAATTCTGCTTATGCCTTTGTAAATATATTCCCTTTATTAAATTCTACCCCCCACACACACAAAAATTGCACCTAACAGATGCAAATTTCTTGAATAGCGATAATCATATGAGTTAATGATTGTTTTGAAAATTTGAATACAAAGTAGTAACTGCAGTTAAAAAGCCAGGGTAACTTTTATAAGAGTCATAACATTTCAAATTTAAAACTATGTTCTATTTGGCAATTATATACTTCAAATGAAGAAAATTATTTTCTTGTGGGTCCAGTGAAGAAACCAGAGAAATCAGCAATAAGCTGAACAGAGGTTTAAAAGGGTCCTGGCCCAAAGGTGCAAAACAGGTTTTCTTTCATGTTTACTTTTAAGTGTGTGAGCAGTCAATTAAAGAGCACCTTAGAAAACTATGTTTTCCATATAGAGGAATTTGCCATGAATTTTCATATATAATCACATTATTCCATTCTATGTGGAAAAAGATTAAACATTGACCTTTTTAAAAGAACAAAATGGCTCTAGGTAATTTTAAATATCTGTTTAAAAACAGGATTCTGGGGGGTGTCTGGGTGGCTCAGTCAGTTAAGCATCTGACTTCAGCTCAGGTCATAATCTCGCAATTCATGAGTTCGAGCCCCGTGTGAGGCTCTGAGCGGACAGTGTGGAGCCTGCTTGGGATTCTCTCTCTCTCCTCTCTCTCTGCCCCTCCTCTGCTCATGTTTTCTCTCTAAATAAATAAACACCCCAAAAGAAGAAGCACTTTATATTTTTATTAAATTTTTTAATGTTTATTTATGATTGAGAGACAGAGAGACACAGAACGTGAGCAGGGGAGGGGCAGAGAGAGGGGGAGACACAGAATCTGAAGCAGGCTCCAGGGTCTGAGCTGTCAGCAGAGAGCCCGATGAGGGGCTTGAACTCAAAAACTACGAGATAATGACCCAAGCCAAAGTTGGACGCTTAACCGACTAAGCCACCCAGGCGCCCCAAAAGAAGAAGCACTTTAAAAAAGAAAGGATTTGTTTAGGTCATGTGAGTTAATTAACATTCAAAAACATGCTACTGAAAATATAATGGATTATAAGCACTAAATTCGGTATTTATTTTTCTTTTCTTTTTTCCTACTTAATCTACTATATATATATAGAATTATGTGATGTTTATAACAGAGAACATAAGCAACTAAATGACCATGTTGCAACATTAGAACCAAAATTTTCTTTTTTGCCAGAATCCATTTATGCAAGTGCTTAGGTGGGACTGGCTCAATACTCTCAGAGATAGGTAAACTTAGGTTTGGCCAGACAAAGCCACAGTGATTACTTCAGAAACTGGTTACTTAGAACCAATGAGGCTCAATGACAAACAAGGTAAGAATTCATCAGATTCATAACATATTTTGATGATGCAGTCAGCAGGATTTGCAAATAGTTTAGATGGTATAAAAGAAAGAGAAGAGTCAAGACTGATTAACTTGAGCATTTGGGTGATGGTAGCCACATACTGAGATGGGAAACACAGGAGAAAAAAGTTTTAATAGAATAAAAATTAAAGGTTTAGTTCTGGACATAATAAATTTGAGATGTCTTATTAGACATACATGGGTATAAGACATGCCCAGCAAACAGTTGCACAGATGAATTTAAGATAAATTTAGAATTCCTTAGGGTAGATTCCTAGCAGTAGAGTTGTTGTATCAAAGGTTATGTGCGTTTTTACTGAGTTGTGCTGGAGCTAGCTTCTGCTGGCTCATAAGAGTTGATTGTTAAATGTTCAAGAATTTTTTGAGCCAATTGTTAGAGATATCCATTAAAAAAATTAAATTACATAACCTTAAAATTAAATACATTATTTTTAAAAAGAAGGAAAATGGGGGGAGGGGGAGGTTGGTCAGAGGAGGTCTAGTGGAGAGCTAGGATATTCACCACTGCCCAGCAATAATGGGCATAAATGAGGCACTCCTGTCTTTCCCAGGCAGAATGGTATCATTTGAAGCACTAGTGGGGAGTCAGAAATTCCATTCCTGCACAGCAGTAATGAATAGCCCCCACCTTGCATGTAAACAGAGTCCAAACTGGAAATCTGGACTTGTACCCTGACTTCTACCCCAACTTGTCAGTGATGAGGTGGTGGGCATTTCCTTTCCCCTGCCATATAAATGTCAGGGAAAGCTAGCTAAAACAGGAGATTTAAATCATATCCATAGTCTTACAACACAAAACCCCCAAATATCAAAATTTCAATAAAAAATCATACACCCCACCTGGAACCAGGAAAATTTCAAACTAAATTACAACCTGAGATGATAGAGATATTAGATCTATCCAACAAAGTTTAAAGTAGCCATCATAAAAAAAATACTTTGAGCAAATGTAAAATGAGCAAATGTAAAACCATGTTTGAATCATAGAAAAATAAAAATTCTTGGCAAAAAAATAGAAAATGTAAAGATGGACTAAATGAGAATTTTAGATATGAAAAATATAATAACCAAAATAAAAACTCAGTGGATGGGCTCAACAGCAGAACAGAGGGATCAGAGGAAAGAACTAATGAACCGCAAGATAGAACAATAGAAATTACTCTATCTGAACAACAAAGAGAAAATAGACCAAAAAGAAAAAAAAAAAGAACAGAGCCTTAGGAATCTGTGGAATCATAACAAAAGATCTAATGTTTATGTCAGCAGAATCCAAGAAGAAGAGAAAGAGGGAGTGGTTAAAAAAGTACTTGAAGAAATAATGGCTGAAAACTTTCTAAACATGGGAAAAGACACATACCTACATATTCAATAATCTGAGTGAACCACAGAAAGGATAAACCCAAAGACATCTAAACCAAAACATAGAGTTAAACTTTTGGAAACTAAAGACAAATTAAAAATCTTGAAAACAGGGGGAGAGAAACAGTACCTTGCCTATCAGATAAAAACAATTCAAATGACAATGGATTTCTCATTGAAAGTCAAGGGAGTCAGAAAGTAGTGACACACCACTTTTAAAATACTAAAAGAAACAAACTCTGAACCCAGAATTATATATCTGGTAAAAATACCCTTTAGGAATGAAGGGAAAATCAAGACATCCTCAGATACAGGAAAACGAAGAAGTTGTCACCAACTGTAAGAATGGTTAAAAGAGTTCTCTAAACAGGAAGGAAGGGACTAAAAAAAGCAAGCTTGGAGCATTAAAAAGGATGAAGAAATATGGTAAAGAAAAATAAAATTAATTAGCTTTTCTTCTTTTTTTGAGGTTTCTAAAACATGCTTGACAACTGAAGCAAAATGTTTAACAGTGACGTGGTTATACATGTATGTACAAGAAATATTTAAGACATTATAAAGGGGGGAGTGTAAAGGAAAACAAAGGACAATATGGTTTCTATACTCCCTTCAAACTAATAAATTGACATCAGTAGACTGTGATAATTTATGTATGTATGATGTAATACTTCGAACAATCCCTAAAAAAACTACACAAAGAGATGCATGATAAATAAATAAAAATGGAATTCTAAAAATATTCAAGCAATCCATAGGAAGGCAGGAAAGGAAAATACAAAGACAAAAAACAGGACAAACAGAAAATAAAAAATAAAACGACAACTTACACTCTAAAATATCAATAATTACCTTAAATGTAAATGGTCTAAATACAAATCAATAGACAGAAATGGTCACAGGCACCTGGGTGGCTCAGTCAGTTAAACGTCCATCTTCGGCTCAGGTCATGATCTCACAGTTTGTGAGTTTGAGCCCTATACCGGACTCTGTGCTAACAGCTCAGAGCCTGGAACTTGCCTGGGTCTCCCTTTCTCTCTGTGCCCCTCCCACGCTCGTGCTTTGTCTCTGTGTCTCTCAAAAATGAATAAACATTAAAATTTTTTTAAATAGATATAAATGGTCAGAGTGAATTAAAAACACAACCCAACTATTCTATAAGAAACTCACTTCAAATATAATGATATAGTCAGGTTGACAGTAAAAGAACAGGGGAAAAAGACATCATACAAACATCAATTAAAAGTAGTAAGTAGTAGGGTTCCCAGCCACTACAGTGGCCACAGTGACTTGCTCACACCAGTGCCACCTATAGTTTGCTGAGCTCCAGCCTAAGAGGGGTAAGTAAGGAGGTCTCTACACCATGACTCCTACAAAGCCAACTGCAAATCCACTAGTGGTAAAGTACCGAGGAAGCAACTGGATACAAAAGCTGCTCTCAAGAGTGGGCCCTCTACTGGAGAAGTGAAGAAACCTGTTACAGGCCTAGTACTGTGGCACTCTGTGAAATTAGCCATTATCAGAAGTCTACTGAACACTTCTGATAACCAAACATCCTTTCCAGCGGTTAGTACAAGAAATTGCTCAGGACTTCAAAACAGATACGTGTTTCCAGAATGCAGCTATTGGTGCATTTCAGGAGGCAAGTGACGCCTATCTGGTGGGCCATTTTGAAGAAACCACCATTTGTACTATCCATGCCAAACAAGTAACAATCATACCACAATAAATCCAGCTAGCACATAGCATAAGTGGAGAACATGCTTAAGAATCCACTATGATAGAGAGGAAGAGCCAAGATGGCGGAACAGCATGGAAGTTTCTTGTGTGTCTCGAGGCCATGAAATACAGCTGGACCAACACGAAACCATCCTACACACCTACAACACTGATTGGAGGATTAACACAACAATCTGCACAACCTGAACCACAGAATTCAGCAGGTACGCGCCGCGGAGAGGTGAATTTGGGGAGCAAGAAGCCGTGAAAAGTAGGGAACCGCTTTTGAGGGTGGAGAGAGGATGGAGACGGAGGACAGGGGGAGCATACTGGAAAAGCACCCCTTTTGGGGAGGGGTGCTTTTCCAGTATGCTCCCCCACTCCCCAAAAGCAGCTGGCGAGAAAGTAGAAAACTGGAAACAGCCACAGGGACTAAACTAAAAAGGGAGAAAGGAGAAAGGAGAAAGGAGAGGGTTTAAATTCCATTAAGACTGTAAACAAAGAGAGCACAAAGGCTGCAACTCTGCAGCCCGATACCTGGTGGTGCTCTGGTGGGAAAGGCGAATCCTCAGGAACAGAGTGGGGTCCGGGAGGTTCTTGGGCCACATGGGGAAATGAGGTTCCACTGATGGAAGGACATTTGGTAGAGATTGTTGAAGCCACCTGGTCCCAGCAGACCCCAGAAGGCGGCCACATTCGCTGGTGCTGGGGCAAGTTCGTTGAGGGTGAAGCCTGGTGCCAGATGTGTGTTGTGATTTTCCATAATCCCTGAAACGCTGCTGCTACACTACCTCGTGAACTTTTTCTGGGGCGGGCTGGCACCTAGCCGTAGTCTCCGGACACCACCAGCAGCAGGGTCCAGAGGACATTCCTGGATGCAGCCGACATTCGGCCATTGCTCATTCGGCCATTGCTCGGTGAGACCCTCAGTGAGATCCGTTTGCAGAACGGATCAAAGCCGCAGTCCTTCAGAAGTAAGGGGCCAGGGAAAACAGCCGCATCTGAGACAAAACTTGCGAGAGAGGTACTGCCTGGGGCCTGGTCACGGAGAGTGAAAAAGCAGGGAGTGGATGAGAGTCGAAGACGGGACGGGTGCGCGGTTGCTGATCCTGGAGAACAAACTGGGTACCTGGGTGAGGCCATGTAAATGCTCCCGCGCATGCGCATATGCACCTACATGCACTGCAACAATCCACCCCAGTAGGCCAGCAGCACCATCTAGTGGAGAGCAGAGCTGTTACACTGAGCCCCGCCCAACTGGGCCAACTTTGCTCTTCAAGAACACAAGTCTCACCACCGGCTTAATTTATGGAGTATAAAGAGCTACATAGACTGACTTCTAGGGGAAAATGAAGCAATTTCAGTCCAACTTTAATCTGTTAGCAGGTTCATCTATACAATTCTCTTTCTTGATTTTTCTTTTCTTTCTTTTTATCTTTTTCTCTTTTACAATTCTATTTTTCTTAAATTCAGAAAGAGAAAAAAATCATTTTTATTTTAAATTTTTACTAAAAATATTTTTCTTTAATTTTTATTACTATATTTTTTACTTTTGTGCAAATTTTTTCAAATTCTACTTTACTTCCATCATTTTATTTCAGTCTACTTCAGTGTATTCAACGTTTCAAATTTTCAAACAATTTCCTTTTTCTTTCTTTTTCTTTCACTCTTTTTTGTTTCTTTTCTTTTTCTTGAATGCAGAAAGATAAAAACTTCATTTTTACTTTCAATTTCTATTAAGAATATTTTAATTTAATTTTTATTACTATTTTTTATTTTTATATAAATTTTTTCAAATTCTATTTTACTTCCATCATTTTATTTTAGTCTACTACAGTGTATTCACTTTTTCAAATTTTTGAATGATTTCTTTTTTTCCCCACTTTTATCTTTTTCTCCTTTTCCTTTATTTTCTTTTTTCTTAATACAGAAAAAGAAAAAAATCATGTTCTTTTTAATTATTAATATATTTTTATTTAATTTTTTCTTACTATATTCTTTACTTTTGTGTATATTTTTTCAAATTCTATTTTACCCCCATCATCTCACACTAGTCTACTTCAGTGTATTCACTATTTCAAATTCTCAAACGATTTCCTTTTTTTTCCTCATGCCCCGCCCCCTTTATTTCTTCTCTAATCTTTCAAACCACTTTCAACACCCAGACCAAAATACACCTAGGATCTAGCATCATCTATTTGATTTGTGTGTGTGTGTGTGTTTAATTTTTAATTTTAATATTTTTTAATTTTAATTTTTTTAATTTCAATTTTTCTACTTCATTAATTCATTTTCTCCATTCAAAATGACAAAACGAAGGAATTCACCCCAAAAGAAAGAGCACAAAGAAATGACAGCCAGGGATTTAATCAACACAGATACAAGCAAGATGTCTGAACCAGAATTTAGAAGCATGATAATAAGAATACTAGCTGGAGTTGAAAATAGATTAGAATCCCTTTCTACAGAGATAAAAGAAGTAAAAACTAGTCAGAATGAAATAAAAAATGCTATAACTGAGCTGCAATCACAGATGGATGCAGCAGCGACAAGGATGGATGAGGCAGAACAGAGAATCAGCGATAGAGGACAAACTTATAGAGATAATGAAGCAGAAAAAAAGGGGGAGATTAAGGCAAAAGAGCATGACTTAAGAATTAGAGAAATCAGTGACTCATTAAAAAGGAACAACATCAGAATCATAGGGGTCCCAAGGGGGAAGAGAGAGAAATAGGGGTAGAAGGGTTATGTGAGCAAATCATAGCAGAAAACTTTCCTAACCTGGGGAAAGACAGAGACATCAAAATCCAGGAAGCACAGAGGACCGCCAGTAGATTCAACACAAACCGACCATCAACAAGGCATATCATAGTCAAATTCACAAACTACTCAGGCAAGGAGTGAATCATGAAAACAGCAAGGGAAAAAAAGTCCCTAACATACAAGGGAAGACAGACCAGGTTTGCAGCAGAACTATCCACAGACACTTGGCAGGCCAGAAAGGAGTGGTGGGATATATTCAATGTGCTGAATCAGAAAAATAAGCAGCCAAGAATTCTTTATCCAGCAAGGCTGTCATTCAAAATGGAAGGAGAGATTAAAAGTTTCCCAGACAAACCAAAATTAAAGGAGTTTGTGACCATTGAACCAGCCCTGCATGAAATTTTAAGGGGGACTCTCTGAGGGGAGAAAAGATGAAAATATATATATAAAATAAATGAATACTAAAAGAAACAAAGATTAGAAAGGACCAGAGAACACCACCAGAAACTCCAACTTGACAAGCATCATAATGGCCATCAATTCATATCTTTCAGTACTCACTCTAAATGTCAATGGACTCAATGCTCCAATCAAAAGACATAGGGTAACAGAATGGATAAGAAAACAAATCCATCTATATGCTGTTTACAAGACACCCACTTTAGACCTAAAGACACCTTCATATTGAAAGTAAGGGGATGGAGAACCACCTATCATGCTAATGGTCAACGAAAGAAAGCCGGAGTAGCCATACTTATATCAGACAATCTAGACGTTAAAATAAAGACTGTATCAGGACATGCAGAAGGGCATTATATCATAATCAAGGGGTCTATACCAAGAAGACCTAACAATTGTAAACATTTATGCGCCAATTGTGGCAGCACCCAAATATATAAATCAATTAATCACAAACATAAAGAAACTCATTGGGGGTGCCTGGGTGGCTCAGTCGTTTAGCGTCCGACTTTAGCTCAGGTCACGATCTCGCGGTCCGTGGATTCGAGCCCCACGTTGGGCTCTGGGCTGATGGCTCAGAACCTGGAGCCTGCTTCTGATTCTGTGTTGCCCTCTCTCTCTGCCCCTCCCCCGTTCATGCTCTGTCTCTCTCTGTCTCAAAAATAAATAAACGTTAAAAAAATTAAAAAAAAAAGAAACTTATCGATAGTAATACCATAATAGTAGGAGACTTCAACACCCCACTCACAGCAACGGACAGATCATCCAATCAAAACATCAACAAGGAAACAATGGCTTTGAATGACACACTGGACCAGATGGACTTAACAGATATATTCAGAACATTTCATCCTAAAGCAGCAGAATATACATTCTTCTCCAGTGCACATGGAACGTTCTCCAGAAGAGACCATATACTGGGACACAAATCAGCTCTCAGCAAGTACAAAAAGATCAAGATCATATCCTGCATATTTTCAGACCACAACACTATGAAACTCGAAATCAACCACAGGAAAAAATTGGAAAGGTAACAAATACTTGGAGAATGAAGAACATCCTACTAAAGAATGAATGGGCTAACCAAGCAGTTAAAGAGGACATTAAAAAGTATATGGAAGCTAATGAAAATGATAACACCACAACCCAAAACCTCTGGGACGCAGCAAATGCGGTCATAAGAGGAAAGTATATAGCAATCCAGGCCTTCCTAAAGAAGGAAGAAAGATCTCAGATACACAACCTAAACTGACGCCTTAAGGAGCTGGAAAAAGAACAGCAAATAAAACCCAAAACCAGCAGAAGACAGGAAATAATAAAGATGAGAGCAGAAATTAATGCTATCGAAACCAAAAACACAGTAGAACAGATCAATAAAACCAGAAGCTGGTTCTTTGAAAGAATTAACAAAATTGATAAACCACTAGTGAGTTTGATCAAAAAGAAAAAGGAAAGGACCCAAATAAATAAAATCAAGAATGAAAGAGGAGAGATCACAAACAACACAACAGAAATAAAAACAATAATAAGAGAATACTATGAACAATTATATGCCAATAAAATGGGTAATCTGAAAGAAATGGACAAACTCCTAGAAACATACACACTACAAAAACTGACAAAGGAAGAAATAGAAAATTTGAACAGACCAACAACCAGTAAGGAAAATGAATTAGTAATCAAAAATCTGCCAAAAAACAAGAGCCCAGGGCCAGATGGCTTTCCAGGGGAATTCTACCAAACATTTAAAGAAGAGTTAACACCTATTTTCTTGAACTGTTCCAAAAAATAGAAATGGAAGGAAAACTTCCAAACTCTTTCTATGAAGCCAGCATTACCTTGATTCCAAAACCGGACAGAGACCCCACTAAAAAGGAGAACTATAGACCAATTTCCCTGAATGAACGTGTATGCAAAAATCCTCAACAAGGTATTAGCCAACCAGATCCAACAATACATTTAAAAAATTATTCACATGACCAAGTGGGATTTATACCTGGGATTCAGGGCTGGTTCAATATCTGCAAAACAATTAACGTGATTCAGCACGTCAATAAAAGAAAGGACAAGAACCACATGACCCTCTCAATAGATGCAGAGAAAGCATTTGACAAAATACAGCATCCTTTCTTGATAAAAACCCTCAAGAAAGTAGGGATAGAAGGAGCATACCTCGAGATCATATAAGCCATATATGAATGAGCCAACGCTAATATCATCCACAATGGGGAAAAACTGAGAGCTTTCCCCCTAAGGTCAGGAAGAAGACAGGGATGTCCACTCTCACCACTGTTATTCAACACAATATTTGAAGTCTTAGCCTCTGCAATCAGACAACACAAAGAAATAAACAGCATCCAAATCAGCCACGAGGAAGTCAAACTTTCACTTTTTGCAGATATGATACTCTATACGGAAGACCCAAAGATTCCACCAAAAAAACTGCTAGAACTGATCCATGAATTCTGCAAAGTTGCAGGATATAAAATTAATGCACAGAAATCGCTTGCATTCCTATATACCAACAATGAAGCAACAGAAAGAGAAATCAAGGAATCGATCCCACTTCCAGTTGCACAAAAAACCATAAAATACCTAGGAATACATCTAACCAAAAAGGTGAAAAATCTATGCACTGAAAACTATAGAAGCTTATGAAAGAAATTGAAGAAGACACAAAAAATGGAAAAAGATTCCATGCTCCTGGATAGGAAGAACAAATATTGTTAAAATGTCTATACTACCCAAAGAAATCTACACATTCAATGCAATCCCTATCAAAGCAACACCAGCACTCTTCACAGAGCTAGAACAAATAATCCTAAACTTTGTATGGAACCAGAAAAGACCCCAAATAGCCAAAGCAATCTTGAAAAAGAAAACCAAAGCAGGAGGCATCACAATCCCAGACTTCAAACTATAGTACAAAGCTGTAATCATCAAGACAGTATGGTACTGGCACAAGAACAGACACTCAGATCAATGGAACAGAATAGAGAATCCAGATATGGACCCACAAACATATGGCCAAATAATCTTTGACAACGCAGGAAAGAATATCCAGTGGAATAAAGACAGTCTCTTCAGCAAGTAGTGCTGGGAAAACTGGAGAGTGACGTGCAGAAGAATGAACCTGGATCACTTTCTTACACCATACACAAAAATAAGCTCAAAATGGATGAAAGACCTCAATATAAGACAGGAAGCCATCAAAATCCTCAAGGAGTAAGCAGGTAAAAACCTCTTTGATCTTTCCCGCAGCAACTTCTTACTCAAGAAGTCTCCGGAGGCAAGGGAAACAAAAGTAAAAATGAACTATTGGGACCTCATCAAAATGAAAAGCTTCTGCACAGCAGAGGAAACAATCAGCAAAACTAAAAGGCAACTGACAGAATGGGAGAAGATATTTGCAAATGACATATCAGATAAAGGGTTAGTATCCAAAATCTATAAAGAACTTATTAAACTCAACACCCAAAAAACAAATAATCCAGTGAAGAAATGGGCAAAAGACATGAATAGACACTTCGCCAAGAAAGACATCCAGATGGCCAACCGACACATGAAAAAATGCTCAACATCACTCGTCATCAGGGAAATACAAATCAAAACCACAATGAGATACCACCTTCACCTGTCAGAATGGCTAACATTAACAACTCAGGGAACAACAGATGTTGGCGAGGATGTGGAGAAAGAGGATCTCTTTTGCACTGTTGGTGGCAATGCAAGCTAGTGCAGCCACTTTGGAAAACAGTATGGTGGTTCCTCAAAAGACTCAAAATAGAACTACCCCATGACCCAGCAATTACAGTACTAGGCATTTATCCATGGGATACAGGTGTGCTGTTTCGAAGGGACACACGCACCCCCATGTTTATAGCAGCACTATCAACAACAGCCAAAGTATGGAAAGAGCCCAGATGTCCACTGATGGATGAATGGATAAAGAAGATGTGGTATATATATATATATATATATATATATATATATATATGAGTATTACTCAACAATCAAAAAGAATGAAATCTTGCCATTTACAACTACGTGGGTGGAACTGGAGAGTATTATACTAAGTGAAATTAGTCAGTCAGAGAAAGACAAAAATCATATGATTTCACTCCTATGAAGACTTTAAGAGACAAAACAGATGAACATAAGGGAAGGGAAACAAAAATAATATAAAAACAGGGAGGGGGACAAAGCATAAGAGACTCATAAATATGGAGAACAAACTGAGGGTTACTGGAAGGGTTGTGGGGGGGGATGGGCTAAATGGGTAAGGGGCATTAAGGAATCTACTCCTGAAATCGTTGTTGCACTATATGCTAACTAAATTGGATGTAAATTTTAAAAAATTAAAAATAAAATTAAAAAAATAAATGAAAAAGAAACAAAAAGAAAAGTTAACAGAACCCCCCCGTAAAAAAAAAAGAATCCACTATGATGGGGTCGCCTGAATGGCTCAGCCAGTTGAGTGTGGGACTCTTGATTTTGGCTCAGGTCATGATCCCAGAGTTGTGGAATCGAGCTCTGCATAGGGCTCTGTGCTGAGCGTGGAACCTGTTTAAGATTCTCTTTCTCCCTCTCTCTGTCCCTCCCTTGCTCTTCTTCTCTCTCTCTCAAAATAAACATTTTTTTAAAAAGAGTCTTTCTCTCTCTTCCTCCCTCTGCCCCTCTCCCCCACCCATCCTCACTCTTTGTCTAAAATAACAAAAGTAAAAAATATTTTGAAAAAAATAAAAAAGAATCCACCATAATGGGAAACATTTCATTCTTTAAAAAAAATTCTCTGGTCAACTAATATTCAAAGCAGAAAAGAATATCTAATGGAAAAAGACAGTCTTTCAACAAATGGTGTTGAGAAAACTGGATGGCAACATGCAAAAGAATGAAACTGGACCACTTTCTTAAACCATACACAAAAATAAATTCAAAATGGATGAAAGCCCTAAATGTGAGAAAAGAAACCATAAAAATCCTAGAGGAGAATACAGGCAACAACTTCTTTGACCTAAGCCTGAGGAATTTCTTAATTAAACGTGTTGCTAAAGGCAAGGGAAACAAAAGCAAACATGAACTATTGAGACCTCATCAAAATAAAAAGCTTCTGCACAGCAGAGGAAACAATTAACAAAACTAAAAGGCAGCTTACGGAATGGGAGAAGATATTTGCAAATGACATATCTAATAAAGGGTTAGTATCCAAAATCGATAAAGAATTTATAAAACACACATTCCCAAAACCATTAAACCCAGTTAAGATAAGGGCAGAAGACATGAATAGACATGTTCCAACGAAGACATCCAGATGGCTAACAGACACATGAAAAGATGCTCAACATCACTCATCATCAGGGAAATACAAATCAAAACCATGAGGAGATACCACCTCACACCTGTCAGAATGGCTAAATTTAAAACCCAAGAAACAACAGGTGTTGGCAAGGATGTGGAGAAAGGGGAACCCTCTTGCACTGTTGGTGGGAATGCAAACTGGTGCAACTACTCTGGAGAACAGTGTGGAAGTTCCCTCAAAGAACTAAAAATAGAACTACCCTACCATCCAGCAATTGCAGTATTAGGTATTTACCCAAAGGATACAAAAATACAGATTCAAAGGGGTATATGCACCTCAATGTTTATAGCAGCATTATCAACAATAGCCAAACTATAAAGAGAGCCTGGGGTACCTGGGTGTCTGTCAGTTAAGTGTGTGACTTTAGCTCAGGTCATGATCTCATAGTTCATGAGTTTGAGCCCGCATCAGGCTCTCTACTGTCAACATGGAGCCCACTTTGGATCCTCTGTCCCCGATCTCCCTCTGCCCCTCCCCTGCTAGTTCTCTCTCTCTCTCTCTCTCTCTCTCTCTCTCTCTCAAAAATAAACATTTAAAAAACCCCACAAATGTCCATCAATGGATGAATGGCAAGAAGAACTCATGGTTTGTAAGTTTGAGCCCTGCATTGGGCTTGCTGCTGTCAATGCAGAGCCCACTTTGGATCCTCTGTCTCCCTGTCTGTCCGCCCCTCCCCACTCACACCCTCTCTCTCAAAAATAAATATTTTTTAAAAAAGATAATGAAATCTTTCCATTTACAATGATGCAGCAGAGCTAGAATGTATTATACTAAGTAAAATAAGTCAATCAGAGAAAAACAAATACCACATGATTTCACTCACATGTGGAATTTAAAAAACAAAACAGATGAATAGAAGGGAAGGTGGGTAGAAAAGAAAGGTAAACAAACCACAAGAGACTCTTAACAATAGAGAACAAACTGAAGGTTAATGAGATGGGCTAGATGGGTGATGGGAGCTAAGGAGAATACTTGTGATGAGCACTAGGTGCATGTAAGTGTCAAATCACTGAATTCTACTCCTAAAACCAATATTGATATGCTAACTGACTAAAATTAAAATTA
Source organism: Panthera uncia (assembly GCF_023721935.1). Lineage (NCBI taxonomy): Eukaryota > Metazoa > Chordata > Mammalia > Carnivora > Felidae > Panthera > Panthera uncia. The sequence continues at coordinate 64,566,172 of NW_026057585.1, forward strand.
AAAGAAAAATTAAAAAAAATTATCTTCTTCCTGTTATTGGTAGTTCTAAACATTAGGTTTATTTTTCAATAGCGTCAAAAGGTACCTAAGTATATGACTGCAAGTGGAAAAATAGGGGACAGAAATCAGGTACTGGCAGTTTTTTTCATTTTCATTTGTATGTGAATTTTTAATATAAATGTGAAGACATTAACGTAAGTCAAAATGAATCAGAGAACAAGTTTCAATATTTCAACTCTGTAATAATTATAAATAACCTGTTAAATTTTTTTATAAAAGTAAATAGTAATGGCTATTTACTTTTTAAAGTATACCTCAGAGCAAAGAAAATAACCAGAAACAGAGGAATACATTATATAATGAGTGATGAATCCACAAAGAAGATATAGCAATCCTAAATACATATGCACTAAACAATAGGTCTGCAAAACATGTGAAGTAAAAACTGATAGAACTGAAAGAATAAATAGACAAATCCACAATTGTAGTTGGAGGCTTAAATACCCATCTGTCAACAACTGATAGGTTGGGTAACAGATCTAAATATAAAAGTTAAAGCTATTAGAAGAAAAAATAGAGAATATCTTCATGATCTGGAATTAGGCAGAGTTTTTGCAGACAAGACCCAGAAAACCCAGAAGGAAAGACTGACAAAATGGGCTTCATCAAAATTTAAGAGACCGATGTGCTACTCAGTGCACTAACAAGGCACCTGGGCTTCATCAAAATTTAAAACATGCTTATTGTATGGATATACCACATTTTGTTTATTCATTTATCATTTAATGGAAATTTGAGTTGTATTCACTTTTTTTGGCTATTATGAATAATGCTAATATGAACATTTGTGTGCAATTTTTATGGAATATGTTTTCATTTTTCTTTGATATATACACTGAGAATTCTGGACCATATGGTAACTTTGTATAACGATTTGAGGAATTCCACACTGTTTTCTGAGGTGGCTCTACTATTTAATATTCTCACTGGCAGTGAATGAGGATTTCAATTTCTCCACATCCTTGTCAACACTTACTATATATAGTCTTTTAGATTACAGCTATACTACTGGGTCTCAGTGGTATCTCCTGGGTTTGATTTGCTAATGATATTGAGCATCTTTTCATATGCTTATTAACCATCAGTATATCTCCTTTAGAGAAATATCTATTCAAATTTTACACTCATTTTTAAATTGGGTTGTCTTTAGTTTTTTTTTTAGTAATGATTTTTTTTAATTCCAGTATAATTAACATACAGTGTTCTATTCATTTCAAATGTACAATATAGTGATTCAACAATTCTATACATTACTCATTGCTCATCATGATAAGTGTACTCTTAATCCCATTCACGTATTTCACCCATCCACCCACCCACCTTCCCTCTGGCAACCACCTGTTTGTTCCCTATATTTGAGTCTATTTTTTTGTTTCACTCTTTTTACCTTTGTTCATTTGTTTTGTTTCTTAACTTACACAAATGAGTGAAATCATATGGCATTTGTCTTTGTCTGACTTATTTTACTTAGCATTATGCCCTCTAGGTCCATCCACGTTGTTGTAAATGACAAGATTTCATCCTTTTTTATGGCTGAGTAATATTTCATAATATGAATAAATATGCCACATCTTCTTTATCAGTTCATCTATCAATGGTCACTTGTGTTGCTCCCATATCTTGGCTATTGTAAATAACGCTGCAATAAACATAGGGGTGCATACATCTTTTCAAATTAGTGTTTTGGTTTTCTGGGGTAAATACCCAGTGTTGGAATTACTGGATCAAATGGCAATTCAATTTTTAACTTTCTGAGGAAACTTTGTACTGTTTTGTACTGTTTCCTTCAGTGGATGTAGCAATTTGTATTCCCACCAACAGTGCACAAGAGTTCCAAAAGCTGTAGTAATCAAAACAGTATGGTACTGGCAAAAACAGACACATAGATTAATGAAACAGAATGGAGTCCAGAAATAAACTCATGCTTTTATGGTCAATTAATCTATGACAAAGGAGGCAAGGATATACCATGGGGAAAAGATTCTCTCTTCAACAAATGGTATTGGGGAAACAGGAAAGCTCCATGCAAAAGAATGAAACTGGACCACTGGACACAAAAATTAATTCAAAATGAATTAAATATCTAAATGTGAAACCTGAAAAAACTAAAACTCCTAGAAGAAAACATAGGCAGTAATTTCTTTGACATCAGCCATAGAAACATTTTTCTAGATATGTCTCCTCTGGCTATGGAAAAAAAAAGCAAAATTAAGTTATTATATTTATTAAAATAAAACTATTGGAACCAAAATAAAAAGCTTCTGGGGTACCTGGGTGACTCAGTCAGTTGAGCGTCAGACTCTTCATTTCAGCTCAGGTCATGATCTCATAGTTGTGGAATCAAGCCCTGTTTTGGGCTCTGCACTGATTCTCTGCACTTAAGATTCTCTCTCTTTCTCGCTCTCTCTCCCTCTGCCCCTCCTCCACTTGCATGCTCTATCAAAAAAAATTTTATTAATTAACTTTTAAAAATAATAAACAATTAAAAAGCTCTGCAGAGCAAATCAGCAAGACCAAAAGACAGCCTACTGAATGAGAGGAAATATATGCAAGTGATATATCTGATATGCGGTTAATATCCAAAATATATAAAGAATTATACAACTCAACACCAAAAAACAAACAATCCTACTAAAAATGGACAGAGGACCTGAATAGACATTTTTGCAAAGAAGACATACAGATGGTCAAGAAACAATCCATCACTAGTTATCAGGGAAATGCAAATTAAAGCCACAATTAGATATCACTCTGCTTTTTTTTCTTCGATAATATTGATTTTCTTTAGATATTTATTTTGAGGGAGAGAGCGCATGTGAGCTGAAGAGGGGCAGAGAGGCAGAGAGAGAGAATTCCAAGCAGGCTCCACCCTGTGAGTGCAGAGCCCAACATGGGGCTCAATCTCATGAACTGTGAGATCATGACCTGAGCTGAATGAAATCAAGAGTCAGTTGCTTAACCAACTGAGCCATCCAGGTGCCCCGATTAATACTCATATTTTTAAACAACCTAGACAGTTGTCTCATAGATGTCTCACAATTTTTGTCTGATTGCCTCTTCAAAATTAGATTCAGGTTAAATAATCTTGGTAAGAAATTTCATATATAGTGTTGTGTGCTCCCATCTGTATCACATCAGGAAGTACATAATGTCAGTTAATTCCCTTATGGTCATGCTAAGTTTGATAACTTGATTAAAGTAGTGTCCAAAACATCTCTCCATTGTAACAATACCTTTCCCTTTGTGATTAAATAATCTTAGGGGTTGATACTTTGAGATCATGTAAATATCTTCCTACCTATCAAACTTTCATACAATAATTTCTAAGTATTGCACTGGTAATTCAAGATAGGATTTCTTTTTTTTTTTTTTTTTAATTTTTTTTTTTCAACGTTTTTTATTTATTTTTGGGACAGAGAGAGACAGACAGAGCATGAACGGGGGACGGGCAGAGAGAGAGGGAGACACAGAATCTGAAACAGGCTCCAGGCTCCGAGCCATCAGCCCAGAGCCTGACGCGGGGCTCGAACTCACAGACCGCGAGATTGTGACCTGGCTGAAGTCGGACGCTTAACCGACTGCGCCACCCAGGCGCCCCAAGGATTTCTTAACTCTATCATTCATTCTACTTTTCTTTTTTTAAGATTTTAACAAAATATTTATTTATTTATTTTGAGGCAGAGAGAGAGAGAGAGAGAGAGAGAGAGCAGTAGAGGGGCAGAGAAAGAGGGAGGGAGAATCCCAAACAAGCTCTGAGCTGTGAGTACACATGAGCCTGACAAGAGACTTGATCTTACGAACCATGAGATATTGACCTGAACTGAAATCAAGAGTTGGATACTTAACCTACTGAGCCACCCATGTGCCCCTCTACTTTTCTTTTTCAATCAACACTTATTTACTGGGTGTCAATCATATGCCAGGTAACATGCTAGAAAGAATAAGTCCTACTTTTAGAGGTCATCATCTTTGTATTGAGCAGGGCAATAGACACAAGTCTGGGTTCTTTTGTTGTTTTTGCCTCTCTCTTCCTCTTTAAAAAAACCTGATAGATAATTTATACACTACAAAATTTACTCTTTCAATAAGGTGTACAATTCAGTGATTTTTTTTAGTATCTTTACAAAATCATGCAGTGATCACCACTTTCTAGTTCCAGAACATTTTTATCACCCCTAAAAGGAACTTTGTACCCATTAGCAGTCATTCCCTATTTCCACCCTCCAGGAACCCCTTGCAACACTTAATCTACTTTCTGTCTCTGCAGCCTATTCTGGACATTTTATATAAATGGAATTATACAATATGTAGTCTTTTGTGTCAGGCTTATTTCTCTTAGTATAATTTTCACCCATGTGGTACCATTTATTAGTACTTCATTCCTTTTTATGGAAAGGAATAGGAGAGCCCCCTCTCTCTCTGCACTTTTCATTTGTTTTTCTCTTTTCAGCCAAGAGTTATTTGCTAGAGAGTTTTTTAATTTGTAGCTGGGAGAAAATTTTTTAAAAAACTGTTACTCTTAAAATAAAAAGTAAAATTAAGATTCACATATTATACATTAAGAATCACATATTATACATTCATACAATTTGTATGTTTCTATTTCTCCTCATACCTCTCTCTTTTTTTTTTTTTTAAGTAAGCTCTCCGCCCAACATGGGGCTGGAACTCCCCATGACCCCAAGATCAGGGTTGCATGCTCCACTGACTGAGCCAGCAGCCACCCTTCTCCTTGTGCCTCATATAGGTACTAATTCAAAAAGGTGTATTATTTATGAAGTTGCTGTGTTATTTGGTTCATATAATTCTAACTTTTACATCATCATTGTGAATTGTAATTTTTTTAATTTTATTTTTTATTTTTTAAAATGTACATCCAAATTAGTTAGCATATAGTGCAACAATGATTTCAGGAGTAGATTCCTTAATGCCCCTTACCCATTTAGCCCACCCCCTTCCACAAACCCTCCAGCAACCCTCAGTTTGTTCTCTATATTTATGAGTCTCTTCTGTTTTGTCCCCCTCCCTGTTTTTATATTATTTTTGCTTCCCTTCCCTTATGTTCATCTGTTTTGTCTCTTAAAGTCCTCATATAAGTGAAGTTATATGATTTTTGTCTTTCTCTAATTTCACCTAGCATAATACCCTCCAGTTCCATCCATGGAGTTGCAAATGGCAAGATTTCATTCTTTTTGATTGCTGAGTAACACTCCATTGTATATATATACCACATCTTCTTTATCCATTCATCCATCAATGGACATTTGGGCTCTTTCCAGGAATTGTAATTTTTAGTAATATAAAGTATCCTTCTTTGTTTCACTTAATGCTTTTTTTGGCATGAATTCTACCTTATCTGATATTGGGATCATAAGCCTTGCTTTTTTTATTTTTTGTATTTACCTGGTATATCTTTGTTTATTCCATTTTTTTTTTGGATTTGTGGTTCACTTAACTTTAGGTATGTCTCTTAAGTAAAGCATAGGTTGACTTTTGTTTTCTCCTGAAATGTGAATCTTTTTCTTTTAATAGGTGAATCAAATCCATTTACATTTGTTGATATGACCTATGTATTTGATCTCAACTGAAATAATACAAAGTATATTTTTGTGACCACAGACAGCAGAAATAGTCCAGGAAGTAACAAGGGAAGTTAAAATATTTTTAATTGACTGAAAATGAAAACATAACATATCAAAATTTGTGGGATGCAGGAATATTTGAGGGACTATTTCTTTCAGAAAACAATAAATGTCTTGAATCAGTAATCTAAGCTTTCACTTTAAGAAAAAAAAGGAGCTAATTAAACTGAAAGCAAGCAAGCAGAAAGAAATAATAAAGGTAAGAACAGAAACCAGTGAAAACAGAGAAAAAATAGACAAAATCAGTGAAGCCAAAAGATGGTTCCTTGGAAAGTTCAATACAATTTATATATTCAACTGATCAAAATAAATAAATAAGAGAGAGAGAGAGAAGATATTAATTGCCAATATTAAGAATGTAAGGGAGACATAACTACATATACTACAGACATTTAAAAAATAAGGCAACATTATGACAAACTTATTTTCAAAAAATTTGACTATAAAAATAAAATGGACAAATTCCTTGAAAGACACAAACTACCAAAGTTTACTAAATAAAATAGATTGCCTGAATAACCCTATATATATTTTAAAATTTGAATGTGTAGATAAAAACTTTGCCATGAAGAAGACTCCAATTCCAGAGGGCTTCACTGGTGAATTCCACCAAACACTTAAGGAAGTTATAATATTGGGGCACCCAAGTGGCTCAGTTGATTAAGCATCTGACTTCACTCAGGTCATGATCTCGGTCTATGAGTTCGAGCTCCACATCAGGTTCTGTGCTGACAGTTCAGAGCCTGGAGTCTGCTTTGGATTCTGTCTGTCCCTCCCCCACTCATGCTCTGTCTGTCTTTCAAAAATGAATAAACATTAAAAATTTTTAAAAAAGGAAGTTATAACATCAATTCTATATAAACTCTTTCTGAAAATAGAAGAAAAGAGAGCACTTCCCAATTCATGAGGTCAGCATTACTTTAGTACCAAAAAAACAAGAAAAAGATGTGTTTTATTCCATTTGGGCTGCTTTAACAAAGTACCATATACTGGGTGACTTATAAACAACAGAAATTTACTTCTCACAGTTCTGGAAGCTGAGAAGTCCAAGATCAAGGCTCTGACAGATTCAGTGTCTGGTAAAGGCCTGCTTTCCTGTTCACAGGTAGAAGGGGCTAGGGAACTCTGTGGGATCTTTCTTATAAGAACACTAATCCCATTCAAGAGGGGTCCACCCTCATGACCTAAGTAGCTCCCACATCTACTCATTCCATCACATTGAGCATTAGGTTTCAACATAAGAATTTTAAGGAGATACAAATATTCCATCTATAGCAAGATATTAATAGGAAAGAAAGCTATACATCAATACCACTCATGAACATACTCATAAAAATCTTTAACAACATATTAGCATATCAAACCCAGCAATGTGTAAGAAGTATGATACATCAAAACAAAGTGAGGTTTCTCCTGGGAACACAAAGGTAATTCAATATTTGAAAATCAACATAACCCTCTTAACAGGCTAAAAAAAACGACAACAAATAATCACCTCAATAGAAGCAGAAAAAAAATTAAGAAATTCCACATCCATTTATGATTTTAAAATAAAAAAATGTAAGCATACTAGGAATAGAAAGAAACTTCCTTAACCTAATAAAGGGCATCTATGAAAAATCTAGAGCTAACATGGTGAAAGATTAAATGCTTTACCCCTAACATCAGAAATAAAGCAAGGATGTCCACTCTTATCACTTCTATTAAACATTGTATTGGAGGTGATAGCCAGTGCAGTAAGGCAAGAAAAAGAAATAAAAGGCATACAAATTGGAAAGAAAAAAAAAAAACAAAACTGTCTTTACTTATAGACAATATGGCTGTCCATGAAAATCTCCAAACAAACAAACAAACAAAAAACAAAAAAAACCCACACCAAATCTAGAATAATTAGTAAGTTTAGTAAGGTTGCAGGATATAAGGCCCGTATATAAAAGTCACTGTCAGGGCGCCTGGGTGGCTGGCTCAGTTGGTTAAGCGTCTGACTTTGGCTCAGGTCATGATCTCACAGTTTGTGGGTTGGAGCCCCACATCGGGCTCTGTGCTGACAGCTCAGAGCCTGGAGCCTGTTTTGGATTCTGTGTCTCCCTCACTCTCTGCCCTGCCCCTGCTCACACTCTGTCTCTGTCTCAAAAATAAATAAACATTAAAAAATATTAAAAGTCACTATATTTATCCCTACAATCCAGTAATTGTACCACTGGGTATTAACCCAAAGAATAAAAAATACTAATTCAAAGGGATACATTCATCGCTATGTTTATAGCAGCATTATTTACAATAGGCAAATTATAGAAGCAGCCCAAGTGTCCATCCATGGATGAATGGATAAAGAAGATGTGGTATAATAGACAATGGAATATTATTCAGCCATAAAAAAGAATGCAATCTTGCCATTTGCAATAACATGAATGGAGCTTGAGAGTATAATGCCAAGTGAAATAAGTCAGTCAGAGAAAGACAAACACCATAAGGTTTCACTCATATGTGGAATTTAAGATATAAAACAAATGAACAAAGCAAAAAAAAAAAAAAAAAAAGGAAAGAGACAAACCAGGAAAGAGACTCTTTAAACTATAGAGAAATTGATGGTTATCCAGTGGAGGTGGGTGGGGTATGGTGAAATAGGTGATGGCAATTAAGGAGTGTACTTGTCATGATGAGCACTGGGTGGTGTACAGAATTGTTGAATCACTGTATTGTATACCTGTAAGGAAAGTAACACTGTATGTTAACTATACTCGAATTTTAAAAGTCACTGTATTTCTGTATACTGGCAATGAACTGCAAATTAAAATGAAAATAGCTTAAAATATGAAATGTTTAGGAGCAAGTTTGACAGATTTTATGCAAGATCTGTATATTGAAAGTGGCAAAATATTAATGAAAGAAAAAGAAAATTTTAAACCTGAATAAGTAGAGAGACATTCATGGTTAAAAGACTCAAAGTTGTTGACATGTCAGTTCTCCCCAAATTGATTTATACATTCAACATAATTTCAGCCATTTTTTGAGGATATTACATGCTAATTCTAAAATCTGAAAATGTATACAGAAATCAAAGGACCTGGAATATCAAAATTAAATTTAAATAAATACAGTTGGATTGATTTCAAGGCTACTCGATTTCAAGATTTATTATAAAGGTATGGCAATCAAGACAGTGTTACATCTGCATAATGATATACATGTAGATCAATGGTACAGAAAGTCATAATTAAACCTACATATATGTGGTCAATTGATTTTTCCACAAAGATGTCAAGATAATTCAATGGTTAAGGATAGTGTTTTCAATAAATGATCCTAGGACAACATAGGTACCTATGCAACATAGGTACACATATGCAATGAAAAAAACCCTTCAACCCTTACCCCACACTATATATAAAAAATTATTTGAAATGTATCATAGATCTAAAATTAAATTATAAAACTATGAAGTTTCTAGGAGAAAAACTTTTTCCCCTGGCTTAGGCAAAGATTTCTTGGATCACACAAAGCATGAACCAGAAAATTTTAAAAATGATAAACTGTACTTCAGTAAATTAAATCTTCTCTTCAAAAGACAAGATTAAATGAAAAGACAAACCACAGACTGAGACAATATTTACAAACACATACTGATAAAGATCTTGTATCCAGAATACACAAAGGACTCTCAAAACTCAATAAGAAAATAAACAAACAAGAAACAATAAAAATGGGCAAAATATTTGTATAGACAGTTTAACTTTTCCTTGAGCATAAGCATATTATCATTTGGGGTGGGGGTTCTAGCTTTATAAAGGGGCTTTCTGTCAGTCTTCCTATTTCATGATTGCCCTAACCATTGTATTTTATCCTCTCCTTGAGCCTCTTTAAAATCAAAACTTTAGGTTACCAGGTGTTATGGGCTGAATGGGTCTCTCCCAAAAGATACTTAAGTTCTAACCCCCAGCACCTGTGAATATTATCTTATTTGGCAATAGTCTGAGCAGATGATCAAGATGAGATTATTAGGGTGGGCCCTAATTGATCACGACTGGTGTTCTTATAAATAGGGGGAAATTGGACACACATAGAAGGACAACAGTGCCAGACCCAGGGAGAACACCATCTATGAGTCAAGAAATGCCTGAAGTTCCCAGAAGCTAGGAGAAAGGAATAGAAAAGATTCTTCTTCAGCCCCCAGAAGGAATCAACGTGATTTTAGACTTATAACCTTTAGAAATATGAGACAATATATTTCTGTTGTTTTAGCCACCCAGTTAGTGGTACTTTGTTATGGCAGCCTCAGGAAACTAACTATTAGAGATTAGTGAATGCCCCCCAGAGCAGCTGGCATCAGGACTCACTTTCCCTCATTTTTTGTCTCTGTAGATTTCCCTTACTTTCTTGCCAGTGCACTCTGCATTCCAAAATATGTTTTAAAAAATATTTTATCCAGCAATTTATTTGTTTTGTTTTGGGATCTTTATTTTTAGAAAATCTAGTCTTCATTTTGTTGGAAATGAAAGTCTACTTGACTCTTCTAGACTAACTTTCTGAAAATGGAGTTTGGTTTCTCTCAGGTACTTTATTACTTTCCAAGTTTAATTTATTATTTCTTTTAGATTTCATTATGCCTAATATCCTATTATACTCTGTATATGGTATTTGTTTTTCTCACTAAATTGCTACTCACCTTTGTATACTCAGCATATAGAAAAATAGCTCACATATAATAGGTATTTAATAAGTGGTTACTGGGGTGCCTGGCTGGCTCAGTCTGAAGAGCATGCGACTTGGTCTTGGGGTCATGAGTTCAAGTCCCACTTTGCGGGCAGAGATTACTTACATAAAAAAATAAAAAAATAACTGGTTATTAAACGGAACATATGTGCATATTGATCACAGGCATAGATGTGTATAGTTGCTTGGAACAAGGACTTTAAGTCTTAATTCAAAGTTTTTATTCTTAGTCCACAAATACCTGCGATATTTGAGGTTATGGTCACCTAAGAGGGATTTTCTTTTCATTTTGATTAATATAACTAAATATAAGTCTCAGGAAGTCTGCTGGTTTATGTCAAAGAAAGTTTCCTATATTAGACTACAAAATGACTTATTAATAAATATTATTCTTAATTGTTACAACACTGTAATGTAAATAAAATTATACCATTTTACAAATGTGGATGTGAGAATCAGAAAGGATCACTGCCTATTCCACGATGAGATACATATCATGTACCAGAGTTATAAATAAAGTTTATTTGGCTCTAAAACCATTCACTCACTAGCCTACACTGACCACTTATTATATAATGATCATGAAACTCCTAGGTATTTTTCTATTCCCATTTGAATCAGAGTATCATAGTCACTTAGTCCAAAGTAATGAAAGATACCTTTCAAAATACCTACTTATTTATGCTTTTAATAATACATTTTATGTCTTTGCAGTTGCTTTCTGTTATTCACCTGATGTATTTGTTAGATGTAGACACCCTCAGAGAGTGCAAAACGGGACAACAGTCAATTATTTTGAGGTGGCTTTCCCTTTTTCTTCTCAATAAGGGAAGTTGCCCACTATAGGATATTTAAATCTATATCATAAGTCTTCTAATAAGATTTTCCCTAATAAAACTGCTTTTTGTGTGTGAAATCTACACCACATACTCCCATGCACTTACTTAGACCTTGTTTACTTTCCAGTTGTTACATGTATGCCATATGTAAACTTTATGTACCCAAATAGCTTTTAAGTCCCCCAAGGTCAATTTTCTGTTGCTTTGTATTCCTCATAATGATAATTGCCATTTATTAAAGGCTTACTGAGTACCAGGAGATTTACACACATTCCATTTATTATTTACAATAACATGGCAAATTAGGTATTATTACCCCATTTTACAGATGTGAGAAGCCTCTGATATAATTAGTCCCAAGGTCGTAAATCTATTAAATGACTATAATGATGAGTACTTAAGATGTGGTTGTTGAATCGACTGATATGTGGTAATTCTCCTGAAAGATCTTTCATCTGTCCATAATGAAGTTATGTATCATTATGCTATAAATTACTAGCCTATGATTATGGGCAAGTTACTCAGCATCACTAAATCTGAGTTTCCTAATTTGTAAAATGTGAGAATAAAGCCCAATCTATGAGGAGGGTTATGAATATTAAATTAGGTAATACAGATACAAATAATAAATATTGATTTATTATCTTGCTTGATTTTGTTCCTTCTCTCTCTCCTTTTACTGAAATGTAAATTGAATTAGTATATGTATAAATTAAGAAGTTCCAAAAAGAAAAGACATTTATTAAACTATCTCCTATTTTCTTTGTATACATACAATAGCTTACTAAATGACAAAATTCAATATAATTCAGTACTTTTATATGCTAATATATTCATTACTACATTAAAATAACTTCAGAGAACACTCTCAGATCAATTACTATTACACTTCCTAAGCAGAGAGGCATTTGTTTTTTAGGATGCTCATATTTCTTTTATAAATATTTAGGATTTTAGTCCCTACAATATTGGGTAAGAAGGCAGCAATCTTTTAATCTAATGAAAAGGGATTTAAATGTTTTTTACATTCCTTTCTCCAAATTAACAGAAGATTATCACATGAGACAATTTCTGTCTTAGTTGGTTTAATATCATTGTTGTTCTGTAACTTGAATTTTATGTCTGAATTTTATATTTTGATCTGATTTCTCTTTATTCTGTTGCTGAATAAAAAAATCTCACAATGGCCATACAGAGTCCTACTGTTTAAGTTCTACATATTTAAACTTAAAACAATGATATAAAATATTACTTTGTTCTAGAAATGTCAAATTAATCTTACATTGATCGTAAGTATAATATGGGGTTTTTTTTGTATAAGACAAAATGTGCTACTAAAAATTCCCATATCATCCTAACAACTCAGGACAACATTTTCCTTAGAAAGTACTGTTATTTAAAACTATTTTACATTGATAAGCCACAAAATTTACTTCCTGATCTTAGGGATAGTGCATGATATTTCAATAGGATCTGATGAACTCAAAGGTACTTCGGAGTCCTTTTTTGTGGAAATTTAAAAAATTAGAATATCAATAAGCTTGTGTTGTGTATTTTATAGATAGTAGTTATATGTTTGAAGAACATTTTAAATCTTTAAAAGATAAGCCTTTTTTAAGAAACTGAAACCAATCATTTATCTTTAGCTGATATTACTATGTACAGTTTTATTTTATGTTGCTACATTAATATCTTCCCTGTGACGTCTGTGATGTCCTTCTGGATGCAAAATCTATATATTCCTTCCTTTAAGTGCTTTATATAAAGTTATTTGCTTTCCCAATAGGTATATTGTGTATTTAAGCAACTATAGACAATGTAACCCAGCTCAGAGCCATTTTGATTACTCTTAAGCAAATTAGGCAGCATTCAGTCAATTCAATGCTCTCTTGCATGTGGCTCTACTCGGGCTTCACATTAAACAGTCCCTCCGTCTAGTCCAGATGTCCAACTACATCCACTTGCCCTTTTAGAATGGTGCTGAACTTGCTCTTTTGGAACAGAATATGTGTCTGTCATATTTAAGTAAAACATTATATATATATATATATATATAATTCTAAAATACAACCATAAATAGCAAGTGGTAACTTCTAGCTAATATGTTTTAAAAGCATTATCCAAGTGAGATGATAGAAAACTTACTAGAAACTGTAAAATTATTCATACCACTTGTTTCTGTTTCCTATGGTGGTATAATGAAAAAAAATTTTTTTTGGTCTTGTTTGCCCTGCTTTTGAATTCCTGGGCAGATACATCTTTTTCTGGTCTTGTTTTATCCTTGCTTTTGGATTATTTAGCAAATTGCCCATCATATAATTGAAATTAAATTAACCTACAACCATAGCCATCTAAAACATTTTAAATGTCCGTTCTTCCTCTTGTCACAATTGTATTTCTATTATTTCAAATTTAATTATATTGATTGTGGATGTTAAGTTCCTTTCATACATGTGTATTTGCCTCATGACAAGAATTTGAAACAGTAAGTTAGGTAGAACTAGGAACTGCATCAGTGTTTTCAGTTCTCAGATTTTAATTTATATCATCTGGATCATTAATGAAAATGATCTCACCTATATCTAAAAAATTATCAGCTTACATTTCCATAGCAGATCATGATTTTACATCTTAAAAATAGTAATATGAAGTGAATTGATGGTATTTGTTCAAAATATCTACTTGCTCAGTAGTGAACTTCAGTAAAAAATACCTAAACATGCACACATGTACATAAAAATACCAATATAGGACAGGGCCACGAAGTGTAATTTTGAATACCTGCATGAGAACAACTACATGCTTTTAGATAAACATAGAAAACTCTGATCCATGTGCCAAGTGCAAAATTTAACTGTAAAATAATAATCACTATAAATAAAATGTACAATTTACCAGTAAGAATAATTTATTTTAAAAGGTCATTGCATTAGATTTGATATCATAGTCCTCCCTTCATATTTTTCTGTATCAACATTTTAACTTTTTATTAGTTAAAACAATTGGCCTTATCTTAATACGGCAAATTAAAATATATTAAATTATTTTTTGAAGACTAGAACTTCAAGTTTTTTAGATCTTGATCCTACACTAAAAGTCTTAGCATGTGTCAAAATATTAAATAGGTTTTAAGATTCCAGCAAATTTACATTCAAAACATAAATATACACTTGCTACAACCTAATGTCCACACTTTTTTTTGCTAACTTTATTTTAAATAAAATACAGATTGATAGGCCTATGATTAACTTAAATTAATGGGAATAAGAGTTACTTTTTAGTACCACAATATATGATTTTTAAAGTTGAAGTAATGTTTATGAGTAGAGGAATAGATGGCTGAGGAAACAGGAATAAAGGAGAACTGGAAACCTCTTTCTACATGCTACTGTTGTTCATCACCTAAAACGTGGAGGCACAAAAATACAAAAAGTAAAAAAAAAAGAAAAAAAGGGGGGGCAGCCAAAAAATAGGTGATGATGGAAAAGAGACTTTGGAGCAATCAATTACTTCTATATCTAATGATTATTATATATTATTTTCTTCACAGTTAAAAATCATACCAGAATACACATTATTGCTTATTTGAATACTGAGATAGGGGATACTGTACTATTAATCATCATCAAATGCTGCTTAATTTAATAATTTGATCCCACTTATTCTTCTAATAAATGAAGTTTTAAAAATTTCATCTTGAATCATCACCACACTATGGTGATGGATTTGCAAATTAGTTATTCTAGGATTTTCAAATGTTAACATTCATTCATATCTGTTCTAAACTTTGACATAAGAAGAAATGCACGTTCCTTTTAAAATGGTCTGTATAGGTTTGGTCTGAGGTTTTTGGTTAGCAGAATGGACATCAGAATGCTGCTGCATCATTGAGGACACTTTTTAGTAAAAATATCTGAAGGAGAAAACTATGGAACAAGAATTATTTGGGCCATAATGGCTTTTACAATAGTTCCAAAATGTAAGACAAGGAGATGCTGTTACATTAGCTGTGCACAGAATAGCTAAATTATTGAATAGTTATTTTTAAAGACCAGTGAGTTATTTTTTATTTTAGGAAATCATGTTTCCAAGGTATAGATTTTAAAGTCAGGGCAGACTTCTTCACCAGCAAGTTGTGCACATTGCACACTTAGAAGAAATAGAGGAGAAGAGTGTATTTTAATGTGATTGTGATAATTTAGTTGCATTTCCAAGTTAAAAATTTAGCATTAAAAGATGTCAGTTTTGCTTTATATGTGAACTTTCACTGTATATAACTAATCTGAGAAACTAAGGCATATAAAATAAAATTAGTCAGCATGATACTGCTTTATATGGTCAAGATAAAGGATCTATTTTTTTCTAAGTAACTACTGTAATGATTAAATATAAAGAAGAGCAGAAGCTTACGTCTCCAAACATGTTGGTGGAGATTTTTTTAAGCTTTTCACTTATCAAGTGCAGAAACTGTCTCATTATTTTATGTGAAGACCATTAATATCACTTTATACCAATTAAGTGCGTTTAAGGTCCTAGTAAATTATTTCTTCTTTCATAGTATTGGTTATATGTAGGATTTCTTCTTAGTACTCAAAAGAAATAACGGGTAGTTTGGATAAGGATTGGTGGTTTTTTTACTTCCTCCGCAAAAGAGCTGAGGTTTTGGCCGACTTTTGTGTGGAGGGGGGAGGCTGAGAGCAGAGAAAAAGGCTGTATATAGAATTATAGAATAGGCCTACACTAAAATTGTCCCTTGACCAAAGAGGATGGGGGCTGGGAGAAAGAGAGGTGAGGTGGATTAATTGAAGGGTAATAATGTCTGTGTAGTTTTTTTTTTTTTTTTTTTTAGTGTACAAACCCTTTTCTCGTCCCCCCCGCCACCCCGTCCCCCTCCTTGTATGTGCTGGTACCTCTGGACCGTTCAGAAGCCATTTTAGAACTCAGGAAGCAAAATATGAGTTTCCACTTGTGCTTTTGCAGGTGTTGTGGTGGCAAGGATAACCTTTGCTCACTTGCCGGTGTGTTACCGTCCTGTTACTTAATGTCTTTGAGAATTAAAGACAGTACAGAAAATTTCAAACCCACATCCTAACACCTGAAGCTTGCACAATGTTTCTATGAGCAGATGGCAAAACATTTCACTGGAACCTTAATTTACCAAGTCAATATCCAGATCTGGAGAGTTTTTATTCTTTTGAGACACCGCTGAAGATCCATAATCGATTTTTTTTATCTATTCCGGGTAAAAACAAAGCAAAACAAAACAAGAAGACCCCTTCTAGGTGCTTCTGCACGCCGCGGTCCCACCCAAAGGGCCGGCGGGCCTGCAATCTTTGTATTTCACGCCGAGGGTCTTTCCAATTGAAAGTGCATTTTCAGTCCCGGACTACTAGCAGTTTATAGGGGGAAGGTAACACCATAGGGCAACTTCCCGAATAGTCTAAGGGGCTGAGAAGCCTGAGGTGCATTTGCCTCCTCGCAGTTGGACGCGAGGCTCTGAGCCCGGCTGTCCTCAGCTGTCACGGGGGGAGGAGGGAGTGCTGGCATTGGCATTGGGCGTGGAGCTGCTCCAGCCGCCGCGCCGCGTCCCGCTGCCAGCTCACCTCTGCGGAGAGCTAGGCACTCACCGGCCAGCTTGCCCCTGCTCCCACGTCGCCCTCCGGCCCCAGTCCTCAGGCATAGGTCGCTGGAACCATCCAGTGGGATGGCCGCCTCCTCCGCGGGGACCGCTGCCTGAAGGCCAGGGCCGGGGACCCTAGCCGTCCCGGTAGCCCGCAGCTCCCGGGGCGCTGTGGCAGCGGCCGGCAGGCGCCGGAGCCCGCTCCCCCTCCCCTCCCCCAGCTCCCGCCTCCAGCCCGCTGCGCGGTGCGCCCGCTCGCCCCAGCCGGCTGGCGCAGCAACGCACACACTCACTCCGAGGGCGCCTCCAAGGTTACCCGCGGGGTGGGGGCTGGGGCAGGCTCCGGCCACTGGCCTCCTCCGCTGCTTTCCTATTCCTGTGGCCCTTCCGCCGCTCCAGGGCGACCGGGATCCAAATCCCGAAGCAGAAAAGGCTCCAAAGTCCGGGGAGGGAAGTCGAGCTGGGAGGTAGACAGGCGTCCGGGTGGGGGGCGGCCTTAGTTGGCTGTGGGTGCCCAAAGAGCCGGGTCAAACGAGGTCGCGGCAAGAGGGGGCTGTGGCTCCGGCGGGCGCGCTCTGGGCCACGCAGCCTGGGCCGGGGGCAGCGCGCAGGGGGTTGAGGCAGCACCGAGGCGCCTGAGACGCCCCGGGCCCGCTGGGGGGCAGAGACAAGAGGGCGGCCAAACCTGCCGAGGAAACTAACTAAATAAAAGGAGACTGTTATTTAAGGCGCGGAAATTTGAAATATTTGGACAGGAAGAGAAAAGAAAAGAAACCTTAGCGAGGGAGGGGAAAAAAAAAAAAACAACGCCAGCTAACGGTTTTGAAACTCCCCCACCCCCACGCCGGGCTTTTCTGCGCGCCCTGAGGGAGCTCTGGGCTCCAGCTTCCTCACTGGGGAGCCGGGAGCTGCCGTTTGGAGTCTGGAGAGTTTGTAAAGGACAGAAAGGATGTCTTCGCAGCCACTGCATAGACGGCTTGGGTTAGGTTGGCAATGGGCATAGCTTTACCCTGGGTCTCAGGCTGGAAGATTGTCTCCTGCCTCTCAGTAGGACCCTCCGTGGATCTGCTTTTTTTTTTTTTTTTTTTTTTGGCGGGTGGGGCGGGGGGATCTGCCGTGTAAAATCAAAACAGTCTCGAGATAGCAAGACCGGAGCTTTACCCCCCCCCTCCGACCCTCCCACCCCCCGGAGCCTTTTGATGAAGGTAGCTTAGGGCAGTGTGGAAGGCTGAGAGTACGACCCTTTCTCTCTCCAACACTGATCTTCCAGCGCTTCTGGACTCTTACTTCTGCCCCCGGCAAAAGCCGAAAGCACCTTTTTGGGAACTGAGATTTCGAAACCAGTCCTGGGCTACGGATTCCACAGCGTTCGTTTGATCAACAGGATAGGAAATTTTGTAATATTACCAATTGAATTGTTTTCCCGGGATGGAATACTTTTGTCTATTATTAGTCAACCAGTGTAATGCGTGTGCAGGAGGAGCTCATCACACCATTGTGAAATGTGCAATGTTGATCAGAAAAGTATTGATTCTCTACCGAAATATGGCAAAATGCAGTTTGCTCAGTGGCTCAAGGACTAGAACGTGGCCTGAGATCTGGCTAGTGTCCCCTCTTCTCCCAGGTGTAAGCCTGAATTCAGCTTTTCTGAGCAAAGGCTGAGCCCAAGTTTCCAAAAGTGGATGCGGGCACAGTGAAGAACTGAATCTGAGGGCGCATCCCTGCTGAAGTACCCTCCATCCTTTATATTGCGTTGTCTCTTGGGGGTCTGATCATCCTATCAATTTGCGCTTCTCTCTCCACTCCGCATATGAATTAAGTTCAGACCCTTCTCCACCTCAGTTTGATGTAAATTAGGTCCCATTAAACTCCGCAGCACCTTTTCTTCCCATCCTATACAATTCGCATGTCCAAAGTCTTGCTGACTATTGTCGAGGTTTTTGAGAGATTGAATAATGGTTTTTCATATTTCCTAGAGAGGACCACAAAACTCATTTCTAAAATACTTAGATTAGTAAAGCTATTTCCTGCGAAGAGCCAGAGAGATATGGTGATGTTTTAATGCTTAGTAAATTTAGGCTAATGAAGAGAGAGAGGACGCTCCCGCTCCCCTTACTGTGCTCCAACCACCTAAGAACAAAGCAACTGTAGAAGTACTTCTGTTTAGCTTAATAGACACCCTATGCCTTTATATTTGAAATTTCTAAAGAGCAATTTTAATGCTGGGTCTTGCAAGTTTATGAAACTCCACTTTAAATTCAGAAACGTCCATCTTTACAGTTGAAACTTATAAGAAGTGTTTTTATTTTTTTTAGGAATAGCCTTTTGTTTTGAAAGTATTCAGCTTTCCCAAGCAGTGTATTTTGTATGCTGATTCTGGTTTTAAAATCCAAAACACAACACTTTTTTCTTCAAAACATCTCAATTTCTACTTAAAAAAAACTTTAAAATAAGTGTTTGAAGTTTAATATCATGTTGGTGTCAAAAATATATTCATTCAGTAATTTGTGGTTAGAGGGGGCAGAAGTTGAAGTCTTACTGCACTTAAGGAAGGTGAACTTCAGTGCTAAAGGGATTAAACATTTTCTCCTATATTCTTTTATATCATAGAAAATAAATTATTGAAAACCACTTGCCTGCGACTATTCCAATCCTTGTTAGGGCAGGCATCAGAAACATGTCCTTCAATAAACCTTGAAGCATTTTGTTCTTTTTGGAGCTAGGGCAGGGAGCTTATAAAGCAGAGGGGGGAGCTTTCACATAAAACATCTTTGTTCATGTTGGAGATGATGAATAATGTATTTATAAATTTATAAATGGTAACTGCATTGAAATCCTTTGGCGAAATCTTTAATTAAAATTAGAGTAAGTAGTAGATACTGAACAATTATCTTTGAAATTTTATATTTCTATTTCATTCAAAATTTTTAATTTTTAGCTAGATGTATTCTTAAAAAGATTTTATGAGCCTTTACTAAAAAATTTTGTGGGAATCAAGTACCATATATAGAAGTGGCCTATTTACTTATTGTAAAAGTTTCTATGTTTATTATACTGCAGTTAAGACCCTTACATGTATACATAATTAGTTATGACCCTTACATAATTTATATATTTTTTTCTTGTTGTATTTTTTATCCCCTAAAAATTTGTATTTGCATTATATTTTAGACTTCACATTTTGTAATTTTACATTTCTGACATTCAGGGAGAAAAAGCTTGACAGTATACTTATAGTATAAATTTTGAGAAGTATATTATTTAGCCAATTGTTTGACTTCATGATTTAAAAAAATCAAACTAGTGGAAAGCACTTTCAGGGTGGCATTTTCTTTTAAAAAAGACTTTTAAAGTTAACATATATTTGTTTTCAGATCGCTACCTCTGAAACCTGTTTTTCAACTATTTAACTTGACTCTGAGAAAAGAGGAAGATTGAACATTAGGATAAATTCATAATGAAATAACTTCAGGTATGGTCTTCAAAAAATGTTGTCCTTATTTTGTTGTATAGCAGAAATACTAGTCACCAAGTAATATCTTTGGAGGGGAGGCATGAAGAAAGAAAGAAAAGAATAACTGAATCATCAATGGAATACGTCTAGTTTTTCAATTGGTCTATTTTCTCCAATGTCAAGATTTAATGCATCGTGATCTTTCAGTACACTTCTCCTTAGCGAGTGGCAAACTATGTGGGAGTAATAGAGGAAATAACAGAAAAACATTGTCCTGTTTTGAAAAAGTGTTTAATTAGGCAAAAGAAGAGTCAGGACAAACCATTTTAAAAACAAAGTCTCTTAAGTTGGGTTTTGAGACTGGCAAAGGGAGAAGCAAGGAAAAAGTCAAGGAAAGATAACATATTCAGGAGAAAACCAAAGCTATTTGCAATTACATGTTAGAACTCAGGATTTTGCAGGTGAAAAAGATGTTGCTTAAATATATTCATAAACCTGTAATAAGATTTCCACTTAGCAGTTTGAGAAGATTTAACTAGTTGCTTAAAGTATAACAAAACTGAATTTTAACAAGTGATAGTAAAATAGGACAGCCAACCAGTTAACTGACAAAATAGAAGGCACTGTGGGAGAGCCCTCCCCATATTCATTGCAAATTCGAAGCTCCCTCTGCCTGGTTTCCCTCCATCAGGCTAACGACCTCGTTCCTCCGGTAGAGCCTGGCCAAGTCACAGGCGGTGTCCCCCTTATGGTTCCGATGCCCCACTTTGGTGGCCGTGTGCTTCACAAGGAACTCCACCACAGGGAGGTGGCCTTCTTTGGCAGCCAAGTGCAAGGGCAGGTTCCCTTCATTATCCTCGATGTTAACATCAGCTTGAAACTCCAGCAAAGTCTGTAAAGTGTCCAGGAAACCTGCTCTGGCTGCATCGTGAATGACAGCGAAACCAGTTCGGTCTTTCAAATCGGGATTAGCACCTCTAAGTAGTAGTCTCCTGGCAATCTCGGGATTTCCAAGTTTCATAACCTAGGAGAGAAGAGAAAATGGGAGAATCCTTCAAGTGCTCCTACAGGAATATTTTAAAATAGCCATCTTTCTTTCTATTTATGTAAGTATTTATTTTAGGTGAAAGAGTGCTTGGGGAAGACCCACATGATGGGGTTTGAAGGACTCAATTTCAGGAAAGAAGGTACTAGTAGGTAAAAGAGGGCTTCTAAAAATTGGGCTTCTATGATGTAATATCTTAAACAGGTCCAAAAATAGGATAAATTGATCAATAAAATAGAACCAGTCCATCTTGTGTAAAATTCACCCACAACTCAGTTTTCTATCTCCCATAAAGAACTGTGTAATTCCATGAATTTATGAAAAGAAAAGAAATGGAATTTGGGAGTCTTCTGTTTGCTTGCTTATGCTCATAAAATACAAAACCTGGGGTATTAGTTATGAAAAATCAAATGTAGGTAAAATTTATTTTCTAAATAGCTACCCAAAAGAAATGAGAGTGAGATTCTTAAAATCCCCACAGAAGTGTTTCTACACACTAGACTCTATAACCCAGTATAAAAATGATCTATTAAAATACCAGATCTGATATTTTCTTAAATTATTAATTTTCACAAGTTCTCTCCAAATAGATATAGCTCAAATTTCCAAGTGTTTTTTTAAATTTTTTTTCTTTGCAAGTTATTTCATATTGGCTAGTAGGTGTATTCAGTGCTTAGAATCCTTCACTCAAAAATTTCAAATGTTCCTGATTATTAAGATGTTAAATAAGCAACGGTTTTCTACATTGCTTGTGATGCTGATTTATCTAAAACTAAGTTCATGATACACCATGCATTAGATATTAGATAGGAGATGACTATATGACAACTGTTCTTAAAAAGAATAAAACGGTCATCCTACTATATTACTTACTTTTTCTTAAAGTTCTGACTAGTGATTTTCAAGTGAGCAAGAAAGGAGAAAATAAGATATTTAATGTGTATTTTGGGACAGACAATTTTGTCTTGGGTTTGGATGCATTTAATAATCAACTGGTGATGCCACCTCATTTCCTTTTGCAGTGATTATCAGATATTTAGGACTAGCTATTTGTAAACTGCCAACATTTTAAAAGTCAGAATGTGGTATTAAAATTTGCTATCAACATACAAATAATTCACATGATAAAGACTTATCTACTGTTGTTTGAATACATTTCACCCTAATAGGGATCTCTGTTAGGCTCTCATAATTATAAAATGTCTTGTAGAGCAGCATGCAATTATACAACACATATAATTTAGTTGTGAAAAAAAGTGTAGTCTCATTAACATGCCAGAAAATAGTTCAGCATTTTAACTGGTTTCATTTATATTTAGGTATATTCATAATAATCTAATTTATAATAAATAGATTACATAGTAGACACTGAAATGTTTGTGAAATTAAATATAATACACTGGGAGATACATACAAAGATGATCCACCTCTTTAAATTGTGTGTTTGAAAAATAATTACAAATTAAGTAATAAAATATATTTAGAATGAATAATATTTTATAAATGCAAGCTATATAGATGGCCAAGATATTAAACTTCCCTGTTGATAAAACCCTGCTGACTTAGCCCTTCCTTTGGGGTAATGGTAAAAATTATACATAATTTTTTTTTGAGAATTTCAAAAAAATATACTTTCGGTTAAATATTAGCACAATCTAACTTTTGCCACAACTACCTCTAAAGATTTAGTCACATTTAAGGACCTGCACTGGGAAGAATAAGGGCAGATACCTTGGATCTTTGTAAAGCAAATGTGCAATTAAGGCCTTTGATATTACCCTGATTGAAAAGCTTACACCCTTTGGGGGGGGGGGAAGCTTTTGCAATGGAGTTAAGTGAACATAACTGTAGAAGAAAATTTGCCATCTTTTACAGAAAATAATAGTAACATTGGAAATTGTTTTGAAAGAAAGTTCTTTCTTGAGTTATGACACAACTTCAGAGTCAGGATTATACATACTGAAAATAAACCTTGAGACTCCTGTTTGTGTGTGTTTCATTATATGTACTAGGATTAAGCCACAATAAGTGGGTGTTAGTATCTTGATAAGTGTACTTAATATAAACAAGATTGCAAAGTTGTATTAAAAATGTCAAAACTTTTTTTTTGTCAGTATTAATCTCTCAGCCTTCCTGTTCGTCAAAAGTCCTGTAAGATCTTATTCTGAACATGGGTTAAGTTGCTCATTCCTTGTGAGATTTATAAAATCTTGGATTTTTCAATAGGAAACTTTTCAATATATTAAATTCGTAGCATTGCCGTCATCATCAAACCTATTAAAAACTACTAGGTGGACAAAGAAAAAAAATCCTTATCTCACAGAATCTACCTGAAATAACAAGATAAATAATTTAGTATCTATGCATAAGCCTCTTTAATACTGACATTTTTGCAAGGTCAGTATATTCTGATTTAAAATGTACAGACTGAACTTCGTCTGTTAATAGTGTATCTCCTGCCACTTAAATTTCTAATTCTTGTAACTAAAACAAAGCACTCTAAAACCTTCTCCCCAAAGGATTTTCAAAAACAGCTTCAAATGTTGCATTTCCAAACAAGCATAGTTCAGAAGAGTACCATCAGAAGTCTGATAAAGCAACTATTTAAGACTACTTTGCCATTTTTCTGTTTCTAACCATTCCAACTAAGTTACATGATAACTAACGTCCATAGGAGGAAAAAATTATCAGGTACAATACTTGGTAGCTGGACATATTTCATTTCTTGCTTGTAATCTAATTAACTGAAAATTAGAACATACCACCGCATGACCGCAGAGACAAAAATACTACAAACTGAGCTCTGATTAGAAAATTCAACTTTTTATTCCTCCTTAATCCTGAATGGGTGGATGGTATTACATTAACTATGAAATGTACATCCTGTCCCCGTGTCCAGGCCACCTAGTCCAAACGAGGAAAGGTCGTTTGTCAAAACTTGAAGCATTTGAAGGAAAAACACCCTCACCAGTAGTCAAGAAAATTAACGTTAAAGTCAATTATTGGAGCAAAGTACGGAAACCACTAATAGCAGTGTATTTACTTCAAATAATAATCATAATAGTGTGTTTACAGAGCTGTCTTACACACACACACACACACACACACACACATACACACACACACTCCTCGGCGCTTCTGGGACTCCTTTTAAATCCTTACCGTCACAAAAACATTCCAAAAATTAAGACCAAACCTAGAACCCACTTGATATCGAGGATGTTATTGAATTTGACGAGTTCGTTCAAAGTACGTCATTTTGGAGAGTTGGATCCACTTAAAGATATAAAATATGGCAACCAACTAGGCTTAAAAACAGTGAAATTTTGTACCCCCGAAAGCTTTAAAGCCGTTATTCCAGAAACCCGGGTCACGTAGGCAACATTGTTGACCTGTTTTCCCCACCTCTCTTGATACCAACCTGCAGCGCAGTCCTTCCAAATCCATTTTGTGCATTGACGTTTACATTATTTTGCAACAAACTAGTAAGTTGCTCTAGGTCCCCCCTGGCAGCTGCGGACGCCAACTCGTTCCCCCAAGGCTCGGCCATTCTTTAGGGTCCTGACGATCGGGAAAAGATGAATTAGTTGTTTTTCTTTTTTCCCGTTTCCTTTGCTCCTAACCAGGCTGCATGATGGCATCGGAGACTGACAGAAGGACTGGGATGGTTAATCTGGAGTAGAGCTTGGTAGTAAATACTAGTAAGATCTGCCTGCCAAAAGCCCGCCCCTCGATTCACACGTGATTATTCAGCAAAACTGAACCATTGGAGAGGGGCTCCGCTCCTTGCTTTTTAGCTTAACCCCTGTGAAGAATTCTGGTGACTCAACAGAAAGACACATAGACACACATATATTCCTGGCAAATTACTCTGGACGTAAAATGTAAGCAGATCTGTCACGTACCTACACTACAGATCTCTGGGAGAAATGTGTGCGGAGACTTAAGGGACTAGATCAGGGCAAAAAACACCGCGGAAGAAAAGACATTTCGGGGGAAAGAAAAGGCACTAACCCACCCTTGTTCACGGTGGTGACTTGAGCCGCGCGAGCCAGAACCGCTGGGGCAAGTCCTCGGAGGGGCTCGGTCTCCATCCGTCTCACGCAAGGGGTAGTCCTGAGTCCTCCTCTGCAGGGAGAGCGCCGCGGCGGCTGGATGCTGACGTGCTCCGGAGGGTTAAAGACGATCGCCAAAGGCAAACGGGAGTAGCAGTTCCGTGGCCCTCAAGTTACAGGTCGTAATGACTCGTCAGTGGCCTCGGCTTCTCAGGAGGATCCCTTATTCGCGTTCGCGCCGAACTGCAAGCTAACGCCGTGTGGGAATGCTTCGTAGCCCGCCCGCCGAGCTGCCGCAGCCCCGCGGAGCCTCAGAGGCCGTGGGAGCCAGGCTCGGAGCGCGTCTCCGGAGGCGGCCGGGCGCGCGGCGGGCCCCGGGCAAGTCGGTCATGCCGGCCCCACCAGGTCCCGGGACTCCCAGCAGCGTGAGGAAGGGAGCTAGCGTTGCGGGAAGCTTCTATGGGGCTCGGGCTGCTAGGGCAGCGCGCTGCAGCATCGCGACTGCACAGGGCAGCCCACCGGTAACTTCCCGCCTACGACCGAACCAGCTCAGACTTCCCACTGTAGAGGCTCATTGAGCTGCCGCCGTCGTCTTCTTCTTCCTTTCCCAGTTTTCTGGGGGGGTCTCCGGAGATTGGGAGCGTCCAGAGAAGCGCAGGCCAAGGTCTGAGTATGGGGAGTCGCCACAGTGCTAGAGGACAGCCAGTCTTGCCGCCGTGTCGGCGAGAGCCCAGCGGCTCCGACACCCGGTGCCACTTCGCCAACCTCTCGCGGTCCCCTGGCCTGTGCCCCCAGTCCGTGCCGCCGACAGGGCAGCAGCCGCCAGCTAGCTGTGCCCTGGAGCCGAGCCGGGGAGCTCTGCTTCCTCCTGAGCCGCAGCGCTCCCAGTGACAGTTTCTTTTGTAGCTGGTCCCCCCCAAATCGCCGGTCCCTGCTCTCTTCACCCCTAGAGACACTTGAGCGTTGTCCCCCTTTTCAGCTCTTTTCCTTTCCTCCCTCCCTGGCTTCTTTTTTCGCTCAAACAATTGCTGCTTCTGTTGCCGCTGCAGAGACGGTGCCGGTTTCTTCTCTCTTTTTTCCGATCTCATCAGCTTTTTTTGAAAAGAAAAAAATTGAGCGCTTTTTGAGTTGAAAAACCCGCCCCCATTTTAACGGCAGAGTTTTAAGGAGGCTCCGCGGAGTTGCAGCGCCGCGGGAGCGGGAAGGCCGGGCACCGCCCACTCCCCGCCCACTGCCCAGGAGGCGCTAGAGCTAGCAGCTCGCCTGGCTCCGCCCCCAACCCGCGCCCTTCCTCCAGCCTCCTTGCCCCCCACCTCCCTCCCAGCGTCTCCTGCGCTGGTTCCCACCCGCCAGCCCCGCGGCCAGTCCCCAGCTGGAAAGGAGTTCTGCTTGGTGTAGCCGGGTTTGGCCTCCTCCCGCTGGCGGGCGGGATGGAGTCTGCGACACTAAACCTCGGACTCCCGGGACCCGGCGGGGGCGGGTGAGGGGGGAGAGGCTTGTTAATTAAGACGGCTGCAGAGAGCCGCAGGGCCTTAGAGGCTCGGCGGTGCTGGCTGCTGGAAGGCGGAGAGCGAGCTGGCGCGAACCAAGTCTTTCCCGGCCCTGGCAGGGCAGGCCGGCTCGCCTTCGTGCTCCCCCGCTAGGCTCTCGAAGTTCGGGCGGCCAGGCCCAGGGCTGCCGCCGCCTCCTCTGGGGCGCGCACGGTGTAAACTCCGCAGCCTTCTCAGTACCGGGCCTTGGTCTCGCACCTGCCAGACCAACTCCCGGGGTCCTGGTGGGCAGAGGTGTCCGTGGGGGGGTTGGGGGGGTGGAGGAAGAGACCCAGACTGACAGCGAGAACAGTGTCGAGAAAAACCAAAAGTCTTCACACACTGATTTTTACGAAAACTGAAGACATGGTGTAAGGAGGAAATCATGACGAACTCGGAGGACTTAATGTTCCACGGGAAGAGAACCAATGAAATATTCCATTTCTTCGGGGAAAGGGAGAAAAACAATTAATTTTAAAGGCAAATTTACACTAATTCTTGGAAGGGTTTTCTATCAAGGCCATTTCTTTATTGCCTAGGTTCTCTTTTACTACCTAGATGGGGGCTTGGGGTTTTTTGGGGGGGGGTGGTTAGGGTGTCTGAATGTAAAGGAGTAAATAGTCTCTTCCCCAATGGTTTATTTCAGTCATGTGAGACACCAGTTGTCTGTACTTTTAACTTCCTCTTTAAGCTATGTAAGATTAATTTACTACTGGTTTCTATATATATTTTTTGCCCTTAAAAACATGCAACACGGTTACATGGTGCACCCAGTGGTCAAAATGAAACCAAGCAAAAAATGACAAGTGGTCTAATTACAGACGGCCTCCAGCAAGCATATCCTCAAGCAACATCTGTACCCAGTTCCTTGAAGAATAATGAGAGTATTAGCAACAAAACACACCAGAAACATCTGTGTGATCTCTAGCAAGAGACTGGCTAGGACGTAGATTAGCAGTCTTTTCTTTAACAGAATTGTTGAGAAAAAAAATAACTACAGCTCTTTTCTTAGGCAACTAAACTTGAATTGTGAGTCAAGTATGAACTACAACACCAGAAATTAACTCCTCTCATTTCTTACGTACATTTAGATATTTCAAATTTATAGTTGCTTTTTAGTATTTATTTTGGTTTCTTGCTAAGAAAAGATATTGCAATGACGAAGAATCTTAAAGTGCACTCATTATGTATAGATATATATGTGTTGTTTCTGTGAAATACTTTTGGCTTAATAACAGTAAATAAAATTTATGATAATTTAAGATGCATACAGAGTTGGATTAAGATTTTTGGGGGTCATAAGCACTGGAAAGATTTTGATGTCCCATCACCCCCCACCTCATATGTAAATAAAAACAAAGCCAAAAAATAAGAGTAAAGAAGTCCAATGAAATTCTGATTTTTTCCATGATGACTATTTCAGTGCTTTTGCTGAAATACTAAAGTCTTTAAGGAAGTCTTTGTTTTTTTTACTCTGGCTTTGCTGGTGTCCTAAAGCATATACTCAGTCTGCTTATTGTATAAACCACAACTGGCATCACAGAGGTTCCAGCCTTAGTTCAGAGAGCATAGGTAAGCACTACAAAGTAACTCCAATGAGAATCTAGTTTTTATTAAGTGCTAGTTCATTGAAGTATATAGAAAGGTGAGTATCTCTGCCTTTAATAATTTGACATTCTAACATGGTATATGAGAAAGATCTACAGTTAAGCATCTATTATATTGAAACCAGTGGTTTCACTTTTAGCATAATAATGACATGTCTTTCAAATACTGGAAAAGAGGCTTTATAGTTGGATATTAAATACTAACAGTTATGGAAATCTTTTTCCCCAGCAGTTCATACTCATTTTAGAGCTTATAGAAATATAATTTATCAAATTATTTTGTTCTTTTCCTCATTGACTCAATTATGTGGTTTCTGAATGATTAGCTTATGGAAATGTGTATGTGGTATCTATAATTTCTTTACTAGTATCAAAGTCTTTGTTGTGTTCATAGACCCAACAGAGGTGGAAAACAGACTGCTACCCTCAGGGATCTTTTTATCATTTCATAATTGGGACTTTGCCATTTTATTTCTGAGTTTCAGTAGGCTTTCTTATATGGGTACTCCAACCCACTTATGAAAGTCAATTTGTAAAGTAAGAAAATAAATGCCCAGTAAGCAACTCAAAAGCTTAAATATAATAGCAATAATTAATATATGTATATTGTTTCATGGTTATGATATATGATGCACAGATTATTTAATCTTCACAACTCTTAATTAAATATGGTAATTATCCCCATTTTTTTCTGAGTTAAATATGATAATTATCCCCATTTTGCAGGTGAAGGAATTGAGGCTTGTTAGAGTTTGTGACTTAAAGCCAGTAAGTAGTGGGATATAGGATTTGGACTCAGATCTTGAGCCCAAATCTTACGCCTTTCCTGTTAGTTAAGAGTCCAGGATCAGACACTAGCCTCCTAAAGAACATCAAATCATTAGATGAAATATATTTTTGATTACTCAACTGTGGATCTAACTCTGTGGTAATCTTCTTATGAATTACATTAGAAGTGAGTAGTATGGTTAAAAAGCTTGATTAACTTAGCCAAAGAGTTAAGGTTAACACCACCAGTAATAAGTTATGTTGATATCATGTGCCCTGGTAATACTTGATGAGGGCATATCACTTCTGTGGTATTCTTCCTCCCAAATCCATAAACAGTATAATTCTGACAAAATTTTAGACAAACCCAATTTGTGGGATTCTAAAATTCCTGACCACTACTCTTCAAAAGTCAAGATTGAGAAACTATCAGATTGGAAGTGGCTAAAGAAACTTAGGAAATAAATTTATTATGGAAATAAATGGCTATATATAATGTATTCTGGATTGGACCCTGAAACAGAAAAAGGACATTAATGTAAAAATCCAAAGAGCCTCTAGAATTTGATTAATAGTATTATACCAATGTTAATTTCTTAGTTTTGATAGCTGTACCATGATTATGTAAGGTGGTAACATTAGAGGAAGCTGGTAATAAGGTAAGGAAGGTAAATAAATATAAATCTAAAATTATTTCAAATGAAAATTCAGCAAAATAACTACAAATAACCTTTATCACATATATTTGAAAGGAAGATAAAATAAAAATTCCTTTTAAAAAAGTAATGGTAAGATCAAAGAACATGGAGATTCTAGAAAAAGATCTATATTTGAATTAGGCCGCTCCATGAGTTAATGCAGTAGATCAACTCTGAGAATGGATAGATTAAAATTATTTTCCTTTGCTCATGCTTACATACAATCACTATATATTTTTATTCCCTCAGTTTGTGACAGTGAAATGAAATTGTTTCTAAGAAAAGAATTCTGGAGAAATGAAAAATGAACTATTTTTAATTCAATATTTTTCTTTCATTTTGTTTTCTGCAGTGGACAATTACTCTGGATGCTATGTACTAAATCATGAATAAGTAGGTCATAGGGAAATGTACAAACTTTGCAACATGGAGGGTGAATTGCAGGGCTGTAACCAGGTTAAGTGGAAAGAGCACTAGTTTTGACCTAGCCTTGAATACTAAGTATGTCACTTTGTAGCATGACTTTGGGCAAATTCTTAACTTCTCAGAGCAGTTTTTTATTCTGTAAAATGGTTGTTGTGAGAATTAAATGAGATCAGATGTGTAAAATATGTGTACATACTAGACATTCAATTCAAAAGTATTGGTTGTTATTATGTACTCAATACTTTGCTATATATGAATTATGGTAG
This sequence comes from Panthera uncia, assembly GCF_023721935.1. Lineage (NCBI taxonomy): Eukaryota > Metazoa > Chordata > Mammalia > Carnivora > Felidae > Panthera > Panthera uncia. The sequence continues at coordinate 64,596,894 of NW_026057585.1, forward strand.
ATATAAAAACACACTGGATGAAATGGCTTGTAATCTCAAGGAACTTTCAGCCTCTGGGGAGAGATTAAAACATTAATATATGAAACAATTAGAGAAAAAAGTTAGAGAATTTACCAGACCATTAAATTCTGTTGTAAAGACAGTAAAAGCAGTGATTAGAAAGCAGAAGAATTCTTGTTGGCCTGTTTTATGAAAGAGGTGGGCTTCAGAAAAACATTTAGGAATTGGTATACAGAGTAATAGCATCTAATATGTTTGGAGAGCTTTACAATTTCTGAAAAGTTTTCACAAGCATTATATCACTCAATATCCACAATTACTCTATAAGTTTTATAAGCCTCATTTTAGACATAAAGACATGGAGACTTGGAGAATTTTTTTTTTTTTTTGTTAAGGGGAAGAATTAGATCTGAAGCCTAGTAATGCTGTGAAATCTATGCTCATTTTGTAAAAATATTTTATTTTCCATTCATTCTCATGATTGTTTTCTTATCACATGCAACAGTCATGTCAGAAAATTAAGTCAGAGAGTCTAAGTGACCCATCCAAGTTCTCCCAGCTAATTAGCTGGGAAGGCAGTACTAGAACCCATATACCTGAATGTGTAGGGTATTCTTTCCATCTTTCTACATTACCACATCATTTTAATTCCCAGATGGAGAAAAGGGAGGGAGAAAGGGACGAGCACTGGATTTGAATGGGTTCTGCAGTATATACACATGCCATCACAGAGGAAAAACCTCCAACTTTTCAGGGCTGCATTATTCTTGGCCATGTAACTAGAGACAATTATTTACCTACCCTGTGCTGAGAATGAGGTATATGAATGGGACAACTGAATTGCCACACTTAAATTGCTGGTTCTGTGTTTCACCTCATGATTCACATTTGTGCTTTATTTTGAAATTACTTCCAATGGGATGGCAATTAAACAAGATGTTTCAATTCATGTGACTATGGAGGGTTCTATTCCTTATCTAGCTAATTCTGGTCTAAATACAGATTATTGCATGAGAGTTGTAGGCCAGACTATTTTCACTTAAGGGAAACACAGAATAAACCTAGATCTTTAGAACACCATAGTGCTCTTCTTTGTGTTCAGGGAATACAAAGAGCTAGGCCTTGTTCTAAATGGTGATTTCACTAGTATCTACTTTACAGCACAAAATCAGCAATCTTACTTCACTCTTTCAGGGTTTTATGCACTTTCCAAGGCAAGTCATGCTCTACCATAGTCTAGAAGATGATATTTACTCAAGTCAAACATATCCCACTGTCACTTTTCCTACAGCCATGATGACAATTACAAATGGTCACACTTCATTACATAGCCTTTGAGTATTCTTGTCTCAAAGCCTGTCAACTTCTGACCATAAACTGAAACTTTTAGTAATCGGTAAGTATTTTAATGTAAGTTCTTCACTTACGGAATTATTTTAAATTGACTATTCAAAGCTGGACTCAAGGTTTCCCCATTTGTAAGATGTTGCCTCAGGTCCAAAAAATAAATGTTATGCTGTAGGAATAGAAAAGGTTTTATTTCTCATAACTAACAAAAATGCTCATCTTTTTCTTGGGGTCGATAGTCTCACCTTTCTCAGCTTCCATGTTTCCCCCATATCTATCTTGGGAGTCTGGTTACCTCTGTGTTACTGAGAATCTGAGGATGCAGGTGTCAGGGGACTTGGGTTTGAGTGTGACAGTGTGTAAGCAGGTTTTGACAGTGAGGTTGAGCCTAAAAGACTGTATATGAAATTGTATTTTGGTGAGACTTTGTTAGAGAAAATGAAATTTATGAAATGCTGTTTGTGAAACGGGTTGTGAGAGTGTCGAATTGGTTTGTGGGGCTTGATGTGTATTTATGTAACTATGTAACCTCGTAAGGCTCAGAATCTCATCCCCGCCCCAGCCAGCGGGGGGCAGTATCCGAGGCCTTTGCTTAATTCCAAACCGGAATAACCTGTTGCGGGACTTCAATCTCCCGCAGTTGCTAGTTGGCGTCGCCGCCTGCGGCGCGCGGATCCCCGCCTGGTAGTCGCGCGCCCAGAGCTTGACAGGAAAGCAGTCACGTGGCAGCCGCAAAGCAGTGCTTTGCGACCTCGATGACAGGCAAAATGTGCGACAGCTGTGGCGCCGGCCAACCAGGGGCGGAGGCGGCGGCCAGGGAGGAAGCGGAGGAGGTGGAGGCGGCCGTGGGGTTCGCCCGCCTGCTCGTTCGCCTGGTTTCCCCGCCCCCGCCGGTTTCACGGCCGCTGAAGAGAGCCGGGTGCGCGCTGTCGTAACCTGTCCTCATCCTGGCCAGCGACAGGAAGACCAGACCGGCATCTAGACCAGCCTCCCTGTCAGGACAACTGCGGCGCGGGCTCCAAGGGGCTCAAGCAGGCGGCCCGGGCGCCTGAAGGTTACTGAGTGCATGAACGCCTAGCCTCCCGCGCTGCCCCGCCCGCCGGCCCGCCGGCCCGCCCGCCGGCTCGCCTGCCAGCCCC
>NW_026057585.1:64599779-64713044 GCF_023721935.1 Panthera uncia
GCCTGCCAGCCCCTCGGCGCCCGGCGGCGGCGGCGGCGGCGGCGGCGACGGCCGCAGGAGGCGCCGTTTCCCTGCCAGGTGCGCGCTTCGCTCCCGGAGCCGCGGAACTCGGCGGCCGCCATGGCGTCCAACATGGACCGGGAGATGATCCTGGCGGATTTTCAGGTGAAGTATCTGGCCCTGTTCCTCTTCCACCTCCAACTTCGTGGGTTCCTGGTGCCAGAAGGGTTGCCTCTTCTCAGGGTTTGTTTGAGCACTGCAGTGGTGTGTGGTTTGGGCTTTTGTATGGTACGTGGCGCGCGCGCGTGTGGGGTGTGTGTGTGGGGGGGGGGGGGGACCACCCGGGAACGTGTCGGGGGTGGGGGGAGGTGAACCATCCGGGAACGTGCAATTCATATGCTGGGTTGGGTGTTATATACGGATTTGTAGGGTGAGGGGTGTTAATAATAGTTTAGAGTATGTGTGTGGACTGTGCGTAATGTTTTCTGTATTATGTAGAGAACAGGTAGAATTTGGGAGTATTCACTGTGGGGCTTTTAAGTATGGGGTATTTTGGGTCAGGAGTTTTGGGTTGTTACTTGAGAGCGTGCTGTACGGAGTGTGGGCGTGGAGAGCGTGGTGGTGTGGGTGTGGTGTATTGAGGAGAGTAAGAAAAAGGAGGAGGGGGTGGTGGTGAAGGTAATGGTGAGGGTATGGTCTTTTTCAAGGAGAAATAAACATTTGAGACTTTGATGCCATGTTGGAATCTTTGGAGGGTATGAAGATAAGGAGGAGGCAAATAGCATATACCATAGTATCTTTGCAGTGAATTCATAAGCTTAATAAATTACCAATTCATATTTGCGGATTCCCCTCTCCTCCAGATTTGAATTGTTTGGTTGGTGTCTTAATTCCAGGAATAATTTAAAGGATAAGCAAAGGTTATTCCTTTACTTAGCCCAACTGTAGTTACACTAATATATAAGTATCTTAGGGAGGCCCTTTGAAAGTAGAGTTGTACCTCATGAAAGTCTTGGATTTAGAGCTAATATCCTGTGAACGCCATCTTTGCCTTTTGATGTATGATGAAAAAATTATTGTAGTGAGATATTTTTAACCAATCATTTTGGGATTAATTTAGAAACTACTGTTATGTATAGACTTTTCATTCTATAATACTGTCATCGCACACCATGGTTTAACACTAGCACAGCAGGTGGCATTTTTTTCTTAATGAGATTTTGTTGGGTTTCTCTTCTCCCTCTTTCTCTGATTTTTTAAAATTTCCTTATTTTTACAACTTAATATTGTGATAGTCATTTCCAGAGTTTGTTCTTTATCTTACCCGGTTACCAGATTTATTGGGAATATGGATGTATCTGTATTTGATTATACTGTAACTTCCAAACTCAGACAGAAAGAAGTGTTCTGAAAATAAAAGTTGACCACAAGATTTTGGTGTTTTGTATGATTAGCATGGCCTAGGATTTTTTTTTTTTTTCCTAAGTCTTTTATTTTCTTCTTTTTTTCATTCTCTAGTCTTTTATCTAATGTGGAATATGGTTGTATGAAAAAGGACTCTATTTCTAGGAGTAGTTTATCCTGTTATAAAATTGTTATGTTCTGGGGTGCCTTGGTGGCCCAGTGGATTAGGCATCCGACTCAGGTCACGATCTTATGCTTCATAAGATCAACCCCCCTGTGGCCTCTGTGTTGACAGCTTGGAGCCTGCTTGGGATTCTCTGTCTCCCTCTCTCTCTGCCCCTCTGCTGGCTCTCCTCGTCCCCTCTCCCTGCCCCTGCCCCCTGCCTCAGAATAAATAAATAAACATTAAAAAAATAAAATTGGCATATTCTGGTAAGAATGGATTTAGACAATTTAGTGTACCTCATTAAAAGCTTTAAGGTAAGTGTAGCTTTGTTGAGATTTCACCAAACTTTTTATACTTCCTGTGACAACTTGTAGCTGCTTGTTCTCTCATTATTTATGACAGTTATTGTGCTTACTATGAACCTTATATTGGCCCAAAATAGGAAATTTAGGATTCTTGTACTCAGAGTAAGATTTTCTGACAAGCATTTGGGGTTTAATTTTGATCACATTAGTATATTCTACTAAGTTTTTCTCTTCAAACCAGTGGCACTGATGTGAACAGTTGTTTACAAAATGGGAAAAAGCTATGGCATTCTCATGTTTGCCAAATGATGAAGGTTTCTTTTATGTTGTCAAGTAGGTAGGAACATTATTGGTAGAATAAAAAATTACTTAGAAACTATATATATATTGAGCACATTAGCCTTTTGTGTTTTTAGGAACCTCATATTCTTCTCACAAATGATGATTCCAGATCAGTTTGCTCTTGTGGACTTAGCTTTAAGATCAATTATTCTTCCTTTTTTTTTATATTACATAAACTTTTCATAGGATTAACTTTAAAAAATTAGCATTGATCCAGTTATCAGAAACTGGGTAATTTTAAAGATTGCAGTTCAAGTCTTGGAGTGTAGACATTTGGAAGATGCTGGATTCTTCTGTAACTGTGCAAATCAATTTCTCCACCCAAAAGTGAACATATGACCATGAAATTAATAGTAACTTAGCTCAGTGCTGCCTTTGTAGAAAGGGACATGATTTTTTAAAAAAATGTTTGTTTATTTAGAGAGCAGCACATGTACCTGAGTGTCTGGGACATGAGAGAGAGGGAGAGAAAGAATGTCAAGCAGTCTCTAACGCTGTCAGCGCAGAGCCTAACATGGCTCGATCCTAGAACCATTAGCTCCAAAATCAAGAGTCGGGCACTTAATGGACTGAGCCACCCAGGTGCCCCTCAGGTGTACTCCTTAATCCCCATTACCTATTTAACCCATCCTCCTTACTGGCAACCATCAGCCTGTTTTCTATAGTTCAATGTCTTCTAATTGGTTTGCCCCCCTTTTTCTCCTTTTTTGAGAAAGGTACAGGATTTTCATTTACTTTTTAACATTTATTTTATTTTAGAGAGAGCAGGGGAGAGGGGCGGAGAGAGAGAGAGAGAGAGAGAGAGAGAGAGAGAGAGAATCTCAAGTAGGGGGAGGTTTGATCCCATGACCGTGGGATCATGATCTCAGCTGAGACCAAGAGTTGGATGCTCAACCAACTGAGCCACCCAGGTACCCCTCAATTAAAAATTTTTAAAAATTGTGGTGAAATACACATAACATAAAATTTGCCATCTTAATTTGCCACTTTAAGTGTCCAGTTCAGTGGCATCAAATATATTCACATTGTTGTGCAACCATCACCACCATCCATCTCCAGAAATCTTTTTATCTTGCAAAACTGTGACATTAACCATTAAACAGTAACTTCCCATTTTTTTTGAACTCCATCCCCTGGCAACCACCATTCTATTTTCTGTCTATGAATGTGAGTTTTCTAGGTACCTAATAAGTGGAATCTTGCACTATTTATCCTTTTGCAGCTGGCTTATTTTACTTAGCATGAGGTTTCCAATATTCATCCAGTTAGTAGTGTCAGAATTCCCTTCATTTTTAAAAAGGCTGACTACTGTTCCACTGTATGTATATACAATAGTCCTCCATCATCTGTGGTTTTGCTTTCCATGGTTTCACTTACCCTTGGTCAGCTGTTGTCTGGAAGTAGATGATCCTCCTGATGTGTAATCAGAAGGTCAGTAGTAGCCTAATACTACACACAATGCCTGGGTCATTTACCTCACTTTATCTCATCATGTAGGCATTTTTTCATATCACATCATCAAGAAGGGTGAGTACAGTAAGATTTTGAGAGACCACATTCAGATAACTTTCATTACAGTATACAGTATTGCTAAGATTATTCTGTTACAGTTATTAATCTCTTACTATGCTGAATTTATAAATTAAACTTTCTCATAGGTATGTATGTATAGGAAAAAACATATAGGGTTTAGTACTGTCTTTGGTTTCATGCATCCATTGGGAGTCCTTGGGACATAACCCTTGTGGATTATGGGGGACTGCTGAACCATATTTTGTTTACCCATTTATTTGTCAATGGACACTTTTTCCCCCATGTTTTGACTATTGTGAATCATTAGTGCTGTTGTGAACATGGGTGTACAATTATTTGTTTGACTCCTTCCTTTCGATTCCTATAGGTATATATCCAGAAGTAGAATTACTGGATCATATGGCATTTCTATTTCTAATTTTTTTTGAGGAACTGCCATACTGTTATCCATAGTGGCTCACCACCAAAAGCTTGAATGGAGAGAATGGCAGTATCATGTTTAATGAATTATTTGTAAATTCAACTCTGGGCAAGTGAGTTTAGAATTTGGAATAGTCCAAAAAAAAAAAAAATCAATTTTAAATGTAAATAGTGTTAGCATGGTATGATACTGGTAAAGGAATGAATAGAGTAGTACACCTACAGTTTTGGCTGGCTAGAGCTAGGAGGAGATGTAGAGGAATTTCCTGGGTTTAAAAACAGGCAGGCATTAATAAATGAGGACAGTTTTCTTTTTTTCCTTAATGTCTTTTTTATAACAAAGAGATGCATTCAGGTGAAAATTCCAGATCTTGTTCTTTTTGTAATTGTAGAATTCTTTGCCTTTTTTTTTTTTTTTAAAGGTTGAGGTGTAGAGCAAATATCATTTGCTCAAACAAACTTTTGAGATATATTTGGTTTACTTGCAGATGTGAAAAGAGCTATCCAAATAGAATTGCTGTTGCTATCAAATAATTTTAGTAATGTTAGTTATGTTTTATTTTAGGTCTATCTGAACAAAAAAAATTTTCCCTTTCCCGCTTAACCTTTTAATTAATGCAATGCTAATTTCTTTTTCCTCTAAGATACATTTTTATAACAATTTTTGGGGGGGGGAACAAAACGGGTGCTATAGCTACTTAGGTTAGTGTCACATGTTGATTTCATATATTTTTCTACTTATATTTTTCTGTTACTGTCTAATATAGAGATGTAGATTATAGCTTCACTCAAGTCAAGGAAAAAAAAGGAACAACTTTCATAATAGTAATATATTTTTTTAAGGAAACAAATCTTATCAGGATGCCTGGGTGGCTTAGTCCATTAAGTGTCTGATTCTTGATTTCTGCTCAGGTCATGATCTCACAGTTTGTGAGATTGGGTCCCACATGGGGCTCTGCACTGATAGCATAGAGCCTGCTTGGGATTCTCCTCCCTTCCCCCCCTCCCTCCACTTATGCATGCTGATGCTCCCTCTCAAAATAAATAAACATAAAAAAGAAAGCAAAACCTTATCTGCCATGCTAAGAAAATATGTTTTCTGAACCTAGTTCCAGTGGTCACAGAGTGAGTCTGTTTCTTCTCTAATTTGGCTTTGATTTTGATGTTACTTTCAGTTGTTTCCTGGATGACATAGTTGTGCTTTTATTTTCCTCTCTGGTCTTTCAAACTAGTGAAACCTTTGCTGCCTAAATTGCTTTATGCATTTTCATACTGGACTGTCACTATGGACTTTTAAATTTTTATTTGTCAGCTTCTCTTGGTAGCATGAACTCTTCCATGACACTATCAGTAAGTCACTTGAAATTAGTTTCTGCCCCTTCATAACGCTTTTTCCTTTTAAATGAAGCTGTGAATCTTCTACAAAAGGAGATGCCAGACTGTGCAAGTAGAAATGGTATTAATCCACATGGATAGGTGTCCTTTGTGATGTTGTGGATTAGGGACCAAACTATGTATCGGTGGAACATTATATGTATTTCCTGGGAGGTTGCCTTAGGCAGGAGATTGAGTACTGTGGCAGAAAGTAGTCTTGTTATTGTCCTTTCTTTTCTCCACTATCCTCTTTATTCATTAGAGAGACAAAGCATGTTGTGTTTGTGTTTGGATTGTTGGTCATTGGGAAAATAAGGTTTTGGCATGTAGAATAAAGTTTAGTAGTTAAGAGCATGGACTCTGAGGTCAGATTGTTTGGATTTAAATCACAGCTCTGCAACTCACTTATCTTGTGATCTTTGACTAATCACTTCACACTTCTGCCTCAGTTTCCTCATATGAAAACTGAGTTAATGCTTGTAAAGTGATTAGAATAGATGTCTAGTGTAGAAAGAGTTCATTAAGTTTTAGTTGTTACTTTCATTTTATTTTTAAATTTTTATTTATTTATTTTGAGAGAGAAGAAAGAGCATGCATGGGGGAGGAGCAGAGAGAGGGGAGAGAGAATCTCAGGCAGGCTCCACGGGCATTGAGTCCAAAGCAGGGCTTGATCTCACAACTGTGAGATCGCGACCTGAGCTGAAATCAAGAGTCGGATGCTTAACTGACTGAGACACCCAAGTGCCTTGTTATTTTCATTTTTGACAATTTTAAAGTATATGCTTGTTCTCTGAAGGAGACTTCAGAGATCATCTATTTCCAGCTTCTCATTTTTCCTTTTGTGGAAATTGAGATCAGAAAAAGGAAGTGACTTGTCCAAGTTCATGGGTTGGTTTGAAATAAAGATTTTGTCCAGGTGCACATTAGAGTGTTTATTTTCTAGCTTAATGTGTCACATGGCTTGGAGTTCTAGAGGAAAACAAGACCCACCATTCAGAAATTTCTCCAAATGATAAAATTTACATACAAAATGAATTAATAGTATCTGGCATATAATAGACATGCCAGAAGGGCGGAAGTGAGGGTGGGTCTGGCACTTTGGTTGTTCCTAGACTAGCACTCATTCCAGTCTAGTGCCATACCTCTAAGTTTACAGGTGGTCAGAAGGCATGGAATAAAAAGCCTTTAGATTTGTTGAGCGGGGTTGGGTTGATGCCTGTTGTTTTCCAGACTGGGTTTATGAACTTTGTAGATCAGCGGTCAGGAAACTATAGCCTGTAAGTTGGCTGCCTGTTTTTATACATAAAGATTTATTGGAATACAGCCATAGCTATTCACTTATTGTTTGTGACTGCTTTCTTGCTGCAGTGACAGAGGTGACTAGTTGAGTCAGACATTATGGCCCACAGGCCTAAAATATTTACTATTCGGACCTTTAAGATAAAGTTATTTCACTCCCCTCCTCCCACCATGAAACCAATACTATTCTTGCCAGGTTTTAGTAACTGCAAAGTGCTAGAATATTTGAATGCTTCACAAACAGCATTATATGGTTATATACCTCTGTAGGAAGCATTTGTTAGAACATTGCACTTAGGCAGACTAGAGCTCTAGTTTATTGCTGTTTATTTTGTTGTTGTTGTCATTTGTTGTTGTTTGGGCTCTGATTCTCTGAGCAAGTCATTTATCCTTTCTCGGTTTGAGTTACTCAGTCTATGAAATGAAGATTTGTCTAGAGCAATATCTACCTGAAAACAGGACTGGACTAGATTAGGTATTCATATAGAGTCAGGACAATCAGTTGCCAGCAGCTGGGGTTGAAGACATTCAGTTATAATTTAGGTAATTGATCTGGATTAGGGATCAGCAAACTACATCCTGAGTGCCAAACTACCACCTGATTTTGTCAATAAAGTTTTATTGAAAGGCTGTCATGCATATCTGTGTACATATTGTCTCTGGCCACTTTTGCCCTCAATAGCAAAGTTGAGTAGTTGATTGCTTGGCCTGCAAAGCCTAAAATATTAACCCTGCCCCTTACAGGAAATTTTGCTGATCCTTATCTAGATTAGTGGTGTTCAGTTGTGGATAATTTCCCCACAGGGGACACTAGGCTATGTCTAGAGACATTTCTGATTGTCACATCTAGGGGGTGCTCCTGGCATTTAGTGGGTAGAGGCCAGGAATGCTGCTAAACATTCTGCACAAGACATCCCTTCACAATGAAGAATTATCCACCTTAAAATGTCTTTAGTGCTGAAAAACCCTCATCTAAATCATTGATTCTCAGACTTTGAATTTGCATAAGAATAACCTGGAAGGCTTGTTAAACCTTAGGTTGTTGGATCCCACCCCAGGTTTCTGATTGAGTGCATTCTAGGTAGGGCTTGAAAATTTGTGTTTCAGTCAGGTTCCCAGGTTACGTTGATGATCCAAGATCTACACTTGGGAACAACTGATCTAGATGACTTTAGAAGTTACATCCATTCTTGGGACTTTTTTGATTTTGTTGTCTTAAGTACTGTTGCATTTTTATGGCATAGGAAAATTGAGTATTTTATATATATTTGATGCTCACAGTAGAATGTGTTTTATGGCTTCATATCCTCCCCACCCACGACCCACAAGTGAGCTCTACATCCACTGTGGGGATGATCTCATGACCCTGAGATTAAGAGTTGCATGCTCCACCAACTGAACCAGGTGCCCCAAGGCTCTGTGCCTTTATACCCTTATTTTTTGTGGCCCTTTGGAAAACTTCTATTTATCTCTTAAAACCTATTGGCTGCCTTGTGCTTATAACATCAGTACCCTCTGCCCAGTTTTAGGGTTAATCATTTTGTCTTACATATGTTGTATATCTTTTGTATGTTTCTCTTCTTTTGAGTCTTATGCCAGATTGTTGGTAATCACTTGTTTTTTTCTGCGACTGTCAGCTCTTTGAACAACCGCCTTGGTCTTAACCGTCTTTTCCTACAATATCTATAAGAGGGACTCAGTGAATATATTTTGAAGGAATATTATGAATGTTAGCTGTTATGGTACAAATAGAGTAGAATTGTAAGTTTGTATGTATAGTTGACCCTTGAACAATGCAGGGGTTTGGGGCACCAACCTGCCATGCAGTTGAAAATCCACGTGTAATTTTGACTCCCCCCAAATTTAATTGCTAATAGCCTTTAAACTGGAAGCCTTATTGATAATATAAACGGTTAACACATTTTATATGTTCTATGTATTATATGTTGTATTTTTACGATAAAGCAAGCTAGAGAAGATGTTATTAGGAAACTCATAAGGAAGAGAAAATACACAGTACTGTACTGGATTGAAAAAAAAAATCCTGGTATAAGTGGACCCATATAGTTAAAACACGTGGTTTTCAAGGGTCAGCTGTATTTTTAAGTATCTACCATTTATTGACATGATTTTGAATAATAAAATTTGTCATTGAGAGAATGAAAATCAGCCTATTTTATCGAATTGAGGATTATAACTTTAAAGTGACCCATTTATAGAGAAATACAAAGCACCTCCCTTCTGGTGCTTTCTCCTTTTTATAGAGGGCTCAGTAAGGTAATGTGGCAAAATAGAGGGCTTGAGGTCAATAACTTCTGGAAATTTGAATGCTGTTATTGAATTATGTGTCAGTCACTCTTTTTTTTTTTTTTTTTTTAAAGATTTTTTTTTTTTTTTTCTTTTTAAGTAATTCCTATACCCAGTGTGGGGCTTGAACTCATGGCCTGGAGATCAAGAGTTGCATGCTCCACCGACTGAGCCAGCCAGGTGCCCCAATCACTCTTCTTCATTATGGTTTCACTTTCAAACTGTTTTTTAAGGCAGAGATTTAAATTTCAAATCAAAATTGTTGACCCCTTTAAATCATTAGTCATTGGCTTTAAGGTGAGTTTGAGATAATTTCAAGAAGCAGTTTGATGACATTAACAGAATAATTGTACCTGTCTTATTTGTGGTTATAGAGGAATAATTGAGGTAGGAAGGATGAGATGTCAAGTTGTGGTAAAGAAAAGCAGAAATTTTTTTTCAGGTTTTGTGCACCTTAATGGTTTTAGAGTTAGGTTTCAGCCACCTGTTTTTTTTCCGTCTATAGTTACCCTGGTTCCCTGGACTCTTTAATGATTGAGCTGTAGTAGTAGTATAATGTTAATGAGAGGAAAGCTTTGTTTCTTGTGCCCTTCTGGCTCCCTGCCTTCTTTCTCCCAAGGGAAAAGTAGTGGTTGAACTTATGTTTTTTTAAATTTTTTATTAGTTTTTAAAAATTTTAAATGTTTATTTATTTTTGAGAGAGCATGAATGGGGGAGGGGCAGAGAGAGAGGGAGACACAGAATCCAAAGCAGGTTCCAGGCTCTGAGCTGTCAGCACAGACCCCAATGAGGGGCTTGAACTCAGCAACTGTGAGATCATGACTTGAGTTGAAGTCAGATGCTTAGCCAGCTGAGCCATCCACCCAGGTGCCCTGAACTTGTGTTTTTAAATATAATTTTAGGAGGAGGCCTGACTGGATTGGTCAGTAGAGCATGTGACTCTTGACCTCAGGAGTTTGAGCCCCATGTTGGGTGTGGAGCATACTTAAAAAAATTATTTTTAATTTAGTTTATTTTATTATAAATTTGTAATTTACATATATATACACATACATATATATGTACACATACATATATACGTATATATACACACATATGTATATAGATAAAATCTTAGTTATATTCTTTGGCATGTAATAAAAGTGAGGTGGAGACACAATTGAACATTCTTATTTTAGGTTTAATGGGGGAGGAATAAGAACATTAGTATCTAGCTGTTTGTTGCTTTGTATGTATCAGATACTGTGCTAGGCTCTTAATAGCTAAACTCTATGGTGGCCTTTTTGGGATCCACTGATACAATTCTCCATGATTTCTGTATGTCTTGTGATCAGAGACATTGACTGCTTTTGTTTCTGCTCTTTTCAAGGATGTTTGTATAGTGAGCTACCTTGGAAGATAGAGATAGTGTCTCCCTCTGGAGTAAAGGGTAGGCATGTATACCCTTTGCATTTTGAAAGGTTTGGGTTGTCTAGGCTCTGAGTTCCTCCTCTAGTGCAATCTGTTGCGTGTGCAGGTATGACTTGGCCTACTTTGTGTTGCACTGTGGGAAATGGGCCTGGGACTGCCTAAGAAAATGGTGATATTCTGGCTATGAATATTGTCATGAGTCATAAAGTTCATTGTCTCCAACCCAGGAGTCTAGGTCTTCTGCCCGCATCAATGAAATTGTCAGGCTAACTTGTTAGCTTGCAAGTAGGGTAAAAAATACCAGATCTTTCACTGTTCTGACAGTTTTGGCAACAAGGATGGTATATCGACAGACACATGGCTTTCTGGAAGAGGAAGGGTGAGGGCCTCATGGGCTGGTTAACAGAATTTGAGAGAAGTCTATGGGAATTGGTGTTGAACATGTTGTCCAAATTGTTAAGTGGTTCTCTACTTTATTGCCTGTTAATGAGGAAGAATTAGGGAGGTGGTTGCAGGCTGAGCACCAGGAAGTAGGATCAAAGACAGCTGTCTGAACATTCTGGTTGTTGCTAACTCTTAACCACCCTCAGGTATCTTCTTTGGTGGAGGGAATTTTTTTCACTAGTCTATTAGATTCAGAGTCAGACTCCCCCCACTCCCCACAATGTAACCACTAGTACTAAGATTTGTCCTGGCTGGGCAGAAGTTTCTGTCTCCTTTTAGACAACATTTATAGACCTGTGTACACCTACACTTGAATGTGAAAGGAGACAAATTTGCAACTTCTATGGGCACAAAGCAAAGTTGTTAGAATTTTCACTGGTTTGTTTGAGAGATGAGAGGATGGGGGTGCATAATGTCTTATGGCTCAGCCTTTCCTTTGGAGGAATCTTTATTCCCCACTTCACTGTCTAAGGCAAAGCCACCGCCTCAGTGGGGTCCTCAATTCATAGAGGTTTCCTTAAACCTAGGCCTAGTTTACCAGTGGTTCAGCCAAGCTGAAACTCGTTGTGTCTGCTTGTTTCCTGGGGCTGTTCAGCCTCTGTACCAGCTATGCAGATTGATAGTGGATGTGATTGTTCAGTGGATAGAGCTCAAGGCTGTTCTTTTTTTTAATTTTAATTTTTTAATTTTAGAGAGCGTGAGTTGGGGAGAGGGACACACACACACACACACACACACACACAGAGAGAGAGAGAGAGAGAGAGAGAGAGAGAGAGAGAGAGAAAATCTTAAGCAGGCTGCATGCTCAGTGTGGAGTCTGATGCGGGGATCATAACCTGAGCGAAACCAAGATGCTCAACTGATTGAGCCACCCAGGTGCCCCAAGGCTGTTTTTATAGCTCTGGCCAGTACTTTCCTTCATGAAACTTGTATTTCTCCTGCCCCTTTGGCCTATTGCCAATGGTCTAGCTATTTGGTCTGCCACTTGGAAACTATAGACTGGCAGATTAAAGACAGCTCTCTTTGAAGCTGTGAACTATGGAAACAAATTATAGCTGCTGATCAAACTGTCTGGATCACTCATGTAGATGCCCACAATAAGGGCCTGTTCTCTAATGAAGCCCACTGGAATCAAGCTTCTGATTGAGACTGCACTGCCCAGAGCCATCATTGTTGTCTGGATCCACCCATCATATTAGATGTGATAACGCATCAGCTATCATAAACTGGGTGTAGACTTAAGGACTGTGTATTTCTGATGCAGAGAGTAGCATTGCATACTATACTTGTGACTTCTGCCAAAAATTGACCTACTTGTCACATAATAAAAGAAGCCACATTTCATGGAATGTGGCTCCTGCTTGTTTTTGGCAGATTTAATACATTGGAACTTTGACCTCCCACTCAGAAGTATCAGTGCTGCTTCACTGCTGTTGATACTTTTTCTGGTTATGGTGTTGTTGTTCTAGTCCAGTTGGCTGACTGGCCACACAATTTTGGCTTGTGAAACTAATCTGTGTTATGCTTTTGGGCTTTCTGGGCCATTTGCAGTTGACAGTGGTGTACTTTTTATCTCAGAAGCCCCTCAACAGTGAGCTTGATAGTCAAGATATTTGAGGGACCTTTCATGCTCCCTACCATCCACAGGCATCTGGTATGTGGATAAATGTTGAAGACTGAAACATCTTTTTACTTACTAAGTCAGTTAGGCCAGTGAATACAGCTATGCCCAGAAAGGGATCATCTCAACTTGGGTCACTTCATGGGTAATGATCGGGGTGGAAGGGGTGAGAGGTTATATAGTCCTGTTTTGAAAATTCACATTCTATCCTATTTCTGGGCAAGGAGCTTCTTTTTTTCTCCTAGCTGCAGTGCAGTGCCAGCTTGTCGGTATACCTTTTATATGGCAGCTTGCCAAAAGGTGGTGTCCTGAGGGATTCAAACTTAATTCTTGTTCACCACCTGGATTTTCATGTTGGGTTGACATGGAACCCATGCAACCCATGCTGGTTGACATGGTCCTAGATCATAAGGATAATGACTACTGGTTGAGTACACTGCTTGTTGAGTTCCCCTACAGTGGTCCATGTGGGTCAGTAGAGACCGTAAATGGGTTTCTGTAGGTTTAATAAAAATTCCCTTGACTGTTTCATACCTGACATTTCTAGGGGGAAGGCCTGAGTATGAGTAGGAGATGATTGGAAAAAAGATGAAATTATAGCTACTGGAGTGGAACATACTGATTTTGTGGCAGTGGAGGGAAAACAACAATCTTGACACCCAGGGAAGGAACACCTTAGACTCCAGAAGCTTTGGGGAAGGGAGACACCTTCAGAACCACACTTAAAGCTTTCCTTATGAAGGAAAATGTCCTGGTGCAGCTCTTCCAAACTTTTGCAGGCACATTAAATTTAATTGACTGCTGAGTGTGCCATCCTCCATTAGATTGCTCAGCTCTGATCACCATTTGATGGCCATTCTCTTTAATCTTACTGAAAAATCTATTGGAAAAAGCAAGGGTTGCCCCAGCTCCTATACCTTCCATGCACAACACCTGTCGGTACCACCTCATGTCTACCCACTCCCATTCCATAGCCTTCTCTCAGAGATTCTATGGGGCAGATTACTGGTGGCCTGGATAATTGGGACAGTTTGGATTGACTGCTCTCATTCAGTCCTTTCAAAAACAAGGACTAGACTCAGTTGTTCAAACTGAATTTGGGAACTCTAGGCCTGACACCTGGCTGGGAGGCCATGTTGGGACACAGGTTGACTGTGTCTCTCAGACTAATGTAGGTCCCATTTGGAAGGACCCAATAATTGTAAACAACCCACGTTTTCTAGGTATACTATATCTGCCCTCAGGATCTTATTTCTTGTGTGGAAGCCAGGCATTAACATACCTCCCTCTTGCACCTTTGAGTGTTTAACAGAATACCACCAGTAGATCTTATAGCCTTCAGTTAACTATGGAGATCTCTCTAAAATGACACTATCCTTATTTTCTTGGGGAAGCTTCCCAGAGTCATAACCAATTTGTTATTTATGCACATCCTGTAGACAGTTATCTCTATGAGGGAATTTATTTAATTAGAATTGGTGGTTCAGAATTTGTTCCTGACTTTTTAGCTGACATAATCAGTGACATACCCTGGCCCTGGAAAGCATTCAGATTAGCCTCAACTCACCAGCATTGTTATGGATGATAAAATTGCCCTAGACTTCTTCCTTGTAGGCTGAAACAGAGTCTGTATAATTGTTAATACATTCTCTTGTTCCTGGATTAATGCCTTGGGCCAAGTGGAAAAGTTCATACAGAACTTTGGGGACAGAACTGCCAGACTTTCTGAGGTAGACTCTGATGTTTTATGGGATTTCTTCAACTTATTCTCAGAGTCCTTATTTAGGACTCGGAGAAACATGGTTGAAATCAATTCTGAAGGTTAATCTTACCCTGCTGCCTGTTGATAGCTACTTTAATTAAATGCTGTATGAAACAGATTGAATGGATTTAGTCCCAGCCCTTTGTCAGTCAGAATAATCAGAGTAGCTGTTAGAATCATATACTCATGAGAAACTTTGTCAGCAGCCAAGATAGTTAGAAGTGAGAGAGACAAGTCTCTGTGCCTCATATTTCGGCACGTCTTATGAATAGAGACAGATTGTTCCAAACTGTCTTTTCAGGGGTATTGTATTGTGACCAGCTTAGATAATGTCTCCTTCTGGACCAAAGGGCAGGTTTGCTTACAGCTTGGGAGATAAAGATACCTTCTCCCTCCAAAGCAAAGGTGTCCATGCTCTCTGTCTATTATAAAAGATTCCCTAAGCTCAGGGTTCCTCTCCTCTACTGCATGTGCAGTTGTCACCTGGCCCACTCTGTATCACCATGTGAGAAATGGGACTTGGGAACCCATGTAAGAAAATGCTGATACTCTGGCTACTGTTATTATTGTGAGTAATAAAGTACTTTATTCTTGATCTAGGAGTCTTGTGTCTTCCTCTAGCGTCTTTGAAATTGTAACATGCTAAATTGTTGGTTTGCAAGTGAGTAAAATATTAGATCCTTCACAGTTATTACCACCCTGTAAACTAGGCAGTCCTTCATTGTACAGATTGATTTTTAGAGATGGTGATTATAATAACTACTACTAATGTTTACTCAGCATTACTTTGGCCGATGTGATAAGTGTTTTATCTGCATTATCCAATCTAATTGGTATATACCTTTCAATTTGTGATAGCCGTCATTACTATTCCCATTTTAAAGATGAGAAAGTGGAGGCGTAAGGAGGTTAAGTAATTATCTAATGACAGGTAGTCATAACAAGGCTGTGTTTGGGACTCAGGTTTGTTCTACTCCAAAGTCAAGTCTGTGATTTGTATATGCACATTTCTCAAATGGGTATGCTAGGAAGTACTCAAAGCTACAGAATAAATATCAATGTCTTCTTGTAGGACCAATTTACTAGAATAATTTATAAATATGTGTTTTTTAAAATTAAAAACAGTTACTATGAAGTAAATATGAAATTTACTATGAAGTAAATATGAAATTTGCACGAATTTTAAATTGAAAATGAAATTTCAAAGAAATTGTAAGGATGTGACTTGTTTTTCTTTGGGTTGTCTCCTCCTCTCCCGTGTTTCCTTTCCTCTATCATTGTGACTACAACAGTGGAAAAAATTAGTAAGTGCTGCACTTTACAAGCTTGCCTTTAAAAAAAAACAAACAAAGCTGCATCCAGTTATTTTTTTTTTCAACGTTTTTTTTTTAATTTATTTTTGGGACAGAGAGAGACAGAGCATGAACGGGGGAGGGGCAGAGAGAGAGGGAGACACAGAATCGGAAACAGGCTCCAGGCTCGGAGCCATCAGCCCAGAGCCTGACGCGGGGCTCGAACTCACGGACCGCGAGATCGTGACCTGGCTGAAGTCGGACGCTTAACCGACTGCGCCACCCAGGTGCCCCTGCATCCAGTTATTTTTTGATTCCTTCATCCTTTTGTAGCTTTGTGAAACACAAAAAGAAAATAAAGTTTTTCTGTTGTCCCTGGATTTACTGAGACTAATAGAGTGATCAAAAGATAAAAAACTGGATTTAATTTAATTGACTTCTATTTTGAAGCTGTATGTGGCAGTAGTTGCTATTAGGATTATTTAGGTACTATTAGGATTGCTGTTAGGTTGCTGCTATGATTACTTTAGCAAGAGATTATCCTTTTTCTGCTTTTTTTCTTTTTTTTTCTTGTAAACTTCACTTTTACATTTACCAGTGTCTGTATTGTGTTGGTATGTGTCTGTATTTGTGCTGTCTATATATAAAATGCATAGTATACATAATAAAAATGTAAAAATATATTTTGGCTTCACTTTTCTGGGAGTACTATCAGTTATGGGTATTTCCTAAGGTTCCAGTAGTGGGACTTGAAACAAAGATAATGATGTTGAGGCAAAAATAATAGAATTGATTCCAGCCAGGGCAGGCTGGCTCCAGGTTGAAACACAAGAACTTTGTTTTATCTTTTTATTTTATTATTTTTTATTTTAAATTCCAGTATACATAATCAAGAACTTTGTTTTATACTACATTTTTGTTGACTAACTTGGACTTCAATAAACAAACAAAAAATAAAGTACATTGTATTTTAGAAGAGGAAAGCATTATTTAGTGATTACTTTGGAATAAAGTAGTAAATATTCTGCCAAAACGGAGTGGAACAGAGAAATACTGCCTAGGTTATTAGTCTTTCCACTTACGCATGCATGAAGAGTATGTAAAGTTACAATGTGGATTATGCCAAAGTGAAGTATGTTCTTATTGTTAAGATTACAGATTTTAAAAAAAATTTATTTTTGAGAGAGAGAGAGAGAAAGAACAAGTGGGGGAGGGGCAGAGAGACAGGGAAACAGAATCTGAAAGCAGGCCCCAGGCTCTGAGCTGTCAGCACAGAGCCCATTGCGGGGCTCGAACCCACGAACTGTGAGATCGTAACTTGAGCCAAGTCAGATGCTTAGAAGTTGGATGCTTAACTGACTGAGCCACCCAGGTGCCCCAAGATTAGAGATTTTCTTATATCATAAATCCTAACGAATAATCTGGGAGTAATTTAATATGCCAAGATAAAAATATTGATATACCAGGAAACAGCCACATGGTTTCATGCATGCGAGTGGGAGAGAGACAGAAGGAGACAGAGGATCCAAAGTGGGCGAGTTCATGACCTAAGCCAAAGTTGGACGCTTAACCGACTGAGCCACTCAAGTGCCCCTCTCTGTTGGCTTTTTAACTATGATTCTTCTATTTATTAGTGGTTGTTCTACAAATTATAATATGCATCTATAACTTCTTAGTCTACCTTGAGTTAATATTATTACTACCTTCTATATAAGAACCTTATAAGAAAGTCCATTTACTTATTTTCTTTCACTACTGTTGTCATATATTTTACTTCTACATGAAATATAAAACTCCACAGTATATTTTTTTGCTAGTAGAATATTCTTTAAGAAATAATAAAAAGGCGGGGCACCTGGGTGGCTCAGTTCGTTGAGTGTTCGACTTCAGCTTGGGTCATGATCCTGCTGCTCGTGGGTTTGAGCCCCTCATCGGACTCTGTGCTGACAGCTCACAGCTCAGAGCCTGGAGCGTGCTTCAGATTCTGTCTCTGTCTCTCTGACCCTCCCCCACTCAAGCTCTGTCTGTCTCCTTCTCTCTCTCTCTCTCTCTCTCTCTCTCTCAAATATAAATGAGTACATTAAAAATTAATAAAAAGGCAAGCATAGTTGTTTATGTTTACTCACATATATATTCCATATGCAGTGCTCTTCACTTCTTCCATAGATCCATATTTCCGTCTGGTGTCACTTTTCTTCAGCCTAAAGAACTGCCATTAGCATTTCTTATAATGTGCAGGTCTGTTGGCAACAAACTCTGTCATGTTTTCTTTTCTGAAAATGTCTTCATTCTCACTTTTGAAGGATAATTTTGCTACGTATAAAATTCTAGTTTGATAATTTTTCTTTCAGCACTGAAAGATATTATTCCGTTGTCCCCTGTATTTATTCCATTTTTTTCTAATGGGAAGTTAATTACCATTCTTGTCATTGTTCTCTTCATGGGATGTGTTTTAAGACTTTTCTTTTTATCTTTGGTTTTCAGCAATGTGACTACTAGGGTGTGCCTTTGTATGGCTTCCTTAGTATTAATCCTCTTTGGTGTCCCACAGAGCTTCTTGAATCTGTAAATTTATGTCTCATGCCTGCTAAGGTACTGAAAAATCTTGCCAATGATATCCACACAAACAACAGGACATCTTTGGGGACATTTTTTGTTTAATAGAAGGAATGCTAGGAGCACTTCAAAAGAGGAAAAAAGATAGAAACATTAAGACAATTACCACTATTACCTTGCCATCAATTCATGCCAAATTTTAAAACAAATCCTGAAGAGTTGCTGCTGCCTTATAAATCCTTAGAAAGGAGCGTATGGTCATTATAATAAATGATGCCCAAAGATTTTTTTTAATAATTTGACATACATGTCAGTAATTTAAAATATATCCCTAAATCTGGATTTCAATAAGGCAACTGACAAAACTTTTTTTTATTTATTCTTAAAGATAACATACAGAAATAAAGATGAATGCTACTAGTCATATAGTATCTTGCAGCATGAATGCCCTCATCTAATTTCAATTTAATTTGCTTCAGTTCAATAAACACTGGTAACCTGATATTTGGCAGGCAGTTAGATACTAGCAATACAGAGATGAATATGACATAATTCCAAGCCTTGGGACACTCAGGGTTAATGGAATGATGTTCCTTTACATATGCAAATGATACAAAGCTAAAACAACTAGTATTCTGATGACAAAATCAGGATCCAAAAACTCAGTCATATCCTTTTCATGTTCATCTTATTTCAGTAGCTTACTATTCAGTGAGAACACACTATGTGCCAGAATGTGTGCTAGGCACTAGGAATACTAAAATGAATAAGATCTAGTTCCTGGCTGTAAGGAACTCACACATTACTAAGGAAGACAAGTAAATATTTACATAGTAAGGTGATAGCTGCAATAACAGATGCATGCATAAGAATGAAAAATATAGAGGGAATAGGTACTGTTAGAGAAGCCTTCACAGGAAATAATGCCTATGCAGAACTAAAAGAGGTAAATAGAAGACTGGGAGGTAGGCATTGGGAGAACTGCAAAGGCAAAGAGACATGAAATAAATTCAAGAAAATTACAAGCATCAAAGTGTCACTACAGAACAAGGCAATGGGAAAAGTATAGTCTACAAAAGGACAAAAAACAAAGAGCTTTGTTAGCATGCCAATGAACTTGACCTTCATCCTATATAAGCAAATGACTATGGAGTTCAAGAGAAGTTAGGAGTGAGGCTTGAGAAATGCAAATGATTAAATTTAGGATGAGGGAGATATGTCTTACCTATTCATGTAGCATTTTAAGTTTCTAGCCATTAAAAATGTATCAAAGCTGTAAGGTAGGTGACTGCAGTAATAGTAATGTAATATACAAATTAAGGGAGAGGCCATTCTGCTCTACTCCTACTCCTTTTTGGAATATTGTATTCACCCCCAAGCTTCTTCATTGAAGTGTGCCATTAATAAATAAAAACATCCAGAGGAAAGCAAGCAAGTGATAAAGAATAGTGGAAAGAACTAGAAAATTAGGACCCAGATAGTAGGAGTTAATGATAACATAGTTGTCTTTATGTGACAGGAAAAGAAATTTTGTACAGGTCTAGAGTAAATAAATAAGCTATAAAGAGATAAACTTTTATTAGCTATTTTAACTGACTTAAGAAGTAGCAATCACTAATATAATTACCTAGTATAATGCCAATTACCTAGTATAATGCCTGGCACAGAGCAGGTATTCAGTAAATTTTTGTCAAGTGAGTGAAAATATGAATCAAAGAAAAAAAGAAAACATGAATCAAGACAGTGTCAGGTAATACATATTTCTCTTTCTAACATCCTCACATCACAATACATGTGGAATCATTCAAGTATGTGTTGAACAAATGAATGTCTGGTATACCCTCAGTAACATACTTACAGATTTACAGCACTAAGAATTAAAGATGCTGTTCATTTATCAAGCACTATCACTAATACCACCCAAATTCATGATATTCCCATCTCTTTTATCTTAATCTGACTACAACAGCAACCGGAAGAGAGGTATTTCTGAGTAAATGCCTTGTCGAACAAATCCAGAGCATCCTATTTGGGATTACTAAAGCAATGATAGAAAACCAATCAAGATCCATGACTACAATTTCAGACTTGCCCCATGGGTAACATGCAGCATCTGCAACTGTGAGATGTGTCCTAGCCAGCAGGGAATTCCTTGCAGCTATCTTCATGAAGGTCTCCCAAAAACTCAGGAGGAATGCATGTAGAACTGAGTCCCAGGGCCAACTATGTATGTCACTATTGCCCTTTCATCAAAGGATGACTCTGTATCCATGTCAACATACTTTCAGAATCCATCCCCTGGAAATGCCAAGGCTCTGCTATAATCTCTCTCTCTCTCTCTCTCTCTCTCTCTCTCTCTCTCTCTCACACACACACACACACACACACACACACACACACACAGTACCTGAGGGCCGCCTAGGTGGCTCAGTTGATTGAGTGACTGACTTCGGCTTGGGTCGTGATCTCACGGTTCTGTTGGTTTGAGTCCTGCATCGGGCTTGCTGCTGTCAGCATGCTCTATCTATCTCAAAAATAAACATTAAAAAAAAAGCACCAATAGAGGAGATAAAATAAAATACTAAAAAGTAGGTTCAACCTTAAAGAATGTAGGTAAATACAATTGGGACAGATGACAAAAAAAATGGTAGACAAACTCGTCATATTAATGATTACGTTAAATGTAAACAGACAAAGCAGTAATCAGAAGGTAGAGACCGTTACTACCAAAGGTTCCGGAACTCACCCCACCTCACCCACTGATACTTTCAAGAGAGTGGCATGAACTCAGCTGCCACTTTCTAGAAGCCAGCCTGTACTCTCTTTACCTGCCTCCCTTACCCCTTTCACCCTCCCTCCCATTTGTAATTAAAATTGTTTAAGGAAAGGCAAAAAAAAAAAAAAAAAAAAAAAAAGTGGAGACAGATTGGCTAAGAAAGAAAAACTGATCTATATTGTTTACAAGAGGGGCATTTGAAGCATAAAGATCCAGTTAGGTTGGAAATGTTAAGGTGAGAAAACCTATACCATGTAGGTACTAATCATAACAAAGCTATTGTGATTAACAACATCAGGCCAAGTAAACTTTAAGGAGTATTACTAGAAATAAAGAAGTTCTGGCTTACTAGTTTTCTACTTTCTAATCCTGGGTAAATCATGTGGCCTTGTTCTGTTTTCTCATCTATAAATTGCAGTTAATATTTGAACTCTTATGTTAGTTATTTTACCTGTGTAATTATCAATCCTTGTAATAGCCTTGTAAGATGATTACTATTCTTCCTAAAGTTGCAGGGCTAATAGTTGGCAAAGCTCAGATTTGAAGCCAGTTCAGCTTTAATTCAGACTTTTTTTTTTTTTAACTACACATTGTTTTCTGTCAACATGCCTTCCTGTGAAGGAATATCCCCAGTACTTTGCTTCTATAAAGATTTATGTCTATAAAGATAATACTAATCAGCAGAGCTCTCCTCAGGTCACCTATCTATTCATCATGCCCTTTTGAAATCCATTCTTCTTTAAATCATATAAAAATAGCTTTATTCAAATGTTATTAATAGGCTGTTATTGAGAATTTTCAGTGTTGGCATTATGATTTTATTGTTCATCAGTGCATTTAAAAAAAAAAATGTTTATTCAGTTTTGAGACAGAGCGTGAGTGCAGGAGGGCAGAGAGAGGAGGGGACAGAGGATACGAAGCAGGCTCTGTGCTTACAGCAGTGAGCCCGATGCGGGGCTCAAACTCACAAACCATGAGATCCGCTGAAGTCAGACGATCAACTAACTGAGTCACCCAGTGCCCCAGTAGATTTTATTTTTAAGTAATCTCTACACCCAACATGGGGCCCAAACCTACAACCCTGAGATCAAGAGTTGCATGCTCTACCTACTGAGCCAGCCAGGTGCCCTCATTGTACATTTTGTTTATTTGTTCGTTTGGTTATTTATTTAAAAAATTTTTAACGTTTATTTTTGAGAGAGAGAGCGCGTGCGCGCAAGCAGGCTCCAGGCTCTGAGCTCTGACCTGTCAGCATGGAGCCCAACATGGGGCTTAAACCCACAAACTGCGAGATCATGACCTGAGCTGCAGTTGGATACTTAAATGACTGAGCTACCCAGGTGCCCTTCATTGTACATTTTAAAGATGCCCCTCTCCTAAAATGCTTTGTTAAAACTATGGCCTCAAATTACCCTAAATCAGTGTTAGCTTACTTACATTTTGATTAAGCTAAATGCAAAAAGATGAAGTGGCTTAGATTATTGGAGTCCATTCAGAAAAAGATACTGGTATTGTAGAGCCTACTGTGAACTCTTTATATAATAAACTGACTGCATAATGCATGTTATTTGCCTCTTAGAGTTGTAGAATATAAATTAGTGATATTTGTGTAGTCTTTTTCCATCATATTTGTAGTTTCTAGTCAGACTGAATACTTACAAATTACAGTTTATAGTAATGCTATAAAAAAGCCAAATATTCACGTTTATTAAAGAATCGTACAAAACTCTAGATGTACTTTGTTGTGTGAAGTAGTATGAAGCCTGGGAACAGGAGCTATATTACCCACAGTATTTCCAGACACTATTTAGCCCATGTAAACAGTCAAATACGTTTTGGTAGTTGTTTTTTTCCAATTATTGTCTCCTAAAAGTTATGTAAAAATTAGTATGTAATGAAATTCCCATAAAGATGTGTTAGATGTTTGCTCCCTCTTGTGGCTATAAAGGAGAATGTAAGCTCTTACAATGAATCTATTCTCTAGTTTTTTTTTTTTTTTTTTATTTAAAGATGTACTGTAAATAGGGTATAAAATTTATCAATATTTTTGTCCTTTTGGAGAGAGAGTAATCCATATACCTTTGTCAGCCCATAAAGTTTTTTTAGTGCACATACACTCATAAAACATGCAGAATTCATGCTCAAGAAGTATAATGTTTTAATGTCCAGGATAAAGTTTATATATTATTACGTCAGAACTTAAGAGCACTTTTTGAGCATACCCTTTCTGCTTTCCCTCATATAAATTACATGAATGATGAAATAACTTTTTTCTGTTTTAGTTTTTTTTTTTTTTTTTTTAACGTTTATTTTTGAGACAGAGAGAGACAGAGCATGAACGGGGGAGGGTCAGAGAGAGGGAGACACAGAATCTGAAACAGGCTCCAGGCTCTGAGCTGTCAGCACAGAGCCCGACACGGGGCTTGAACTCACTGACCGCGAGATCATGACCTGAGCTGAAGTCGGCCGCTCAACCGACTGAGCCACCCAGGCGCCCCTTTCTGTTTTAGTTCTAAAACTCTATTAGTTTTAGTTATGTATGAGGGTACTACTGACAGTATTATTTCCTAATGGTGTTAAACATTCTTTGTTTTGATCAAAGTAAAAACAAAAGCCTAATTTTGTCTTCACAGATTTTATTTTATTTTATTTTATTTTATTTTATTTTATTTTATTTGGGAGAGTGTGAGCAGGGAAGACAGGCAGAGGGAGAGAGAGAGAGAATCCCAAGCAGGCTCCATGTTCAGTGAGAAACCTGATGTAGGGCTTGATACCAGACCCTGGGATCATGACCTGATCCAAAATGAAGAGTCAGACACTTCAACTGAGTCACCTAGGCACCCCGCCTTCACAGCTTTTAAATTCAGAACATCTGTCTAGTTTTGTTTTTGTTTTTTTTTTACATTTTTATTTATTTTTGAGAAACCGAGTGAGACACAGCGTGAATGGGGGAGGGGCAGAGAGAGTAGGAGACACAGAATCTGAATCAGGCTCCAGGCTCTGAGCAAGCGGTTAGCACAGAGCCTGATGTGGGGCTCGAACCCATGAACTGTGAGATCATGACCTGAGCCGATGTCGGACACTCAACTGACTGAGCCACCTAGGTGCCTCTAGTTTTTTTTTTTTTTTTTTTTAAGGCATACTATTTTTATTCTAAATAATTAATGCAACTGAGACTATGAGCAGTTGGGCCTTATGAATGCTTTAGTGTGTAGAAAAATCTTTTTAACACACATGTATATATATCCTTCATGTTCTTTTCTCTGTATGCTTAGAGAGCTTCAAATTATTTTGTTAGACCTCTCCATTTTCTGTATACTTCTGTCATTAATAGAAGTTGACTTTCATTTTGAGACTAGTTTTGGAATAGAAACAATATTTTCACCATTGCAGAAGAATTATACTCTATGTGTCAAAGACAAATAGCATGCAATAAATGTGCACTGTAATGTGGATGTTGGACTCAGTAGGGCTCGCTTACTAGACAGGTGACTTGCTCCTGAAACCAGTCTAGCTGTAAGCATGATCCAGATCCTCACCTCACCAAAATCACAATGTGTCTGTCATTAATTAAAGCAAGCAAACAAATAACAAAATGTTGTGGTATAATATTCATAGAGCAAAGAACACAAATCATAAAAGTTCATGAACTTGCACATAATGAATACACCTATTAAACCAACAGTCAGGTTAAGAAAACAATATAACTTCAGTAGCTTTCTTCTAGTTATTATCTCCTCATGCTCTAGAATAACCCAGTACTTTGAATCTAACCTATATTTTTGCCTGTTTTTAAACATTACGTGCAGGAAACCATACAGTAGGCTTTAAAAAAGATGTTTATTTTTGAGAGAGTGTGTACACGTGTGGGGGAGGGGTAGAGAGAGAGGGAGACAGAGGATCCAAAGCTGGCTCTGCTCAGTGAGCAGCCCAACATGGGCTTGAGCCCAGAACTGTGATATGACCTGAGCTGAAGTTGGATGCTTAACCAACTGAGCCACCCAGGCGCCCTTGGTAGGCTTTCAAAAAAAATTGTGGTTAAATATATATAACATAAGATTTATTTTTTTTAGCCATTTGTAAGTGTAGAATTCAGTGGCATTAAGTACATTCACATTGTGCACCATCACTGCCATCTATCTCTAGAATTTTTTCATTTTCTTGAACTAAAACTCCCTACCAATTAAACATTAACTCTTCATACCCCTCTTCCTCCAGTCCTTGGCAACCATCATTCTACTTTCTATCTCTGTGGATTTGACTGTTCTAGCTACCTCATATAAGTAGAATCCTATAATAATTAGTCCCTTTGTGTCTGGTTTATATTAGCATAATGACTTCAAGGTTTATCCATGTTATAGTGTGTGTCAGAATTTCCTGCCTTCTTAAGACTGAATAAATTGTTGTTTGCATATACCATCTTTTGTTTCTTTATCTGTCAGTGGACATTTGGGTTGTTTCCACCTTTTGGCTGTTGTGAATGGTGTAGCTGTGAACATGAATATACAAATGTCTGTTCAAGTTCCTGCTTTCAGTTCTTTTGGGTATACATCCAAAAGTACAATTGCTGGATCAAATGGCAATTTTAATTTTTTGAGGATGTGGTAGGCTTTTGTCATATGTATTTTGTGACCTTATAAATTTCCTTACCACTGTAGGAGGTTTTTCTTTTTAAAGAATGGAGAGGATTTTCTATATACGGCCATTTGTCTGTGATAAAAGATATCTTACCTACTAACTTAGGACTTTTTTCTTGCTTTCTCACATTGGCTAGGATCTCCCATGCAGTGTTGAATAGAACTGGTGATAACAAACATTTTTGCTTTGTTCTCAATCTTAGGAAGAAAGTACTTGCTCTTTCACTATTAAGTGTAGTGTTAGTGTAGGTTTTTTAAATAGATTTCTTTCATCAAGTTATGGAATTTTCTTTTTTCCTAGTGTGGTAAAATTTTGTTTTGTCACAGGTGTTAAATATTGTCAGCTACTTTTTTTTTTTTTAACGTTTTATTTTTATTTTTGAGACAGAGAGAGACAGAGCATGAACGGGGGAGGGTCAGAAAGAGAGGGAGACACAGAATCCGAAACAGGCTCCAGGCTCTGAGCAGTCAGCACAGAGCCCGACGCGGGGCTCGAACCCACGGACCGCGAGATCGTGACCTGAGCCGAAGTTGGACGCCCAACCGACTGAGCCACCCAGGCGCCCCTGTCAGCTACTTTTTTTTAAATGTTTATTTTTTTTGAGAGAGAGTGTGCATGAGTGACTGGGTGAGGGGCATAGAGAGAGAGGGAGGGAGAGAATCCCAAGGAGGCTCTGTACTGTCAACGCAGAGTCCAACGTGAACAGATCTCACGAACTGTGAGATTGTGACCTGAGCTGAGGTCAAGAGTCGGCTGCTTAACTGATTGAGCCACCAAGGTGCCTCAGATACTTTGTTTTGAAGTTTGTTTGTTTGTTTATTTATTTATTTATTTATTTTTTTTAGTAATGTCTACAACAAATGTGGGGCTTGAACTTAGAATCCTGAGATCAAGAGTTCTATGCTTTTTCAACTGAGCCAGGCAGGCACCCCATCAGATATGTTTTTTATTTAAGTGAGATGATCATATAGATTCTCTCCATTATTTTGTTGTTATGGTAAATTACACTGATTTCTTGATGTTAAATCACCATTGATGGAAAAAACCTCACTTGGTCATGATGTGTTATCTTTTTTATAATATGTATATATGTGTATATATATATGTGTATACATACACACAAACACACATGCACATATAAACATATATTCCTGGACTTGATTTTGTTAAGGACTTTTGCATCCATATTTATGAGGAAAATTAGTTCAGATCTGGAGAAATTGTGGACCTATCTTTTCCATGTCAGTGAGGTGAGTCAGCAGATCAGTGACAATGTATATGAGCTACAATAGCACCTTGTGCCATACTTAGACTTTTTGAAGGCAATAATTCCTGCTGCTTTTCATCTGCCTTCTTTTTTTTTCTTATGGCCACTCTTGACCTGAAACCCTTCAGGGAAGAAATTTTCAGAAATGTAGTTTCAGCTTAGGTAAATCTGAGTCATCTTGGCCATACTTTCTATATTCTTTTTTTCTTGTTGTTCTAGGGATTATAATATATTTGGCTTACTTAGCACAGTCTGTCTTGAATTCTACCACTTTATGTATAGTAGTATAAAAACTTTATAAGGGTATACTCCCATTTATTCTGTCCTAGTTTTTGTTTTATTCTTGTCACGTATTTTACTTCTACATGTTATAAACCTCACAATTCATTGCTCTTGTTTTAGTTAGCTTTAAAGAATTAATTGTTTTTAAAGAACATAAGAAACAAGAAGTGTCTTGTATTTACCCACATACCATTTTTGGCACTCTATACATTAAAGGTTCTATCTGGTATCACTTCCCTTCAGCATGAAAAACTTTTTACTGTTAACAGTAAATTTGATTCTTTTCCCTACATTTGGTGTACCCTTCTGTTAGAAATTTAAGTTATACTGGGGCGCCTGGGTGGCGCAGTCGGTTAAGCGTCCGACTTCAGCCAGGTCACGATCTCGCGGTCCGTGAGTTCGAGCCCCGCGTCAGGCTCTGGGCTGATGGCTCGGAGCCTGGAGCCTGCTTCCGATTCTGTGTCTCCCTCTCTCTCTGCCCCTCCCCCGTTCATGCTCTGTCTCTCTCTGTCCCAAAAATAAATTAAAAACGTTGAAAAAAAAATTAAAAAAAAAAAAAAAGAAATTTAAGTTATACTAATATGATTAGCTTGATTGATACTTATCTTTTGCTGCTGATAGTTTACTCTTTTTTTAAAAAAAAATATTTTGAGAGGAGGAGAGAGCTCACTCGGGTGGGGGCGGGAGGGGAGTGGCAGAGAGAAAGATTCCCAAGCAGGCTCTTGGGCTGAGCTCTAAGCCAACATGGGGCAGGCTTGATCTCACCAACCATGATATCGTGACCTGACCTGAATTCAAGAGTTCAAGCCCCACGTTTGGCATGGAGTCTACTTAAAAACAAAAAACAAAAAAACCAGAAAACAAACTGGGTTGATGATTGATAGTATTTCCCAATAGCAAACTGCTGTTTGGCAAAATGTGTACACATCTGCACTGTGGGACTGTTTGGCATTTATTTGCATTTACCAACTTGTGAGTAGATTACATCAGTACAGAATTATAGGCAGCTTATTTTGGGAAATGGTAGAGACATGCTGTATTTTTCTTAGTACACACATATTGTCAATAAAAGCATCTATGTAGGTTGTTAGAATAGACTAATGATGTTAAGAAGAACAATAACACATCAACCAGGCTTAGTAAAATTTAAAATAGTATATAATTCAGTAGCCCTGATTTTTGTTTTTATTTATTTGTGTGTGTATGTGTATATGTAAGTAAGTAAGCAATCCTCTATGCCCAATGTGGGGCTTAAACTCACAACCCTGAGATCAAGAGTTGCATGTTCTATCAACTGAGCCAGCCAGGTGCCCCAGTAGTTCTTTCTAACAACAGTAAAACTTTTGCAGAATTAAAGTGGTTTACCTGAAAATATCCAGCAGGGAGTTAGGAGGTGGGCAAAGCTCTCTTACCATTGTATTGGTGGTTCTGAATACACTTTAGTAAGTGTAAGAATCACCTGGGATGGTTGGTAAACTAGAGCCCTACTTCCAGAAAGTTTGATTCAGTATGAGGCAGGATCTAAAAACCTGTATCTTTAAATTTCTTTTTTAATGTTTATTTGAGAGAGAGAGCGGGCGAGAGAGAGAGTGTGCAAGCAGGGGAGGGGTAGAGAGAGGGAGACACAGATTCTGAAGCAGGCTACAGGCTCTCAGCTGTCAGCAGAAAGCCTGATGGAGGGCTCACACTCATGAGCCACGAGATCATGACCTGAGCCGAAGTCACACACTTAACCGACTGAGCCATCCAGGCGCCCCTAAAAACCTGTATTTTTAATAAGCATCCCAAGTAAACCTGATGCAGGAAGAATAAGGGCCATACTGTAAACAACTGTTTAGTCTACGATGCTGCCTCCTATGCTGTCTGTGATAGTGACTTGTCATGTTGCTGCTCAAGCCCTTCTCTTTTCTTTCTGAAGAGACCTTCTGGAAATGATACTGTTCTTACATTTGTAGTACTGACAATAATAGTCTATTCTGTGTTGTGCTCTAGTCCTCTAAGCATTCTGCTTTTGAGTATCCCTTTGGATATTTCTGAATTTTCTCATAGTATGGAAGATGACTCATGTATTACTCTTTTCTTTCATTTTTGACAATTCTTAATTTAAAATTTTTTCTCTGACATATATGTATGTTTTAATAAAAATGAATTATATTTAGTTTCCTAATGTGACTGCTCTTTTGTCTTTATCTTTTCTTTCCACGTTTTCTTCTCTACCTATTCCTTCCTCCCATCACCGCTATTATGTTTCTTTTACCAAACTATGAGCTTCTTAAGCCTAGAATAGAATCGGTGCCCAATTAATGTAATGAATAAGTGAATAATGAGTCTTGTATTTTCTAAATATTATTAGTCATACGTAAGTTTCATGGCCATTGTACCCATTCATGGAAAGACATTTTTCTTAAAAACAAGATAATAAGGCAAAATTCAGGGTAAGAGTCAACTTAGTGGAAAAAGGAAGGCAATTAGGAAGTAGCCCTCTGAAAGCTTCAAAGATACTAATAATGATGTAATTTTCTAGTTGGTTGGTGGGTATATTATTATCAGTAGGTGTTTGGAAACTGGCTGTTCATCTTTGCTCAAATAGGGAAAAGTGAAATATAAACTACTAGGACTATTTGTAATGTAAGTGGGATGGTAGACTCTACAATGAAATCCACTAGAGTTGAAAATTTGACTTAATGGAGATTGGTAGGAAACTCTCAACACAACTAAGCATTACAAAGAACTTAATTAAATGAGTTTTTTCACATGTTTATTTATTTTGGGGGGGAGGGGCAGAGAGAGAGGGAGAAAGAAAATCCCAAGCAGGCTCTGTGCTAACAGTACAATGGGGCTCAATCCCACAAACTGAGATCATGACTTCAGCCTAAATCAAGAGTTGGATGCTTAACTGACCGAGCCACCCAGGTGCCCCTTAACTAAGTAAGTGTTTAAAAGCTGTAATAAAATATACATACCATTAAATTTTTCATTTCACCACGTTTAGATTTACAGTGCTGTGGCATTAAGTACATTGACATTGCTGTGTAACCATCATACCATTCATCTCCAGAACTTTTTAATCTTCCCAAACTGAAACCCTGTACCTATTAAATAATAGCTCCTCACTCCCTCATTTCCCCAGCCTCTGGTAATAACCATTCTACTTTTTGTCTCTATGAATTTGACTACTCTAGGTACCTCTTATAAATGGAATCATACGATATTTTTCCTTTTGTGTCTGACTTATTTTACTTAGCATAATGTCTTGAGTTCATCCATGTTGTAGCATGTGGTACAGTTTCCATCTCTTCCAGGGCTGAATATGTTCTGTTATATGTATATACTCCATTTGTTCATCTGTCAGTGGATACTTAGGTTACTTCCATGTCTTGGTTATTGTGTATAATGGTGGTATGGAAATGAATGTATGAAGATCTGTTTGAGTTTCTGCTTTCAGTCCTTTGGGTATACACCCAGAATTAGAATTGCAGGATCAAATGGTAAGTCTGTGTCTGATTTTTTGAGGACTTCCATACTTAAACAGAAATTTTACAGTTTTCATTTATACAACTAATTTTGTGAGGTTCCAGGGGAGAAAGTTGCAGGAAATAGCCTATATCTACAGTTTTTTAAGAGAGCAAGCTGGAAGCCAAGCCAGACTATATAGAATGGAGTGGAGACTATTCCTTTGTCTTTCATTGTTCTAGAAAGCCAGGGAGACTTAAACTCTGTAGTAGTTAGTATCTGTTGCTGCTACTGGATTTATCAGTAGAGATATATTACCACATAACTAACATGGTTGTTTGACAAATGGAGTCCTTCCTATTCTATCCCCTCCTCCCTTTAAATGCTCTGTTACACCTATAGTTCTCTACTTATTGCAATTTCTTTTTTCTTTTAAAAACTTTTAGTATTTATTTGTTTTTTGAGACAGAGAGAGCATGAGTATGGGAGTGGTAGAGAGAGAGAGGGGGGAAGACACAGAATCCGAAACAGGTTCCAGGCTCCGAGCTGTCAGCCAGCACAGAGCCCGACGTGGGTTCAAACTCAGTAACTGTGAGATCATGACCTGAGCTGAAGTCGAGAGCTTAACAGACTGAGCCACCCAGGCACCCCTGCAATTTTTATTTATTTATTTGTTTGTTTGTTTACTGTAATTTCTATTAGGTATCCAAATATTCCAACAATTTTTTCTTACAAGACCAGAATTTTTGCTAGTGCATGCACAGTGATACAATTCCTGAATATGCAAAAGATGTGTTATTTAATTCCTTTGAAAGGCATTTATTATGACGAATTATACTAGGGTTAGTTACAGGGACTAGAGCTACAAAAATGAGCAAATGTTTACTCATATCTTTGAGAAGACAATATATAAGCAAATGATTAGGATATGGTATGCTAATTATTATATATGTATATATATCTCAGGAGTTTTGAGGTACACATACAGTTCTAAGAAAACATAAGTAATTTTTTTAGGGGTTAAGGCTAAGGATGGTTAGGGAAGGGAAAGCTTTACAGAATGAGGTGTCTTGAGTAATAGAAAAGATGTGAAAGGCACTTTAAACATAGGAACTAACTTGAATAAAAGGTGGGAGTAGTTAGAAAATGCATTAGATATGAGCAAATATTATTTGGCTGTGTGCTTGGGCTAAAAAGATGTCTAAGACATGGTTCCTATATTTCAGAAATCTAGTAGGATAGAAGAGAGATTTATAAACAAATGATTATATAATCATTCTATATAGTCTAATAGATGCCCAGATTTCATTGGAAAGTAGAGAGAGAAGGACCTAAAGTATCAGAAATAATTGCCAAAGTTTAGTTTACTTGGATACCTGAGTTGACTGGATCTCTGTGTCACATATTTTGTCTGATTTTTAAATTTGTTTCATCAGACAAGAGGATAAGTCCAGTCACTGTTACTCAATCTTTGAGAATCCTTTAAACATCTTTTGTCATTGTAGTTAAATAATAATGTAAGATATTTACATGGTTACACTGAAATCTATGCATCAAAGTATATTCAAAGCATTCTAGCTTATTTACTTTTCCCTTTTGTCTTTCTCTCCCTTTTTTTAAACATTAAAAAAGTCCTCTATTTTTCCATTGAAAAAATAAAAGTGAATATGTTTATGTTTTTATATTATCAGGCTTTTTTTTAATTAAAAAACTTTTTTTAAAATTTATTTTTGAGAGCATGTGAGCAGGGGAGGGGCAGAAAGAGAGGGACAGAAGATTTAAAACTGGCTTTGTGCTGACAGCAGTGAGCCCAGTGTGGGGCTTGAACTCACCAACTGCAAGATCATGACCTAAGCCAAAGTTGGACACTCAACCGACTGAGCCACCTGAGTGTCCCTGTATTCTTTTCAGTCTTAAATGATAGTGTAGTCTTAATTATACAGTGTAGTCTTGGCTTCAGGAGTAGAATCCAGTGATTCATCACTTACATATAACACCCAGGGCTCATTCCAACAAGTGCCCCCCTTTTTTAATTAAAAAAATTTTTTTAATGTTTATTTTTGAGAGAGAGAGCACGAGGGAGGAGCAGAGAGAGAGAGGGAGACACAGAATCTGAAGCAGGCTCCAGTCTCTGAGCTGTCAGCACAGAGCCCATGTGGGGCTCGAACTTATAAACCACGAGATCATGACCTGAGCTGAAGTCGGATGGTTAATTGACTGAGCCACCTAGGCGCCCCCAACAGGTACCCTTCTTAATGCCCATTTTCTCCACCCCCATCAACTCTCAGTTTGTTCTCTGTATTTGAGAGTCTTTTATGGTTTGCCCCCTTCTCTGTTTTTATCTTATTTTTCCTACCCTTCCCCTATGATCATCTCTTAAGTTCCTCACATTACACATATGAATGAAATCATGTGATATTTATCTTTCTCTGACTGAGTTAATTTTGCTTAGCTTAATACCCTCCAGTTCCATGACGTTATTGCAAATGGCAAGATTTCATTCTTTATGATCACCAAGTAATATTCCATTGTATATATATGCCATACCTTCTTAATCCATTCATCAGTTGATGGACATTTGGGCTCTTTCCATAATTTGGCTATTGTTGATAGCGTTGTTATAAACATTGGGGTGCATGTACCCCTTTGAATCAGCATTTTTGTATCCTTTGGATAAATTGAAAGTAGTGCAGTTGCTGGGTCCTAGGGTAGTTCTATTTTTAATTTTTTGAGGAACCTCCACATTGTTTTCCATAGCGGCTGCACCAGTTTGCATTCCCACCAACAGTGCAAGAGGGTTCTCCTTTCTCCACATCCTTGCCAACATTTCTTGTTGCCTGAGTTGTTAATTTTAGCCTTTCTGACAGGTGTAAGGTGGGTATCTCATTGTGGTTTTGATTTGTATTTCCCTGATGATGAGCAGTGTTGAACGTTTTTTCATGTGTCTGTTAGCTGTCTGAATATCTTATTTGAGAAAGTGTCTATTCATGTCTTCTGCCCATTTCTTCACTAGATTATCTGTTTTTTGGGAGTTGAGCTTAGTAAGTTTTTTTTTTTTTATTTTTTATAGATTTTGGATTCTAACCCTTTATTAGACATGTCATTTGTAAATATCTTTTCCCATTCCATCAGTTACCTTTTAGTTTTGCTGTTTCCTTCAATGTACAGAAGCTTTTTATCTTGATGAGGTCCCAATAGTTCATTTTTGCTTTTATTTCCCTTGCCGCTGGAGACATGTCTAGTAAGAAGTTGCTGTGGCCGAGGTCAAAGAGGTTTCTGCCTGCATTCTCCTGTAGGATTTTCATGGTTTCCTGTCTCATATTTAGGTCTTTCCTCCATTTTGAGTTTATTTTTGTTATGGTGTAAGAAAGTGGTCCAGGTTCATTCTTCCGCATGTTGCTGTCCAGTTCTCCCAGCACCATTTGCTAAAGAGATCTTTTTTCTACTGGATGCTCTTTCCTGCTTTGTCGAAGATTAGTTGGCCATATATTTGTGGGTCCATTTCTGGATTCTCTATACTATTCCATTGATCTGTGTGTCTGTTTTTGTGCCAAGACTGTACTGTTTTGATGATTACAGCTTTGTAATACGGGCAGAAGTTTGGGATTATGATGCCTCCAACTTTGGTTTTCTTTTTCAACATTCCTTTGGCTATTTGGGGTCTTTTGTGGTTCCATACAAATTTTAGGATTGTTCTAGCTCTGTGAAGAATGCTGGCGTTATTTTGATTGGGATTTCCTTGAACATGTAGATTGCTTTGGGTAGTATTGACATTTTAATAATATTTGTTCTTTTGATCTATGAGCATGGAATGTTTTTCTGTTTCTTTGTATGTTGTTCAGTGTCTTTCTTAAGGTTTCTATAATTTTCAGCATACAGATATTTTACATCTTTGGCTAGGTTTATTCCTAGATATTTTATGTTTTTTGATGCAATTGTAAATGGGATCGATTCCTTGATATTGTTTTCTGTTGTTTCATGATTGGTGTATAGAAATGCGACTGATTTCTGTACATTGATTTTATATCCTCCTACTTTGCTGAGTTCATGTATCAGCAATGGCAGTCTTTTGGTGGAGGCTTTGGAGTTTTCCGTGTAGAGTATCATGTCATCTGCAAAGAGTGTAAGTTTGACTTCTTTGCCAGTTTGGATGCCTTTTTTTTGTCATTATTGTCTTATTGCTGAGACTAGGACTTCTAGTACTATGTTGAACAACAGTGGTGAGAGTGGACATCCGTGTTGTGTTCCTGATCTCAGTGGGTAAAGCTCTCAGTTTTTTCTCTAATAAAGTTAATTTGAGCATGAATTCCATGTGCATATGAGAGTAGAAAAATTGAAAAAAGAAGAAACCTTAAATATTGAGGTAAGCTTATCAGTTTCATTTTTCGCATATGCTTTCCTCTCTCTTCTCTCCCCAATTGTTTTCCATTATCTGCAATTTTCTCTCCCTAGATTTTATTTCTCAGTGCTTTTTATTTTATTTATCCTATAATTCTCCTTTTTAGTGGGGTCTTTGTCTGGTTTTAGAATCAAGGTAATGCTGGCTTCATAGAATGTTCCCAACATTTCATATCCCCTTCCCTGCTTTAGTCCTTAATTTATCACAGTCTTTAAATATGTGTATTTAAAATACTTACCTTGTTTGTTGTTTGTATTGCCCTTTTACAATGCATGTGTAATGAGAGCAGAGTTTTCTGTATTTTTATTCACTGTGTCTCTTGGATCAAGAACACAGTTGATGCTCAATAAATATTTGTTGAATGAATAAATGGAGGCATGAAGTGAAATAAGGTTGGGGAGACCTGTCACTCGTTAATGTTTTTACATACCTGTTTTTGTTGTTGTTGAGGTATACTTTTTATAAAATAAAATGCACAGATTTTAAGAGTACAGTTTTAAAAATTTCAACAAAAGTATATTCATGAAATCATAACTCCAATTAAGATAGAGAACATTCCTGGGGCACCTGGGTGGCTCAGTTGGTTGAGTGTCCAACTCTTGATTTTGGCTCAGGTCATGATCCCAGTGTCGTGGGATTAAGCCCAAGAGAGAGATTCATTCTCATTCTCTCTCTCTCTCTCTCTCTCTCTCTCTCTTCCCCTACCTCTGTCCCCTGCTTGCTCACCCTCTCTCTCTCTAAAAAGAAAAAAGATACAGAACATTCCTATCACCCTAAAATTTTCCTCATGTCTTTTCCTGTCATTTCTCCAACCTCTAGAGAAGCAACTGCTGTTTTCATTTCTGTCACCATAGATTAGTTTTTTCTGCTTTTGAATATCATGTATATGGAATCATATAGCATATATTTTCTTATTTCCTTTTTGTACTCAACATAGCGTTTATGAGATTTATCCATGTTGATGCATGAATCAGAAATACATTCCTTTTTACTACTGAGGTAGTATTCTGTTGTACAAATGTATCACCGTTCATTTATTCATTTGTTGATGGATATTTGGGTTGGTTACTTTTTGACTCTTGTGGATAAAGCTGATATTAACATTCTTATATAAATCTGTGGATATTTCATTTTATGAAAATTTTTACTTCTCTTGAATAAATATTTAGGAGTGGTATTGCTAGGGGGCGCCTGGGTGGCTCAGTCAGGTTAAGCGTCCAACTTCGGCTCAGGTCATGATCTTGCAGTTTGTGAGTTCGAGCTCCGTGTCGGGCTCTGTGCTGACAGCTTGGAGCCTGGAACCTGCTTCAGATTCTGTGTCTCCCTCTCTCTCTGTTCCTACCCCACTTGCACTCTGTCTCTCTCAAAAATAAATAAAGATTAAAAAAAAAAGTGGCATTTCTAGGTCATAAGGTAACATATTACTTATTTAGGAAAGTCCCCAGTGGTTATTCAAAGTGGTTTACCATTTTAAAATTCCCCCAATAGTGTATGAAACTTACTAGTTAAAGTGTTTTATTTTATTTTATTTTTTTGTTTGTTTGAAAGTTTGTTGACTTGTAAGTGTTCTTTCTAAGAGGCACTGTGGTAGGGAGAAAGAATGAGGAATTAGGTCAAGGTTGGAAAAATGTTCTAAGTGTTAAAGCAATCTTGTTCTCTGACAACCATTCTCCAAACTAGGGATGGGGGGAATATATATATATCTTCTCAATATCTTGGATAGAACTATAGATGGAGTTTTCCCCTCTGTGCAATATTTATCTACTTCATGAAGATTAGCATTGGTATGTAGTTTGCCAGTGAGACGGTGTCATAGGAAGCTCAAATCATCTATTCTCATGGACACACCAAATCTACAGCCACATATGGAAAAATTTCCTTTGAAAGAAATCCATAAATGAGCTGAGTGACTCCTACTCATTGGGCAAATGAGATAAAATTCATCAAAAAGGTTAGGAGAGCCTGAGACACAATCTAACCATAAAACCTGCCCTTGGTTAGCAACACATCTGGGGGGGGGGGGGGGGACGAAGAAGTCCCAGCTTTTCCCTGACAAGAAAAGGGTTTTGGAGCCCATATCTGGTGCCTCAGTTTTTAAGACTTCCACCTGAGGGATGTGCCCCTAAAACATCCTGCTTTGAGAAAATGGGTTTGTGTCCATGAGACCCACAAGGCTATAGTGAACTCAGAGACAGTTTTTGAAGGGCTTTTGTTGACTCACTGTGGCTAACCCCCCAGGGCCAAAAACACAGGTAGCAGACTGAAACATACTCAGGCCTTCCACGAAAGAGCCCCATTTCCTTATCTTAGAAGCTTCAGTCTGAGGGGTAGGTTTCTAATTTAAGACCTATCTAGGGACTAACTGCCTCCCTAGGGGTCTCTCCAGAGACCACAGAGGCTAGCAGGCACCATCTTCCTGCTCTTCCTCTGCCCCACTCCAGGTCCTTGGTGTTTTAGAAAGGAGCTCATGCACACATCTGGCACCATGGTTTTTGCAGCTGCAAATCAGGGGATGCCCCTTGATCGCCTGGCTCTCGTAGCCAGCATGGCTTGCATTCATGAGTCACATCAGACAGTAACAAACAAAAACAGTTTTCAACCAGCATTCCTCCAGGTCACAGTGCTGAGGCAGCAGATAGAAATGCCTAGACTTTCTGTGAAGGAGACCTATTTGCTTATCATACATAATACTACAGCCTGAGGGGCAGGCTTTTATTTTAACACACATCAAGGAGCCAACTGCATTACTCTTTAGAGAATGGGGAAGCCAGTGAGTGCCATCTTCATGCTTACCCCTCTGCCTTGTACCAGATCACTGGTGGATCCATGAAAGGAGCTTGTGTGCTCATCTGGCACCCAGCTTTTGTGGCTGTTGTCCAGAGACACCTATGATGATAGCCTGGCTCTGGTGGCCAGCAGAGCTTGTGTTCATGGGTCACGTGGGATGGTAGCAAAGAAACAGTTCTTAACTGGGTATCACCCCAGTGCAGACACATATACCTATCCTCTAGTCTTTTCCTAAAAGAGATATATTTACTGGGTATGTTTATATATCCTGAAGGGGATATATTTAACAGCTGCTGCCTGAGGATCTGGTTTCTAATCAGCCTCCATGTGGCTGCTGAGATCCTCCCCTTTGGGATACTGACAGTTCTTCACAAACCTTCAGCTACTGGGAGCCACTAAGAACAAAGAAGTTTCCTTAGATGATCCTAAGGGTTTGAGAGACAACCAAGAGCTAGGGCAGGATTGAAACATAAAGCTTATCTTCTATGTGAGACCACTATGTCAAGACTGGAAAGGGTGACTGTTTCATTTAATGCACAGAAACCAATCCAGAGAGGCAAGGAAAATGAACCAAAGAGTATATTCCAAGTGAAAGAAAAGGATATAATCTCAGGAACAGATCTTAATGAAACAAAGATAAGTGCTTTACCTGATAAAGAATTCAAAATAATGGTCATAGAGATGCTTACTGAGGTCAGGAAAACAACACATGACAAAGGGGGGATTTCAACAAAGAGAAAATAAAAGGAAGTACCAAAGAGAAATCAAAGAGCTGAAGAATACAACAACGGAATGAAAAATTCGATAGAGGGATTCAGAAATACATGAAGTGGAAGAAAGCAAGCAGCAAATTTGAAGACACGGTGGTGGATTCATCCAGTCAGAGGGTCAAAAAGAATAAAGAATGAAAAGGAGTGATGATAACTTAAGAAACTTAAGGGACAACATAAAATCAATATTTACATTATGAGGGTCTCAGAAAGAGAAGAGAGGGAGACAAAGAAGCAGAAAACTTACGGGAAAGCAATCAGGCATCCAGATGCAGTAATCCCAGAGAGTTTTAAGTAAGATCATCCAGAGACTTACACCAAGACACATAATTATTTAACACAAAATTAAAGGTAAGGAGAGAAAAGTAAAAGGAGAAAAACAACTTGTTATATACATTCCCCATTGGACTGTAAGCAGATTTTTCAGCACTTTGTAGTCCAAAAGGGAGTGGCATGATGTAGTCAAAGTGGTGAAAGAAAAACTGCCAGCTAGTAAAACACTCCCTGGCACAGCCGTTCTTCAGAATTGTAGAGATAAAAGAGTTTCTCAGACAACAAGAGTTGGAGGAATTCTTCAGCAGTAGATAGGCCTTTCAAGAAATGTTAAAGGAACTTCTTTAAGTGAAAAGACAGCCAGTTAGTAACAGGAAAACATACTAAAGTATAAATCTCACTGGTGAAGGTAAATAGATGGTTAAATTCAGGCTAATGTAATGGTAGAGGGTTAATCATTTATAAATCTCGCATGAAGATTAAAAGACAAAAATAGTAAAAAGGAACTATACCTACAGTAGTTTTT
Organism: Panthera uncia; assembly: GCF_023721935.1. Lineage (NCBI taxonomy): Eukaryota > Metazoa > Chordata > Mammalia > Carnivora > Felidae > Panthera > Panthera uncia. Next base: position 64,639,186 of record NW_026057585.1, read on the forward strand.
TAATGGAAATACAAAATGAAAAGATACAAATTGTGACATTAGAAACATAAAATGTGGGAGGGGGAAAGAGTAAAAATGTAGAGCTTTATAATGCATTCAGACTTAAGTTATTATCAACTTAAAATAGACTGTTACAAATATGTTTTATGAAAGCCTCCTGGTAAACAGAAAGCAAAAACCTGAAGTAGATACAAAGAAATAGGTATCTAAGCATACCACTTGAGAAGATAGTCAAATCATAAAGGAAGAGAGCAATAGAAGAAGAAAGAAACAAAAGAATTACAAAATAGCCAGAAAACAACCAAATGGCAGTAAGTCTGTACCTGAATAATTACTTTAAATGTAAATAGACTAAATTCCCCAATCAAAAGACATAGAGTCACTGAATGGATGCAAAAACAAGATCTAACTATATGCTGCCTACAGGAGACTTATTCAGCTTTAGGGACACAGACTGAAAGTGAAGGGATAGGAAAAGATATTGCATGCAAGTGGAGACAGAAAGCCAGGGTTGCTATACTTAGATAAGGTAGACTCTAAGGCAAAGACTTTAATAAGACACAAAGAAGGTCATTATATAACGATAAAAGCATCAGTCCAATAGGAACAAAGATATAAGTTTAAATATGTAAATATAAAAATATAAAGACATAAAGCAAAGATTAACAGATTTAATGGGAGAAATAGCAATACAGCAATAGTAGGGGATTTTAATATTCTACTTCATCAGTGGATAGACTAGACAAAATCAATTAAGAAACATTGGCCTTAATACGTTAGACTAGATGGACCTAAGAGACAAGTACAGAACATTCCATCCAAAAGCAACAAAATATACATTCTTTTCAAGTGGACCATGGAACATTTTCTAGGATAAATTACTTGGTTACAAATGTGTAATAATTTTTTTTTTTTTTTTTGGTCTTCGACACTCATCAGTAGTAGGAAAAACCAAAAAGAGCTCCATTCACAAGTGGCAGGCACCATTATTTCCTAATTCTAAATCACTAGGTAAATAAAGACTAACTTTATAGGCTTCTCTCCTTGTCACATTTTTTCCACAGCACATCATGTGGCAAATGTAATAGCCTCATTTCTGTATGACTGAGAAATATTAAGTTCCTTTTGATTATCATTGGTTTAGTATAATTACCAGCACCTTAACAACAGCAGCAATAATAGAAAAACAATATATGAAAGAATGGACAAAATATGATTATACTTGTATAAGCCTTTTACTTCCATTGTCTTGTCAAAACCAAATTAACTCACGAGGTGCTCCCTCTCTTTGGTGACATAGGCTCTAAGATGTGCCCTACTTTTTTCTCTGAGTAGTAGCTATGGCTATAATCTCATCCCTTGGGATTTTCCTCAGAAGTAGGACAGTGTCCTCATATATTATCTACATCTTTTTATAGCCCACATCCCATTACTAGCACTGCATCATGAAGCTTCTTGAAGCTATGAGTACTCCTGTTCAGTGGGCAGTCCTCTAGGAAGGGGATTTCAGTATGGTGATGAAGCCCCAGCTATCCATAGAGCTGGTCATGCAACAAATATAAAAATCACATTTTCTTGCTTGTTAAAGAATGTGGATTCAGACTACCTTGTACTCTTTTTCAGATCCACCATCTTTTTTCTGCTTCTTCCTCCATTCTTTAGCTGTATCACCCCTTGGGGGTAAATCATGATCTCTGCCTATTGAGTAGCTTAGTAATATTCAAACAAGATAACTCAATTGGCAATTTAAAGGGGAAAGGGAATTGGTTGGGAAAATTTAATTTGAGAAAATAGCATCTGAAACCACCATGCTATATACATAGAAATAAAGTTTATAATGTTGCATGTACATCCTATTGCATATACATTATATTAAGTGTCATGTATATTCTAAATACTGTAGAAGTTAGGAAGAGAGCTACATAATGATGGACAAATGGTAGCTCAGTTTTAAAGATAAGGTTAAAGAAGGAAGGGATAGACAAGAATACAGATAGGAAAATCAAAACGGATATCATAGGGTTCATATATATGTCATGTGTTGGGAGACAAAGTTAACTGTAGTCAAGTGGAATAGGTTTGCAGAAGCCAGACTATAGAGGGCTTTGAATACAGTGGAAAATTTTTAAAAACTTTTAATTTTGTTAGTAATCTCTATATCCAACATGGGGCTTGAACTCACAACCCCAAGATTAAGAGTCACATTGCTGTACTGAGGCAGCCAGGCACCCCTACCATGGAAGATTTTTATTTTTTTTAATTAATTAATTTATTTATTTTTTTAAATTTTTTTTTTCAACGTTTTTTATTTATTTTTGGGACAGAGAGAGACAGAGCATGAACGGGGGAGGGGCAGAGAGAGAGGGAGACACAGAATCAGAAACAGGCTCCAGGCTCCGAGCCATCAGCCCAGAGCCCGACGCGGGGCTCGAACTCACGGACCGCGAGATCGTGACCTGGCTGAAGTTGGACGCTTAACCGACTGCGCCACCCAGGCGCCCCCCATGGAAGATTTTTAAATAGAAGAGGTGAAGTGGTCAAAGCAGAATTTTACAAAGATTAATCTGATACTGGTGGACCAAAAGAGGAAAATACAAAACAGAGAATACTATAACACTATTATATTTCAAATACTAGGTACTGGGAATCTAAACAAGTATAGTGATATGGAATGAAATGGATGTGAATTTCAAATACATCACTAAGAAAGAGTGATTGAAATTATGTGATTGAATAGGAAAGGAAGTGGATGTTATGTAAGAAGTGATTCAAAGGTGATTGAAGTTTGTATCTGAAAGAGTGGGAGAATGATTGTTTTAATAATATAAACAAAGAGGTCTTTAAAATGTCTTTTATCTTCAGTTTTCCTCAGGGTTCTTGTGATAGGAAGAAGAATGGCCTCCTAAAGATGTTTATATCCTAATTTCAAGAATTTATGAATATGTTTCCTTACATGACAAAAGCTGGTTTGAATATGATGAAATTAAGGGTATTTAGGTGGAGAAATGCTGCATTATCCAGATGGGCCCAATATAATCACAGGGGTCCTTTTACGAGTTTGGCAAGAGGGTCAATTTAGAGAAGGTGACTTGACAGAAGCAGGGAGTTGAAGGGTATGGAATGCAAGGCTAGGTGCCAAAGATTGAGGACAACCTCCAGAAGCCTGTAGCTTCCAGAGACAAGTAAACATTTTTTTTCTCAAAGCCTCCAGAAGTAGAGAAGCCTGTTTTAGGACATCTGACCTCCAGTATTGTAGGATAATAAATTTGTGTTATATTAAGCCACTAAGTTTTATAATAATTTGTTAACAGCAGTAATAGTAGGAAATAAATACAGTTCCATTCTCAGCCCTCTACTTGCTCTCCTTGGGTAATGTCACCCACGCCAGTGGCTTCAATTATTTACCCATATGCTGATGACTACCAAAAATAAAATTCTAGACCCACATTTCTAACCCATGGACAGCACATTCTGAAAATCTTAGTGTCTCAAAAATATTGTATTCAATTTGTGTAAATGTGAATACAACTGTTTTTCAATTCTGACTTATTCACCACTGCCACCATTCCTCCCCCCACCCCCGTAATCTAAAAAAAATTGTGATAAAGAACACAAAACATGAAATTTACTATCCTAACGTCCTTGAAACTTGTTTCTCATTGTTAAAATGGGCATAATGGTACCCACTTTTTAGGGTTGTTGGGAAGATTTAATGAGAATGTAAATTGCTTGGCTTACAATAAATAACTTGTTAGCTCCAAATGGGTAAGAGTTTTATGCTGGGAATGCCAAATTGATTTTGAGTGTTCTCCATTGGCTTCATTCCCCTAGTTTGAGAATTATATCAGTTGAGTGTTAGTTGCTGAGTTCTGACAGTTAATTTTCATGTCTTATCGCTGGGTCTTAGGGTGAAAGAGAAGAAACCACCTAGAGCAGATACCTCTATGTCTGACTCAAAAGGCTATGAATAATTTGACTAGAATCGTAGCTTTGAGAAATAATTAATTCCCTGAATAATACTTAGGGAAGCAGATAACTTTATTAATTTTATAACATTTATAACTCATCAAAACAACTTTCATGCTTGATTTATTAAGTTCATTTTGTCTAAAGAGCACAGCCATTTTTGTTAGTCATTAATAAATTGAAGGGGGGAAACAGCTAATTAAAATGAGGAAGCATTTCTTCCAGTCCAGGAGGGTGCTTTCAAAGCCCAACTGTTACATATCGATATAAAGAGGTAACAGTGTAACTAGAACATTTATTACATAGATATTTTGTAATATATAGTATTTTAAGTGATGTTCTTTTCTGTTCTATAAATGATGCTGCAATACATTTAGTTGTCTTCTCAGGCTCTTCTTACTGTGATACTTTCTCAAGCATTCCTTGTTTTTGATGATTTTGACAGTTTTCAAGATTACCTGTCAGGTTGTCCTTCAGGTGGGATTTGTCTGGTGTTGATTAGAGTGAGGTAATGGTTTTTTGGGAGGAAAACCACAGAAGTAAATTACCATTTTCATCACAATGTATGACTTAGCATTGTTGATACTGACCTTGACCTTGGTCACCTGGCTGAGATAGAGCACCCTTCCCATTTATATACTGTACTCTTTGAAAGGAAGTCATCCCACATGTAAGGAATTATACTCTACCTTTGTGAAGGCTGAGTATATACGCAAATTATTTGGAATTCTGCATGGGAGGTTTGCCTCTTATTTATTTGTTTGTGTGTGTGTGTGTGTGTGTGTGTGTTAGTCAGTACTCAGAGATATTTATTTTATACTTTGAGTTATAATCCATTAAGACTTAATTTATTTTGTTGCTCAAATGCTCCAGTTTTGAGGGAGGTCTTTTAATGAGATACTGCATCCTTCTGACATATCCCTATCATTTTGTGTGTGTGTGTGTGTGTGTGTGTGTGTGTGTTTTGTATTTGAACACTTCACGTGCTTTCTGGCACTATGAGGTGTTCCAGGCTAATCTATATTGTCTGTCCTAATCCTAGAGTCCTCCAAGGAACCCTCGTTCATTTTATAGGAGAATAGTATTAGAAACTAAGATGTGGGTGCCAGGTGTTCTTGATTTTGACCTACTTTTACTTGCTCCAAACATACCATAATTTCATGCATCATTGTCTTTGGCCATGTTGCTTTCTCTGTACAGAATATTCTCCACCATTTTTTTCTGCCTGGAAACTTCATTTCATCTTTCAAAAGTCTGTTCAAGGACTACTTTCTGTGGAAAGTAGTTCTTTAATTCTCTCTGAATCACTCTTTTTTGAAAATTCTTTTATATATCCTGCATTATAGCACATATCCTGTTATAGTTTTTTTAAAATATTTTTTATTTAAATTCCAGTTGGTTAACATACAGTGTACTGTTAGTTTCAGATATACAATATAGTGATTCAACACTTCTATACAACACTAGTGCTGATCATAATAAGTGCACTCCTTAATCCCCTATTTAACTCATCTTCTCAACTACCTCTCTTCTGGTTCTTGGTTTGTCTCTCTTTTTTCCCTTTGCTCATTTGTTTTGTTTCCTAAATTCCACATATGAGTAAAATCATATGGTATTTGTCTTTCTCTGACGGACTTATTTTGCTTAGTATTGTACTGTCTAGCTCCATCTGTGTCATTGCAAATGGCTTAGATTTCATTTTTTTTTAATGGCTGAGTAATACTCCATTGTATATATATGCCACATCTTCTGTATCCATTCTTCAGTTGATGGACACTTGGGGCTGTTTCCATAGTTTGGCTATTGTAGATATTGCTGCTATAAACATTGAAGTGCATGTATCCCTTTGAATTAGTATTTTTGTATTCTTCGGGTAAATACCCAGTAGAGTGATTGCTGGATTGTATATCATGTTATAGTTTTGTTCGTTTACATATGTATTTGCCCTGCCGGACATTGGGCTTCTTCACAGCAGTGGTTGGGGCATTCTCATTTGTGTAAAAAAGTCGTACAAAACAAAAGAAAAACATTTGCTTTTGAGAGGAAAAGAAGTAGTGGTAGTGATAGTTAAAGGGAGATTTGGGTGAATGGTTTTACCAAAACTAGGGTCTGAAAGACTGATCTACCACTGTACTTAATATCTTGTTTTTCATACAACTATCACTCAATGGAGGTCATTTGAAAAGGAAGACCATTTTGTATCAATCAGAAGCAGCACTGTTGACAATAGCCAAAGTAAGAAAAGAGCCCAGACGTCCGTCGACTGATGAATGGATAAAGAAGATGTGGTGTATATATATATACACAGTGAAGTATTACTTGGTGTTCAAAAAGAACGAAATCTTGCCATTTGCAACAATGTGGATGGAACTGGACTGTATTATGCTAAGTGAAATAAGCCAGTCAGAGAAAAGACACTTACATGATTTCACTCATATGTGGAATTTAAGAAATATAACAGATGAACATAGGAGAAGGGAAGGAAAAATAAGATTAAAAACAGGGAGGCAAACCATAAGGGACTCTTAAATACAGAGAACAAACTAAGGTTTGCTGGCAGGGTGTTAGGTGGGGGGCAGGGATGGACTAAATGGGTGATGGGCGTTAAGAAGGGCGCTTGTTGGGGTGGGCACTGGGTGTTATATGTAAGTGATGAATCACTAAATTCTATTCATGAAATCATTATTACACTATATGTTAACTAACTTGGATTTAAATAACTAAAAAATAAAAATAAAAATATGGTTTAGAAGAACTGATCAGTTTTATCAAAATAAAAATAAAATAAAAATAAAATTCCTAAATAAAAAAAAATGGTAACAATGTTAAAAAAAAAACCCCAAAGATAATAGACCTCTAGACATTTTAACCTGGAAGGGGTTTCATACAGAGAATTAGATGCTAATGAAATCTTTGGCTGGATTAGAGAAGGAAGGCCTTTGCTTTCAGGAAGTAGGTGATTGTAGGTATAGCTTACAACCTCTGCCTGTGATCTTAACTGTTTGCAGTTCTGAAGTCAGTGATTTGTAAGAGCTCACTTGGAGGCCATGGCAAACTTCATGTCTTCAGTCTGCTCAAGGTTTTATCTTTTGCTGCAAAAAAGGATTGATTTTATTTTATTTTTTTGGTCCTTACCTAGAATTAACTGTGAATCTAGAGGATTTTTCATGACAACTCATGTGACTGCCTTTCTCTAAAGAGGACTTACTTTAATCTCAAAAATATTTTTTTTAATGCTTATTTATTTTTGAGAGAAGAGAGTGTGAGTGGGGCAGATAGAGAAGGGGACAGAGGATCCGAAGTGGGCTCTGTGCTGACAGCAGAGAGCTTGATGTGGGACTTCAAACTCACGAATTGTGAGATCATGACCTGATCCAAAGTCAGACACTTAACTGTCTGAGCCTCCTGGGTTCCCCTATCATTTTTTGTTTAAAGCTGTGGTTAATGCTAACCAGGGATGGGTGCTGTTGTTAAAGAATTTGGTTGAGTGGGAGATAATGAATTAAATAAACAGACATATGTGTACATGACAGTGTATACTTTATGTGTTTATATATGTTGTTCACTTTGACATCTTGTTAAACTTCTGCTGTTTAGTTACTTCTAAAAAATGTACAGAGTTGTTTATATTCCTGTTACTTGTGTTCTTGGCAAATAGTGCTTATTAAATATTGGTTTGAATTTTTACCTCTTTGTGGTATTTGCAACATTGTTGGAAAATCAGGGAGTCTAGGTTTCACATTTTGAATTTCTCTGAAGAATCCCTACCATATTTAAATAGTATTTCCTTGTAAACTAAAGTTTTGGGTTAGGAATTCTAACTTTGTGTGACCTTCTATAGATAGCTCAGTCTTGCTCAATATTTGTCTAACTATATGCCTACTGTATTAGATCCTATTGCTGCTGTAACAAATTGCCATAAATTTAATGACTTAAAACAACAGATTTTTTTTCTCTCATTGTTTCTGATACCTGCAGTCCAAATTATGATGTCACTAAGGTCATACTCTCTCTGTCAGCATTTCTTCGTTTATAGGCACATAACTCTCTAATCTCTGCATTGGTATTCATATCTTCTTTTGTAAGTGTGTTTATCTCAAAAACTCCTTCTGCCTCTGTCTTGTAAGAATCACATCTTGGGTCCACTTAGATAGTCCAGGATAAACTTCTCTCAAGACCCTTAATTTAATCACATCTTTTGCTCTATAAAGTAATATCTATGGTTTGAGGCCATTTTTTTTCAGCCTGCCATAACTATAGTTTAGTCAACATTCTTTACCACAGTGCTAAAGTGTGCTTCTGAAAGCTTGCATGTAGTGGTGGTGCTTGTCCTTGAGAGTGGGCACTCATTGCTTTGTAAACAATACCTAGCTATAGGCTTCAAGTCTTGAAGGGCTTGAGATAGTTGTTACACTCACTTTTTGGCTGATTTCATGGCCAAGTTGGTGACTTTGTTAGCTATTAGGTATCATTTTTCCATGGCCTTGATGATCCTATAGTTATTGTTTGCCTCATGTCGTGCACAGCAAAGTGACTAAGGGACAGGTACTTTGAGAAGCTTTCCATCTGAGTCCCTGGACTTCAAAGCTTTTTTTTTTCTTAATTTTTAAAAAAATGTTTATTTTTGAGAGAGAGAGAGAGAGAGACAGAGCATGAGCAGGGGAGGGGCAGAGAGAGGGAGACACAGAATCCGAGGCAGGCACCAGGCTCTGAGCTGTCAGCACAGAGCCTGAAGTGGGTCTCGAACTCACAAGCCACAAGATCACTACCTACGCCAAAGTCAGACGCTCACCCAACTGAACCACCCAGGTGCCCCTGGACTTCAAAGCTTTGAGTTGTCTTCAGCCTTCTTGCCTGAACTGCAGTTAGTTGTCTTCTATAACTCAGCAAACTTGTAGGTGATATGGGCCATATGGCAGTACTGGTGACTAGCTGGTTGGGATTTGACAGGAGTGTTGAGAGTGATTATCTGAGAGACAAAGCTACTCGCCTCTGAAAGCAGGCTGTTCTTTTTGCCTGTTGTCTCACCTGATGTCCTTCACTGACATGTTTTTCATATTGATGCCCATGCTGTAGTTGGGCAGGGCCTTGTGTTGCATGCATCTCTAGAGACTTGACCTGTGTGGTGATGTCGTAGGGGGCAAAGGTCACTACTAATCTGTGCCTGACAAAGGCTTATTCCACTCAGCCCATGGGCTTGGGGCTGATGCCCCCAATCTTGTAGATGACCTTGAAGGGCTTGTTGGTAGAACAGGCTTGAGGGGTAGAAGGAAGAGGTAATGGAATCCAGCACATCTAGCAGTGTCATGCTTGCCACATTCCCTTTTTTCCTAGTGGTCTTCCAGTCTTTGAACCCATGTGTCTTGCTGTTGCTGGTCAGCATATTGTCCCTGTGCCAGCCTGAGGTGGTCACAAAGGCCATAGTCTCAGAATCATAATCTTCTTGATGTAAGCCATCACCTCCTTTGTGAGCTCCTCAAAGCACTCATATTAACAAGGTAATTAAAACTATAATTTTAATATAAAATACATTAAGATGAGAGAAAAATATGGGGAGAGAGTTGTTTCAATATCTTAACGCAGTCTGTTTCAATATGTTGTGTTAGGAATTTATCTCTAGCTGGTTGCTAAGAAAACTTTTGACCTTCGTTTGACATTATTTCTTCACAAGAAAAATTAACCCTTGAGATTAAATAGAAATATATCTTAGTTAATAATGTTTAAAATCTCTCCATAGCACTTTTTTTCAATTGACTTTAATTTTCTGAAAGCTTAGAGCTATATAAAATTTGAAGATTTTGCTCTCACCCAGTCACTTAATGGAAAGACAGGAAAGCAATTGAAAGGCAGTAAGGCAAGTGCATTTGCAAACTTAGAACTTTAAAAACTAAAAAATCAATATTTCAAAATTTAAAATGCAAGGGTGTACTCATTTTATACGTGTATTTTCTGAAATAGACCTCATGTGTCAAATCAGACCTAAAGTAATGGTATAGTTACAATGACAGTACATGCACTGAAAAGATGTATGAAACCAAAAAGGTGATATTTCATGTAGCCATACAGTAGTCAGGTTTTCTTCTCTTCATTAATTTATTCATTTATTTAACATCTATGTGCTAGGTACCATGTGGACCAGTTGAGGTTACATTCTCATTGAAATCTGATAGACATATAAATTAATATGAAGATTTGGAAGTAAAATCTGATAAATCAGGAAAAATTGAAGATGTGAATATCTTATAAACTCGTTAAGCCATATATTCAAAATGTGTACCAGAAAACATACTATTGGTTTTATAAAATGTACTAAAGAATTGATTCGGATTGGTAAGATTTATCTAAGACCTTAAAAACACAAAACAATATTCTTTTATGTCTGAATTCGTATGTGTAATGTAAAAATATGAAACCTGCTGTAACTCTCAGATTCTTCAGGAGGGAAGAAGGAAAGGATATCAAATAGAGAAGGATTAGGGACTTAAACTATCTGTAAATTTTTCTCACATAAAAAATGGATTTGAGATACATGACAAATAATAAAATTGTTAAATAAGGGTGGGGGTTATACCAGGGTATGTTTAAGAAATTTTATTATAAAAAGGAAAGAAAAATAGTGAATGATAGATTTTCAAAGTGTGGAAGACTGGGCTAAAGACCCTCTGTTAATGCTAAATAAAATCAGCCAACAAAATAAAACAGTAACAACAAAAAAATTAAATGTTTTCAAACTAGAAATCAAGAAAGGAGAGTTCTCAGATGCTAGAACTCAAAAAGGAAATCACTGCTATTGGAATGGCCAGTTGCTGAAGGCAAAAATGCCCTTTTAAACTGCATATAGATATGATGTTGCTAGACACTGATCTTATGCCTGGGGATGAAGGATAAGACATTAGGCCTGTATAAGTAAGGAGCTCTAAAAGCCTGGTGCCTATCTCCAAAATAATACCTGGTAAAATTCTACCCATTAGTTCAGGGCCATGGTAAACAAAGTGAGCATTCACATAGGAATATAGGTAGAAAAGGCATTATCCTCAAAAAACTGTAACTACAAGATTGTATCAAAAGATTGAGACTCTGAATTTAAATAAGAAATCAGAATAAGATGAATAAGAACTGGTCCAGAAGTATTGAAATGCCTGACGTTTCAGCCAAGGTAAATGTAAGAAACACTTTATAAGGACACAGCTGAACCCAAAGTGTGAAAATCTTGCTGAAGATGAACTTAATGTCAGAAGTTATATGCCACAGAGAAGCCACAGTTATAGTCAGTAGATGCTAAAACTGAAGAACTAACAACTTGAGAATTGATGACAATCTCAAATTTTAAAATACATGTGTTTAAAATATGTAAAGCAACAGAGAATAGAACTAAGACGGGAACGGATTATAGTGACAAATAGCATAGAATGGATTTTAAAAAGAATCTGAAAGAAAGTCATTAAAAAAAATGAATGGATGAGTAAATTAGAAAGCTACATAGTTAAAAAAATGAAATAGATAATGGGAGCATATCATCACAATATAGAGAGAGCATTGAAAATGTGACATAGAGGCTAGAATGAGATGCAGCTACATGACAAATAGGAAAAAAAGGGGAGAATAGATTATGTGGGAAAGATAACATTCATAAGTGGGGGATGTCCCAGACTTCTAAAAATACCCCCGACAGTCAAACACTATGCCTGAATAGCAAAGTCAAAAATAACTGCTAAAAGCTACCAGACTGGAGCAATTAGAAAACAAATAGGAAGGTAGTAGACTTAGGCCCAGTCATATTTTATTAAACATAAATGTTTTAAATACACCATTTAAAAGGCCAGTGATTGTCAGACTGTGAAAAAAATGTTTTAAATACACCATTTAAAAGGCCAGAGATTGTCAGACTGTGAAAAAGGCCACACTAGGCTAAGAGAAATGCACTGTCTAAATAAAGCAACATTTATGTTAAAAGTGTGGTAAAAACTATGTTATGAAATTATCATTGAAAAGCTTAAGTGGCTGTTTGAATATCAAACTAGACATTGGGACAAGGGATATTACCAAAGATAAAAGGAACATATTACAATGATAAGAGAATCAATTCTTCCAGAAGATAATACTCCAAATTTGTATACATTAAAAATATATCAAGCAAAAATGAGCAGAACTGAAGGCAGAAATAGACAAATTCAAAATTATAACTGGAGATTTCTACAGTCTTCTCTTAATGATTAATAGAACAAGTAGGATCAGTGAAGATAGAAAAGATTTGAAGAAAACTATCAACAACTAGACATAATTGGTTTAATTGAGAACTGATAATCTCAATTTGTTATAAATTCATGAAGTACTCCACAACAATGGAAGAGTACAGATTTTATTTTAGTGCATATGAAACATTTAGCAATACACACCATTGGCTGGGTTATTAAAGAAGTTTTGATTGTATGATGTTTTGATTGTATGATGACTGATATACAGAAATGATCAGTAATGGGATAATTGTTCATCTTCATGAATAATTCTTTTATTCTCCAACAAGAATGAAGGAGAGGTAATTACTATAGATCCTCCAGACTTAAAAGCACATTAGGAGAGAATTATGAATAGCTTTTGCTACATTCAATAACTAGGAAGATACATACTACCAATATTAAGAAATACACTTGAATATTTTATAACAACTAAAAGGTTTTTTTTTAAGTATTTATTTTGAGAGAGAGAGAGAGTGAGTGGGGAAGGGGAAAAAAGAGATGTGGGGAGAGAGAATCCCAAGCAGGCTCTGCACTGAAGCACAGAGCCCTTTGTGGGGCTCAATCCCTTGAACCGTGAGATCATGACCTGAGTCAAATCAAGAGTCAGAAGCTTAACCGACTGAGCCACCCAGGTGCCCTTACAACAATTTTTAAAAGTAAATTGATTTTTAAAAACTTTCCTTGAGAAAACTTTAGGCACAAATCACTGGTGGATTTTGTCAAACAGTTTAAGGATGAAAAAATACCATTTTTTTTTTTTTAGTTTTGTTTATTTATTTTGAGAAAGAAAAAGAGCATAAACAGGGAGGGGCAGAGAGCGGGAGAGAAAGAATCCCAAGAAGGTTCTATGCTGTCAGTGTGGAACCTGATGTGCATCTCAAACTTATGAACTGTGAGATCATGACCTGAGCCGAAATCAAGAGTCAGTCACTTAACCAACTAAGCCACCCAGGTGCTCTGAAAAAATACCAATTCTATTTCAGAAAATAGATGAGAACAGTGTTACCCTTGTACTCAAATCCAAGACATAGGAAAAGAAAATTATAGACCAAAATCCTCATGAACATAGAGGTGACAATCTTTAAAATATTAGCTGTTGAATCCAGGGACATAGAAAGAAGATAATATATCCTGACTGAATGGGGCTTATCTGAAAAATATAAGATTGATTTATCATTTTAAAGTCAGTCAGTGGAATTCACCATATTAATAGGTTTAAGGCAGAAATTCATATGATCACCTCAATAAATACAGGAAGATATTTGGCAAAATACAGCACCGAGTAATGGTAAAAATTCTTAGGAAATTGTGAATAGAAGGGAATCTCAACCTGATGAAGAGTATACGTAAAATCAACAGCTAATATCATAGTTAGATTGAATGCTTTCTCCCAAGACAAGGGCAAGAATGTTTGTGCTAATCATGTTTACTTAGCATTTGACTGGAAATTCTGTCCAGTGCAATAAGTCAAAGAAAAGAAGTGAAAGACTTCAAGTTTTAAACTGAAAAGGAAGAAGTATCTTTATTATATGACATGGTTTCGTGCAGTTAAAATAATAAGAAATCTACAGGAAAAACTACTTAAAACAAATCAATACATGCTTTATAAAAGAATTTTTAAAAAATTAAAAACACCACTTAGAGTAGCATTAAAAAAACATTAGAAATAAATTAAGACATGTATGAGGTAAGTAGTTCTGAGAAAATAAAACCTAAATTAAATGGATAGATGTGGGGTACCTGGGTGGCTCAGTCGGCTCAGGTCATGATCTCATGGTTTGTGGGATTGAGCCCCAAATTGGGCTGTGTGCTGACAATGTGGATCCTGCTTGGGATTCTCCCTCTCTTTCTCACTGCCCCCTACTGTGCATGTTCTCTCTCTCTCAAAATAAATATATAAACTTACAAATTTTTTTAAATGGATAGATTTTTATGCATCAGAAGTCTCTGTATTGTTAAGATACCTGGTCTCCTCAAATTAATTATAGAGTCTCTGCAATCCTAGTCAAAATCCTACATGACTTTTTGGGCAGCAATTGACTGATCCTAAATTTATATGGAGAAGAAGAGCCCTAAAATAGTCAAAAACAAAACAAAAAAACTGAACCAAAAAAACAGCAAAGGTGAAGTACTTATACTATCCTTTTTAAAGATTTAATGTAAATATAGTATCCTTATTGGCAGAAGATTAGACATTTAGATGAATATAACACAATAGAGTCCATAAATGGATTCACACATGTAATTGAGTTACAATAAAGTTATTAAAGTAATTCAAGGAGGAAAGAGCTTTATCTTTTTTCTTTCTCTTTTTTAAATTGTGGCAAATTATACATTACATAAAATTTACCACTTTAGCTAATCTTGAATGTACAATTCAGGGGGCATTTAGTACATTCACAGTATTGGCCATCATCAGTATTTAATTCTAGAATTTTTTTTATCATTGCAAACAGAAATACTGTACCCATTAAACAACCATGTCTACTTTTCTCTCCCTAGTCCCTAGAAATGTTTGTTCTATTTCCTGGCTCTGTGAATTTACCTATTCTGACTACCTCATACAAGTAGAATCATACAGTATATTTCCCTTTGTGTCTGGCTGATCCTCACATAATATTTTCCTGGTTTATGTATGTTGTAGCATGTGTTATTCCTTTTTTTTTTTTTGTAATTTAGCTTAATTTTTTATTTTTTAAAATTTACATCTAAATTAGTATATAGTGAAGCAGTGATTTCAGGAGTAGATTCCTTAATGCCCCTTACCCAATTAGCCCATCCCCCCTCCCACAAAACCTCCAGCAACCCTCAGTTTGTTCTCTATATTTATGAGTCTCTTCTGTTTTGTCCTCCTCTCTGTTTTTATTTTATTTTTGTTTCCCTTCCCATATGTTCATCTGTTTTGTCTCTTAAAGTCCTCATATGAGTGAAATCATATGATTTTTGTTTCTCTGACTAATTTCACTTAGCATAATACCCTCCAGTTCCATCCACATAGTTGCAAATGGCAAGATTTCATTCTTTTTGATTGCCGAGTAAGACTCCATTATATATATATATACCACATCTTTTTTATCCATTCATCCATCGATGGACATTTGGGCTCTTTCCATACTTAGAAACAGCACACCTGTATCCCTTGGATAAATGCCTAGTAGTGCAATTGCTGGGTCATAGGGTAGTTCTATTTTTAGTTTTTTAAGGAACCTCCATACTGTTTTCCAGAGTGACTGCACCATTGCATTGCCACCAACAATGCAAAAGAGATCCTCTTTCTCTGGATCCTTGCCAACATCTCTTGTTGCCTGAGTTGTTAATGTTAGCCATTCTGACAGGTGTAAGGTGGTATCTCATTGCGGTTTTGATGTGTATTTCTCTGATGATGAGTGATGTTGAGCATTTTTTCATGTGTCGGTTGGCCATCTGTATGTCCTTCCTTGGAAAAGTGTCTATTCATGTCTTTTGCCCATTTCTTCACTGGATTATTTGTTTTTTGGGTGTTGAGTGTGATAAGTTCTTTATAGATTTTGGATACTAACCCTTTATCTGATATGTCATTTGCAAATATCTTCTCCCATTCTGTCAGTTGCCCTTTAGTTTTGTTGATTGTTTCCTTTGCTGTGCAGAAGCTTTTTAGTTTGAGGAGGTTCCAGAGTTCATATTTGCTTTTGTTTCCCTTGCCTCCGGAGACGTGTTGAGTAAGAAGTTGCTGCGACCAAGATCAAAGAGGTCTTTGCCTGCTTTCTCCTCGAGGATTTTGATGGCTTCCTGTCTTACATTTAGGTCTTTCATCCGTTTTGAGTTTATTTTTGTGTATGGTGTAAGAAAGTGATCCAGGTTCATTTTTCTGCATATCACTGTCCTGTTTTCCCAGCACCACTTGCTGAAGAGACTGTCTTTATTCCATTGGATATTTTTTCCTGCTTTGTAAAAGATTAGTTGGCCATACGTTTGTGGGTCCATTTCTGGGTTCTCTATTCTGTTCCACTGATTTGAATGTCTGTTCTTGTGCCAGTACCATACTGTCTTGATGATTACAGCTTTGTAGTATAGCTTGAAGTCTGGGATTGTGATGCCTCCTGCTTTGGTTTTCTTTTTCAAGATTGCTTTGGCTATTTGGGATATTTCTGGTTCCATACAAAGTTAAGGATTATTTGTTCTAGCTCTGTGAAGAATGCTGGTGTTACTTTGATAGGGATTGAATTGAATGTGTAGATTTCTTTGGGTAGTATCGACATTTTAACAATACTTGTTCTTCCTATCCAGGTGCATGGAATCTTTTTCCATTTTTTGTGTCTTCTTCAATTATTTTCATAAGCTTCCTATAGTTTTCAGTGTATAGATTTTTCACCTCTTTGGTTAGATATATTCCTAGGTATTTTATGGTTTTTTGTGCAACTGTAAATGGGATCGATTCCTTGATTTCTCTTTCTGTTGCTTCATTGTTGGTGTATAGGAATGCAACCAATTTCTGTGCATTGATTTTATATCCTGCAACTTTGCAGAATTCATGAATCAGTTCTAGCAGTTTTTTGGTGGAATCTTTTGGGTTTTCCATATCGAGTATCATGTCATCTGCGAAGAATGAAAGTTTGCCCTCCTTGTGGCCGATTTG
The DNA here is from genome assembly GCF_023721935.1 of Panthera uncia. Lineage (NCBI taxonomy): Eukaryota > Metazoa > Chordata > Mammalia > Carnivora > Felidae > Panthera > Panthera uncia. The sequence continues at coordinate 64,656,004 of NW_026057585.1, forward strand.
GATGCCTTTTATTTCTTTGTGTTGTTTGATTGCACAGGCTAAGACCTCCAATACTATGTTGAATAACAGTGGTGAGGGTGGGCATCCCTGCCTTGTTCCTGACCTTAGGGGGAAAGCTCTCAGTTTTTCCCCATTGAGGATGATATTAGCATTGGGTCGTTTATATATGGCTTTTATGATCTCGAGGTATGCTCCTTCTATCCCTACTTTCTTGAGGGTTTTTATCAAGAAAGGATGCTGTATTTTGTCAAATGCTTTTTCTGCATCTATTGAGAGGATCATATGGTTCTTGTCCTTTCTTTTATTGATGTGGTGAATCACGTTAATTGTTTTGCAGATATTGAACGAGCCCTGCATCCCAGGTATAAACCCCACTTGCTCGTGGTGAATAATTTTTTTAATGTATTGTTGGAGCCGGTTGGCTAATACATTGTCGAGGATTTTTGCATCCCTGTTCGTCAGGGAAATTGGTCTGTAGTTCTCCTTTTTAGTGGGGTCTCTGTCTCGTTTTGGAATCAAGGTAATGCTGGCTTCATAGAAAGAGTTTGGAAGTTTTCCTTCCATTTCTATTTTCTGGAACAGTTTCAAGAGAATAGGTGTTAACTCTTCTTTAAATGTTTGGATAGAATTCCCCTGGAAAGCCATCTGGCCCTGGACTCTTGTTTTTTGGCAGATTTTTTATTGCTAATTGGATTTCCTTACTGGTTGTTGGTCTGTTCACATTTTCTATTTCCTCCTGTGTCAGTTTTGTAGTATGTATGTTTCTAGGAGTTTGTCCATTTCTTTCAGATTACCTATTTTATTGACATATCATTGTTCATAGTATTCTCTTATTATTTTTTTTATTTCTGTTGTGTTGTTTTTGATCTCTCCTCTTTCATTCTTGATTTTATTTATTTAGGTCCTTTCCTTTTTCTTTTTTGTTTTTAATTTTTTTTTTCAACTTTTTTTTTTCAACTTTTTTTTTTTTTAAATTTTTGGGACAGAGAGAGACAGAGCATGAACGGGGGAGGGGCAGAGAGAGAGGGAGACACAGAATCGGAAATAGGCTCGAGGCTCCGAGCCATCAGCCCAGAGCCTGACGCGGGGCTCGAACTCACGGACCGCGAGATCGTGACCTGGCTGAAGTTGGACGCTTAACCGACTGTGCCACTCAGGCGCCCCTCCTTTTTCTTTTTGATCAAACTGGCTAGGGGTTTATCAATTTTGTTAATTCTTTCAAAGAACCAGCTTCTGGTTTCATTGATCTGTTCTGTGTTTTGGTTTTGATAGCATTAATTTCTGCTGTCATCTTTATTATTTCCTGTCTTCTGCTGGTTTTGGGTTTTATTTGCTGTTCTTTTTCCAGCTCCTTAAGGCATAAGGTTAGGTTGTGTATCTGAGATCTTTCTTCCTTCTTTAGGAAGGCGTGGATTGCTATATACTTTCCTCTTATGACCGCATTTGCTGCGTCCCACAGGTTTTGGGTTGTGGTGTTACCATTTTCATTGGCCTCCATATACTTTTTAATGTTCTCTTTAACTGCTTAGTTAGCCCATTCATTCTTTAGTAGGATGTTCTTCAGTCTCCAAGTATTTGTTACCTTTCCAATTTTTTTCTTGTGGTTGATTTCGAGTTTCATAGTGTTGTGGTCTGAAAATATGCAGGATATGATCTTGATCTTTTTGTACTTGCTGAGGGCCGATTTGTGTCCCAGTATATGGTCTCTTCTGGAGAACGTTCCATGTGCACTGGAGAAGAATGTATATTCTGCTGCTTTAGGATGAAATGTTCTGAATATATCTGTTAAGTCCATCTGGTCCAGTGTGTCGTTCAAAGCCATTGTTTCCTTGTTGATGTTTTGATTAGATGATCTGTCCGTCGCTGTGAGTGGGGTGTTGAAGTCTCCTACTATTATGGTATTACTGTCGATGAGTTTCTTTATGTTTGTGATTAATTGGTTTATATATTTGGGTGTTGCCACATTTGGCGCATAAATGTTTACAATTGTTAGGTCTTCTTGGTCTATAGATCCCTTGATTATGATATAATGCCCTTCTGCATCTCTCGATACAGTCTTTATTTTAAAGTCTGGATTGTCTGATAGAAGTATGGCTACTCTGGCTTCTTTTGTTGACCATTAGCATGATCGATGGTTCTCCATCCCCTTACTTTCAATCTGAAGGTGTCTTTAGGTCTAAAGTGGGTGTCTTGTAAACAGCATATAGATGGATCTTGTTTTCTTATCCATTCTGTTACCCTATGTCTTTTGATTGGAGCATTGAGTCCATTGAGGTTTAGAGTGAGTACTGAAAGATATGAATTGATTGCCATTATCATGCTTGTCGAGTTGGAGTTTATGGTGGTGTTGTCTGGTCCTTTCTAATTCTTGTTGCTGTTGGTATTCATTTATTTTGTATATATTTTTTCATCTTTTCTCCCCTCAGAGAGTCCCCCTTAAAATTTCATGCAGGGCTGGTTTAGTGGTCACAAACTTCTTTAATTTTGGTTTGTCTGGAAAACTTTTAATCTCTCCTTCCATTTTGAATGACAGCCTTGCTGGATAAAGAATTCTTGGCTGCATGTTTTTCTGATTCAGCACATTGAATATATCCCGCCACTCCTTTCTGGCCTACCAAGTTTCTGTGGATAGTTCTGCTGCAAACCTGATCTGTCTTCCCTTGTAGGTTAGGGACCTTTTTTTCCCTTGCTGCTCATGATTCTCTCCTTGCTGAGTATTTTGTGAATTTGATTATGATATGCCTTGTTGATGGTTGGTTTTTGTTGAATCTATGGGGGTCCTCTGTGCTTCCTGGATTTTGATGTCTCTGTTTTTCCCCAGGTTAAGAAAGTTTTCTGCTATGGTTTGCTCACATAACCCTTCTACCCCAATTTCTCTCTCTTCCTCCTCTGGGACCCCTATGATTCTGATGTTGTTCCTTTTTAATGAGTCACTGATTTCTCTAATTCTTAAATCATGCTCTTTTGCTGTCATCTCCCTCTTTTTTTCTGCTTTGTTATTCTCTATAAGTTTGTCCTCTATATCGCTGATTCTCTGTTGTGCCTCATCCATCCTTGCCGCCGCTGCATCCATCCATGATTGCAGCTCAGTTATAACATTTTTTATTTCATTCCGACTAGTTTTTACTTCTTTTATCTCTGTAGAAACGGATTCTAATCTATTTTCGACTCCAGCTAGTATTCTTATTATCGTGATTCTAAATTCTGGTTCAGACATCTTGCTTGTATCTGTGTTGATTAAGTCCCTGGCTGTCATTTATTCATGCGTTTTCTTTTGGGGTGAATTCCTTCGTGTTGTCATTTTGAAGGGAGAAAAGGAACTAATGAGGTAGAAAAATTGAAATTAAAAAAAATATTAAAATTAAAAATTAAAAAGATACACACACAAAAATCGAATAGATGATGCTAGGTCCTAGGTATGTTTTGGTCTGGGTGTTGAAAGTGGTTTGACAAATTAGAGAAAAAAAAGTAGGGGGAGAGAAAAAAAGGAAATCGTTTGTGAATTTGAAAAAATGAATACACTGAAGTAGACTAGTGTGAGATGATGGGGGTAAAATAGAATTTGAAAATAGAATTTAAAAACATATTCACAAAAGTAAAGAATATAGTAGAAAAAAAATTAAAGAAAAATATTTTGAATAAAAATTAAAGATAAACATGAATTTTTTCATTTTCTGTATAAGAAACGGAAAAGAAATGAAAAAGAAAAAAGATTAAAAAACGAAAAAAAGAAAAAGTCGTTTGATAATTTGAGAAACTGAGTATACTGTAGTAGACTAGAATAAAATGATGGAAGTAAAATAGATTTTGAAAAAATTTACATAGAAGCAAAAAATATAGTAATAAAACTTAAATAAAAATATTTTGTATAGAAGTTGAAAGTAAAAATGAAGTTTTTCTCTTTCTGCATTTGAGAAAAAGGAAAGAAACAAGAAAAAAAAGAAAAGGAGAAGTTGTTTGAAAATTTGAGAAGGTGAGTACACTGACGTAGACTAAAACAATGATGGAAGTAAAGTAGAATTTGAAAAAATTTACACAAAAGTAAAAAATATAGTAATAAAAATAGAGAAAGTTATTTTTAATAAAAATTTTTAAAAAATGAATTTTTTTGTTTCTGTATTCAAGAAAAAGAATTGTAAAAGAGAAAAAGGAAAATGAAAGAAAAAAGAAAGAAAATTGAATAGATGAACCCGCTAACAGATTGAAGTAGGATGGAAATTGTCTCGTTTTCCCCTAGAAGTCAGTCTGTGTAGCTCTTTATAGTCCATAAATTAAGCCAGTGGTGAGACTTGTGTTCTTGAAGAGCGTGGTTGGCCCAGTTGGGTGGGGCTCAGTGCAACAGCTCCACTCTCCACTAGATGGAGTTGCTAGCCTACTGAGTGGAATGTTGCGGTGCTTGTAGGTGCATATGCGCATGTGCATGTGCAGGAGCGGTGAAAATGGTCCACCCAGCTACCCAGTCTGTTCTCCTGGATCAGCAATTGCGCACCTGTCCTCTGTCTTTAGCTCTCCTCCACTCCCTGCTTTTTCACTCTCTGTGACCAGGCCCCAGGCAGTCCGTCTCTCCCGAGTTTTGTCTCTGATGCGGCTGTTTTCCCTGGCCCCTTCTGTAGGGCTGTGGCTTTGATACGTTCCGCCCCTCTGCGGGAGGGTCTCACCAAGCAATGGCCGAATGAGGAATGGCCGAATGTCGGCTGCACCCAGGAACATCCGCTGGACCCTGCTGTTACTGGTGCCCTGAGACTGCAGCCAGGTGCCAGCCCACCCCAGAAAAAGTTCACGAGACAGTGTAGCAGCAGCGTTTCAGGGATTATGGAAAATCACAACACACATCTGGCACCAGGCTTTGCCCTGAATGACCTTGCCCCAGCACCAGTGAATGTGGCCGCCTTCTGGGGTCTACTGGGACCAGGTGGCTTCAACAGTCTCTACCAAATGTCCTTCCAGCAGTGGAACCTCTTTTCCCTGTGTGTTCCGAGAACCTCCCGGACCCCACTCTGTTCCTGAGGATTCGCCTTTCCCACCAGAGCACCACCAGGTATTGATCTGCGGAGTTGCAGCCTTTGCGCTCCCCTTGTTGACAGTCTTAATGGAATTTAAGCCCTCTCCTTTCTCATTTCTCCCTTTGTAGTTTAGTCCCTGTGGCTATTTCCAATTTTCCACTTTATCTTCAACTGCTTTTGGTGAGGGGGGGAGCGCTTTTCCAGTATGCTCCCCCCCAGTCTCCATCCTCTCTCCACCCTCAAAAGTGGTTCCCTACTTTTCACGGCTTCTTGCCCCCCAAATTCACCTCTCCACGCCACGTACTTGCTGAATTCTGTGGTTCACGTTTTGCAGATTGTTGTGTTAATCCTCCAATCAGTTTTTTAGGTGTGTAGAATGGTTTAGTGTTGGTGGCTGTATTTCATGGATGCGAGACACATAAAAAGCTTCCATGCTGTTCTGCCATCTTGGCTCCTCCTTTGTTTAAGTTTCTAAGGAGCCACCAAACTCTTCTCTGCAGCAGCTGAACCATTTTACTGTGTCATTAGCAGTGTGTGAGGGGTCCAGTTTCTCCATGTCTTTCCAAACATTTGTTATTTTCTGTTTTTAAAATTTTATTTATTTATTTATTTTAATTTTTGTAACATTTCTTTATTCCTGAGAGAGAGAGAGAGACACACACATAGAGCATGAGCGGGGGAGGGGCAGAGCGAGGGAGGAACACAGAATCCGAAGCCGGCTCCAGGCTCTGAGCTGTCAGCACAGAGCCTGATGTCGGGCTTGAACTCATGAGCCTTTGTGCTGTGAGATCATGTCCAGAGCCAAAGTTCAACGCTTAACTGATTGAGCCACCCAGGTGCCCCTATATTTATTTATTTTTAATTACAACCATGTTGGGAGGTGTGAAGTGGTGCTCATTGCGCTTTTGATTTCAATTTCCCTAATGGTTGGTGATATTGAGCATCTTTTTTTGTGCTTGTTGGTTATCTGTGTACCTTTGGAGAAATATGCTAAGTTCTTAGCCCATTTTAAGATCAAATTGTGTTCTTGTGTTTGAGTTGTTAAGTGTTCTTTATATAATCTGGATAACTAAACCCTTATTAGACCTACGATTTGCAGATATTCCCTCCCATTATGTAGATTGCTTTTTTTTTTTTCTCAGCAATGCCCTTTGATGCACACATATTTTTAATTTTGATGAAATGCAGTATATGCGTTTCCTCTTGTTGCTCATGCTTTTGATGTCACATGTAGGAATCCATTACCAAACACAAGGTCATGGATATTTACCCTTACAGTTTTTTCTAAGACTTAAAATTTAACTCTTCTATTTTGAGTAATTTAATCAATTTTGAGTTCATTGTTGTATATATGGTGTGAAGCAGAGGTCCAAATTTATTATTTTGCATGTGGGTATCCAGTTGTCTCAACACTGTTTTTTGTTTTTTAGAAGAAACATATATATTTTTTAATTTTAGAGAGAAAGCATGAGTGGGGGAGAGGGTCAGATAGAGAAAGAGAGAGAGAGAGAGAAGAGAGAGAAAGAGAGAGAGAGAGAGGAAGAATCTTAAGCAGGCTCCATGTTCAGTGCAGAGCCCAATGTGAAGTTTGATCCCACAACCCTGAGATCACTATCTGAGCCAAAGTCAAGAGTTGGATGCTCAACCAGTTGAGCCACCCAGGCATCCTGTCTCAGCACTGTTTGATGAATAGAGTGTTCTTTTCCTATTGAATTGTTTTGGCACCCTTTTCAAAAATCAGGTGGCTATAGGGGTGCCTGGGTGGCTCAGTCAGTTAAATGTCCAGCTTCAGCTTAGGTCATGATCTCACGTTCATGAGTTGAAGCCCCATCTGAAGCTGTCTGTGCTGACAGCTCAGAGCCTGGAACTTGCTTCAGATTCTGTGTGTCCCTCTCTCACTCTGCCCCTTCCTTGCTTGTACTCTCTCTTTCTCAAAAATAAATAAACATTAAAAAAAAAATCAATTGGCTATATATGTATATAGGTTTATTTCTGGACTCTCAGTTACATTATATTGTTCTGTATGCCTGTCTTATATCAGTATCACAATGGATACTGTAGCTTTATAGTAAGCTTTGAAATCAGAAATTGTCTTTTGACTTTGATTCCCCCCTCCCTCCCCCCAAGATTGTTTTCACTCTTATTGGTCCCTTGCAGTTCTCTTTGAAATTGAGGATCAGCTTTTCCGTTTTACAAAAAAGGCTGTTGGAATTTTGATAGAGATTGCATTGAATCTGTACATTTCTTTGGGTAGTATGGTCCTCTTAATGATAGTAAGTCTTCCAATCCATGAATATTGGATGTCTTTTCACTGATTTAGGTATTTTAAAATTTCTTTGAGCAGTTTTCAGTGTTTCCTTCGTTAAATTTATTTCTATATATTTTATTCATTTAGTCTATATCACAAATGGAATTATTTTCTTAATATCCTTTCCCAATTATTCATTGCTAGTGTATAGAAATACAACTAAGTTTTGTGTGTTGATTTTTTATCCTACAACTTGTGTGTGTGTGTGTGTGTGTGTGTGTGTGTGTGTGTGTGTGTATGAAGCCCTGAGGATTTTCTATGTTTAAGATCATATTATTTGGGAATAGGGATAGTTTTACTTCTTCTGTTCCAGTTCTGTTGTGTTTTATTATTTTTCTTGCCTAATCTGGCTAGGATTTCAAATATAATGTTACATAGAAGTGGCAAAAGTGGGCTTTCTTATCCTGTTCTTAACCTTAGGGTAAAGGTTTTTAGTGTTTCATCATTGAGTATGCTGTTAGTTTTGGGTTCTGCATAAATATATTTTATGTTAAAGAAGTTCCCCTCAAGAGGTGCCTGGGTGGCTCATTCGGTTAAGCGTTCAACTTCGGCTCAGGTCCTGATCTTACACCTCATGGGTTCGAGTCCTGTGTCAGGCTGTGTGTTGATAGCTCACAGCCTGGAGCCTGCTTCAGATTCTATGTTGCGTGCTCTCTCTCTCAAAAAATAAATAAACTTAAAAAAAAAAAAGTTCCCCAAAAGTTCATAATTTATGTGTTTTTATCATGAAAAGGTTGTTGGATTTTTCAAATACTTTTCCTGCATCATTTGAGCTGATATTTTTGTTTTGTTTTGTTTTGCTCTTCCTTCAGTCTATATATGTGGTATAATGATTCCTCTGTGTTGAATCACTTTTGCAATCCTGGGATAAATTCTCTCTTAATATGTAGCTGGTTCTGGTTTGCTGTTATTTTGTTGAGAATTTTTTTCATTTATATCCACAATGGATGTTGGTCTGTGTTTTTCTTTTTTAGTGCTCTGTTTATCTGACGTCATGACCTCACAGAATGACTTAGGAAGTGTCCCCTCTTTGGATTTTGGGGGATGATTTAAAAAAAATGTTTTTTTAACATTTACTCATTTTGGGGAGACAGAGAGACTGAGCAGAAGTGAGGGAGGGGCAGAGAGAGAGGGAGACACAGAATCTGAAGCGGGCTCCAGGCTCCGAGCTGTCAGCACAGAGCCCGACGTGGGGCTGGAACTCACAAACTGCGAGATCATGACCTAAGCTAAAGTCGGATGCCCAACCGACTGAGCCACCCAGGTGCCCCTTTGGGGATGATTTATAGGATTGGTGTTAATTCTTTTTTATATAATTGGTAGAATCTAGCAGTGAAGCCATCAGGTCCTTGGCTTTTCTTTATAGGAGACTTTTGATTACTGATACAATCTCTTTATTTGTTATAAGTCCATTTGAATTCTGTTTTTTCTTGAGTCAGTTTTGGTAGATAGTATGTTTCTAGGAATTTCATTTCATGTAGGTTATCTAATTTGGTGACATATAATTATTCATAGTATTATTTTCATACTTTTGTAAGGTCAGTAGTAACATCCCTGCTTTCACTTCTGGTTTTAGTAATTTGAGTCTTCTCTCTTTTTTTTCTTGGCCAGTCTAAACATTTGTCAATTTTGTTAATCTTTTTGAACAGTCTTTGATTTTGTTGATTTTCCTTATTTTTTCTGCTATTAGTCTCATATTTTTATTACTTTCTTCCTTTTAGAGGCTTTGGGTTTAGTTTGTTCTTTTTCTGTTCCTTAAGGTGTGAGGTTAAGTTATTTATTTTAATCTTCTTTTTAATAAGAAATTTACAGGTGTAAGTTCCCTTTTGGTCATAGAAAGATACTTTTTATGGTTTCTATCTTCCAGAATTCATTGAAACTTGTTTTTATATATTCTTTCCTAGAGAATGTTCCATTTGCACTTAAGAAAATATGTATTTGTGTTGTTTTGGGTAGAGTGTCCTATAAATGTTAAATCTAGTCACTTAATAACTATATTTCAATTCCTCTATTTCCTTATTGATGTTCTGTTTAATTCTGTCCTTTATTGAAAGTATGGTATTGATATCTCCAAGTGTTTCTGTAGAATTGTATTTCTCCTTTCAATTTTGTCAATTTTTTCTTCATGTATTTTGGAGACTCGGTTATTAGGTATGTATGTATTTCTTATTTTTATATCTTCTTGATGTATTGTTCTTTTATCAGTTCTTTTATGAAAATTTTTGATTTAAAGTCTGCTTTATCTGATATTAGTATCGTGAGTCAGCCTTTCTTTTGGTTACTAATTGCACACATATTTTTCTGTCCTTTCACTTTTCACCTTTTTATGTCTTTGGATTTTGAAGTGAGTCTTTTATAGATAGCCTATAGTTGGATCATGTCTTTTTTATCCATTCTGCCTATCTCTGACTTCTAATTGGAGAGTTTAATCAATAATTACTGATAAGGGTGCATTTAGTTTGGCTAGTTTGCTGTTTGTTTTCTGTGTGTCATTCTTTTTTTCTCAGTTTCCTCAATTCCTTCATTATTGTCTCCTTTTTGGTTACTTGACTTTTTGGTACTGTACTGTTTTGTTTCCTTTCTCATCCCTTTTTCTGTGTGTTTTTTACTTATTTTCTTAGTGGTTACTCTAGGGATTATAAATAGCCTCTCCATATTATAACAATCTGTTTTGAATTAATACCAGCTTAACTTCAGTAGCATACAAAAACTCTGCTCCTATACAGTTCCATCGCTCCCTCTTCATGTTGTTATTACACCTTACATCTTTATACATTCTGTGCTCATTAGTGTCAATTTATACATTTTGTGTTCATTAATGTCAATTTATAATCTTGTTTTATGCATTTGTTTCTTAAGTAATGTAGAAAAAAGTTATAAACCAAAAATATAATAATACTGGCTTTTGTGTTTGCCTATATAATTACATTTATTATTTATTTATTTATATTAAATTTTTTAAATGTTTATTCATTTTTGAGAGAGAGAGAGACAGGAGCATAAGTGGGGGAGGGACAGAGAGCGAGGGAGACACAGAATCCAAATTAGGCTCCAGGCTCTGAGCTGTTAGCACAGAGCCCGATGTGGAGTTGTAACTCACGAACTGTGAGATCATGACCTGAGCCGAAGTCGTCCTTTTAACTGACTGAGCCACACGAGGTGCCCCTTTCGTTTAGTGTTAAAGGATGGTTTTTTCTTGTTTTTGTTTTTGTTTTGCTTTAAATAAGTCATCCTACTGCTTTTTGGCATTTATAATTTCTGTTGAGAAATTAGCTGTTGATCTTATTGGGGGTCCCTTGTAGATGAAGTTTTCTCTCCTTTCATGATTCTTTTTGAGTTTTTTTTTTTAATTTTTCTAATGTTTATTTTTGAGACAGAGGGAGACAGAGTGCGAGTGGGGGAGGGGCAGAGAGCGAGGCAGACACAGAGTCTGAAACAGGCTCCAGCCTCTGAGCTGTCAGCACAGAGCCTGGTGCGGGGCTTGAACCCACGAACCATGAGATCATGATCTGAGCCGAAGTCAGATGCTCAACCGACTAAGCCACCCAGGTACCCCTCTTTTTGAGTTTTGATAGCTTGATTGTAATGTGTTTTGGTACGGATGTCTTTGCGTTTATCCTTTTAGGAATCTCTTGAACATTTTGAATGTGTAGTTTATTAAGTCTTTTACCAAATTTAATTAAGTTTTTAGCCATTATTAAAATATTCTTTCTGCCTCTTTATTTCTTCTCCTTCTGGAACTCCCTGTTATGCATGTGTTGGTGTATTTGGTGGGTCTCACTTCCCTCTTCAGCTCTGTTCATTTTTCTTCGTGCTTCCCAGATTGGATAATTTCATTTGAACTACCTTCCAGTTCTCTATTCTTTCTTCTGCCTCCTCAAGAGTTGCTGTCAAAACCCTGTAGTTAATTTTTCATTTCAGTTATTGTGCTTTTCAGCCCAAGATTTTTTTTCCTTGGGTTGTTTTTAAAGTGATTTGTATGTCTTTATTGATAGTCTCTGTTTGTTGACACATTGTCATTTTGGTTCCCATTAGCTCTTTGTTTATGGATTCTTTGAGCTCTTTGAGGATGTTTAATATGATGATTGAAAATCTTTGTGCAGTAAATCTGATGTCTCTTCTCCCTCACAGACCATTTCTGTTAGTTTCTCCTTTGAATGGGTCATACTTTCCTGTTGCTCTGTATATATCACAATTTCTTTTTTCACAAGTGATTATTTTAAATATATAATGTGATAACTCTGGAATCCAAGTTTTTACCTCTCCTTATGGTTCATTTCTGTTGCTTTCTGTGGGTTGTTATTTGTTCACTGACTTTTCTAAACAATTTTTATAATTTTTTTGGTGATGAGTTGTCTCTGTCTTAATCTGCTTGGGCTACAGTGACAAAATACCATAGAACAGAGATATTTTCTCATAGTTCTGAAGACTGAAAGTCTCAGATCAGTGGTGCCAGTGTGGTTAGTTTTTGGTGAGAACTCTTCCTGACTTGCAGATGGCCACTTTCTCTCTTGGTTCTCATATGGCAGGGACACACACACACACACACACACACACACACACACACACACCAAGCACTCTCTGGTGTGTCTTCTTATAAGAGACGTTAATTCCATTATGAGTGCCCCACCTTCATGATCTCATCTAAACCTGATAATTTCCCGTATGCCCCCCGTTACTGAGTGCCATCACAGTGGCGCTTAGGACTTCGACATCTGAATTTGGTGGGCAGTGGGAGTGGGGTACAAACATTTGGTACATAACAGTCTCTGAAATCTTTTCTTTAGTTGTGATCTGCTAATGGTATGAGAGAGATTTTTTTAAATATCTGGAGTAAAAAAGAAAATAAAAAGAAAAGAGAAAAAAAAATGAAGAAAGAACGTAGGCTGTCTCTGTACTGGAGCACTCTAACACTTAGGCTGTTTACAACTCTCTCTTTTTTTGTGCTGAGCCTAGAGATGAGTCGGTAGTTTTTTCAGGTTTTCTCTGAGTAGGTGTCTTGCCTTGGACATGTGCATGGCTTTCTAAACTCCCAGTATTTTTTAGTGCCGTACTTTCCCAAAGAAATTGTCTTGCCATCTTTTTCTTCCAGGTTTTTGGCTTGCCTGTTATTTGCCTCCATTGGAATATTTTGTCCCAAGTGGCAGTGAGTTTTTCATTTGCCTTAAAATTTTTATGAAGAATGTCCTCTTCAGAGTATAGCTGCTCTTTCTGTACTAGGAGAATTTTGAGTTGGTAAAACAAAGGCGAGAGCCTTGAGTCAGTCCTCAGGTAGCCTTGCACAGGTCACAGCAGACAAATTCTTTGAGAACAGTGTCTGCTCTGCTCTCTAGAACCAGGGACTAGGGTTCAACTGTAGGAATGTGGGTTAGTATATTCAAGACTTTCACAGAGCCAAGAGTGGAGAAAGGGAAATAAAAACATTGCAAAGCTTTCACACTGTTTTGAAGTCACCTTTTTCATGTTTCAGCATTTGTTTGGTTTGTACAAACCTTTGACCAATTTCCAGAGTTCTGAGAAATTTGATTCTGATGGTTTTTGTTCAATTTTTTTGTGTTTCTGTGGAGGGATTGGCTCTTGGAACTACCACCTACATGTATTTCTGAGGGAAAAAAGGATGATGTCTTTGAGGAAGTGTATTTTGCTTGTGCTTTCCGATGTTTGTTGCTGTTGGGCTCACTATGTACCTCTTACAGTTTTTCTCTCCACTTCTTCCTGTGCAGCTTCTGCCCTATCTTAACTGTTCTTAGCTGCTTTTGTTACTATTTTGGAGCCTTTGGATTATCCCTGGTTTTTCATTCAGCTTAAAATGAAGATTGCCTTTTTTACTTGTTTCCTTTGTTACATTTTTATGGTGTCCAGGAATCAAATTATTCCCTTACTCCCCAGATTTCCCTCTTTAAAAATTTTTTTTCATTTTATTTATTTTCATTTTTTTTAAACATTTATTCATTTTTGAGAGTGAGAGAGAGTATGAGTAGGGGAGGGGCAGAGAGAGTGAGAGACACAGACTCAGAAGTAGGCTCCAGACTCTGAGCTGTCAGCACAGGGCCCTATGTGGTGCTTGAACTCACAGACCGTGAGTTCATGACCTGAGCTGAAGCCAGATGCTTAACCAACTGAGCCACCCAGATACCCCCCCCCCCCAATTTTTTTAATGTTTATTTATTTTTGAGAGAGAGAGGCAGGGAGGGAGAATCTGAAGCAGACTCTAGGCTCTGAGCTGTCAGCACAGAGCCCTGTGTGGGGCTCGAACCTACAAACTGTGAGATCATGACCTGAGCCAACTGGAATGCTTAACCGACTGAGTCACCCAGGTGTTCCCTGCAAATTTCCCCTTTGGTCCTTGTAGTCAACCCTTCTTCCTATCCTAAGCCTCTGATAATTAATATGTTTTCTGTTCTTATAACTTTGCATTTTCTAAAATGTTATGTAATTGGAATTATACAGGGTGTAAGCTTTTGAGCCTGGCTCAAAACACATTGCATAGTAATGTACAATAGCACATTGTACAATGTACAGTTGTACATTGTACAATTGTACATATGTACAATAGCATAATACATTTGAAGATTTATTGCCGTTGTTTTGAGTCATCAGTAATGTGTTCATTTTTGTTGCTGAGTAATTTTCTATTGCATGAATGTACAGTTGAAGGAAATTTGGGATGTCTTCTGTTTTTAGTGATGATGAATAAAGCTGTTATAAACATTCATGTGTAATTTTCACGTGAACATAAGTTTTAATTTCTTAGATAAATAATACCTAAGAAGTGGGATTACTATATCATAACTTTCTAAGAAAATTGCTAACTAACTTTGCAAAGTGGCCATATAATTTTGAGATTCTTATGTAATACATATATCAGTGTATGAGAGTTCTGGTTCTTCTGCATCCTTACCATCACTTGATGTTAGTGTTTTGGATTTTAGACACTCTAATGTATCGAAGTGGCATCTCTGTTTGTTTTACATATTCCTATTAACTAATGCTGTTGAACATTTTTTCATGTGTATTTATTTGTGTATCTTCTTTGGGGAAGTTTCTGTTGAAATCTTTTGCCATCCATCCATCCATCCATCCATTTGTTTATTAATTATGTTTATTTATTTGGAGAGAGAGAGACAGAGCATGAGCAGGAGAGGGGCAGACAGAGAGGGAGAGACCATCCCAAGCTGGCTCCGCAGTGTCATAACAGAGCCCAGTGTGGGGCTTGAACCCCCGAACCCTAAAATCATGACCTGAACTGAAATCAAGAGTCGGTTGCTCAGCCGACTGAGCCACCAGGTGCCTCTTTATTATTTATTTTAATTGAGTTTTGAGACTTCTTCTTATATTTTGGTTATTAATCTTTTATTAGGTGTGTTTTGCCGATATTTTCTCCCAGTGTGTGGTCTGGCTTTTCATAACCTTAACAGTGTCTTTCAAAGTGCAGTCATTCTTAATTTTAATGAAGTCCATTTTATCAGTATTTTTGGGCTTTACTTTAGCTGTTGTGTCTAAAGCTCCTGAAGATTTCTTAGATTCTTCATATGTTTTCAGCACTAAAATTAGAATGGAATTAATAAATGTAACTAGAAAGGTTTTAGTATCCTTTCTTTAGTATTAAGAAAGTAAAATGGGGCACCTGGTTGGCTCAGTTGGTTAAGTGTCTTACTCTTGATTTTGGTTCAAGTCATGCTCTCATGGTTCGTGAGTTCAAGCTCCACATTGGGCTCTGTGCTGACATTGTGGAGCCTGTTTGGGATTCTCTGTCTCCTTCTCTGCTCCATGCTGTGCAAGCTCTCTCCCAAATAAATAAACCTAAAAAAATTATGTTTTAATTAAGCCAGTATGTTCAAAATGGTCATCTCAACACACATTTAATAGAAAAATTATTATTTTTAAAGGTTTTGATTTTAAGTAGTCTCTTTACACCCACTGTGGGGCTCGAACTTACAACCCTGAGATGAAGAGTTGCATGCTTTACCAACTGAGCCAGCCAAGCACTCTGAAAAATTATTATTAATTCTTTTGATAATTTTTTAAAAAGCTTCTTTATTTTTTAGAGAGAGAGTGAGGGCCTGTGTGTGCACTTGGGGAGGAATAGAGAGGGAGAGAGAGAATCCCAAGTAGGCTTTGCACTGTCAGTGTAGAACCTGATGTGGGCCTAGTGGGCCTTGAACTCACGAACTGTGAAATTACAGCCTGAGCCAAAGTTGGGCCCTTAACTGACTGAGCCACCCAGGCGCCCCTTAAAAATAAAGAATTTACGTTTTAATTTTTGTTCTAACTCCCACCCTCACGTGTATTTCACACAGCATATCTTAACTCAGTTGAGGCACATTTCAGGGACTCCCTATCCATGTATGTCTAGTGGCTACGATATCAGAAAGCACAGGTCTAGAAGTTTTAATAGTTTTAGGTTTTACTTTAAATCTGTTATTTATTTCGAGTTACATTTTGTATAGGTATGGGTTGAAGTTCTTTTTACATGGTTGTCATCAGAAATGTTTTAATGAAAGCTCTGGGCAGTTAGAAATCTAGAGATTATTCTAGGCTCTAAAGCTCAAGATTTAAACATAACTTTCTGTTACTGCTTCATTGTCTTTTATTTCAGTGCAGTGTAAATTTACTTTGTAATTAATTTTCAAACCGTATTTGTAAAATGCTAAGATGTGTTAGGCATTTAGTGTCTTGGCTTTATTCACATACCTTTTCAAACTTAAATTACACATTATGCTCTTTACCTTTTTAAGATTAACCTCCCCATTCGCAAACTCATATCTAAAATTCTTACTTTGTTTCCAGGCATGTACTGGCATTGAAAACATTGATGAAGCTATTACATTGCTTGAACAAAATAATTGGGACTTAGTGGTAAGTACTTCTTTTTTTTCTTTTTTGCAGCTTTGTTGAGATATAATTGGCATATGGCATATAAATTTAAGGTGTATAACCTGATGATTTGATATACATATATATTGTGACATGATCAACACAATAAGGTTAGTTAACATATCTGTCATCTCACAGTTACTTTTCTGTGTGTGATAAAAACTTTTAAGATTTACTCTTTTAGCAATTTTGAAGTATACAGTGTAGTTTTGTTAACTCTAATTGCCTTGCTGTACATTAGATCCCCATTTATTCATTTTATACCTGGAAATTTGTATTTTTTGACCACCTTCATTCTGCCCTACCCCTGATAACCACCAATCTAATCTGTTTCTGTGAATTCCATTTTCTTTTAGATTCCACATAAAAGTGAGATCATACAGTATTTGTTTCCTCAGAATTATTTCAAGAATTTTTTCTTTCCCTGACCAGTAATCAAATTTTATTAATTTTTCAGTGTCCTTAACATTCCTTATAGATGGTTCAGCATACCATAGCCATTAATAATTTTAATCTCAGTGCACAAAATCTAAATGTCTTATCTTTAATAAGAAGTTCATATTTAGTTCAGTATTAAATTACTAAATTATTATGAATTCTTAGATAATTATATGGTTCTTAAAGTTGTTCTCTTCTCACTGTGTATTAAGGTTCCTCTTCCCCTGTAATATTTTGATTGAGATGCTTGGTAGGAGAGAAAAGTCAGACATGTCTAAATGTCAGAATAATTCTATTTGATGTTTCCTCCTCACTTCCTGGAGCTCTCACTATTGATCACCCCTTTCTAAAGCTATTAAAGAAGTGACATTCTTGTGTGGTTAAAAAAATTTTTTTTAGTGAACTTCAGACAATTTATTATAGAAGTGGTTTAATGTTTTGAATGGTGGGAGGCAGTAACTCATAAATCAAGTCCGGACACAGCACTACAGAATTGTAATTTATTTACAGTTGCGAAGCAACCTATACATGAGTTGTTTAAAAAAGATTTTTTTTAATGTTGATTTTTGAGAGACCGAGACAGAGCATGAGTTGGGGAGGGGCAAAGAGAGAGGGAGACCCAGAATCCAAAGCAGGCTCCAGGCTCTGAGCTGTCAGCACAGAGCCCGATGTGGGACTTGAACCCATCAACTGTGAGATTATGACCTGAGCCGAAGTCAGATGCTTAACCAATTGAACCACCCAAGTGCCTCATAAACATGAATTGTTTAACAGTATTGGAATAATACTGGTTGTGTTGGGATGACACAGGTGTCCCTCAGTGCCTTTGAAATGCTAAAAAAGTCCAAATTACAATTTTGAAGAAGTGTTAATTTTCAGAGGTAAAAACTTGAGATGTGGGCTTAGAGGGCTGAGATTAGATATCCAGCTATGTTCAAGTCCATGCATGCATTTATATAATCAACCATTAATTATCTATGTGTTTTGTGAAGATTTACTACTTTTAATTTTTATACTCAAAATATGAAAAATCTTTATTTTCAGCTTGTACAACTAATTGTTTAACATTTTCTGGTATATTATGCAAGGGTGTTTTCTTTTAATTGTGTGATTAAATTTTTCTAAATACAGATGAGTTAGTTGTAGTCCTCCTGTTTTGTAATCTGCATTTTTCACAACAGCGTATCACGAATGTCTTTATCTAAATAAATGTGACTGCTTATTCTTTTTAATGTTCTTTTAATGTTTGCATGGTATTTCAAAGGATGGTTGTAGCATAATTTTACCAATCAGTCCTATGCTGTTAGACATTTAGGATTTTTGCAGTGTTTTGTTAATATACACATTACTGTAGAGAATATTGTTGAACATCGTGGTGTGTGTAACCTATTATTTTCCTAGAAGATATTGAATAAATTCAAATCATAAGTGAATTTCTGGGTCAAATTATATATATATTTAAGTTTTTGGATATTTATAGTCCGTTGCCTTCCAGGATGGTTGCATTAATATGTACATTTTTGAGATTGTCTATTTCATTAAACCAGAGTTTCCTTATTTTTCATATAAGAAAAATGTTCAAAGAACACCTTTGGTACTTGTCAAAGTTTACAAATGCTTGAAATTATGGTCTGACTTGAAATCCATGCTTTTACAATGATACAATCTTCTTTTAAACGTATTTTTATTCTTTCCTTCTTCTTTTCTAAGTTTTTCTGTTAATCACCCTCTGCTCATCATGACACATGCACTCCTTAATCTCCATCACATATTTCACACTTCCTCCCTGCTCACCTCCCTTCTGATGACCCTTATTAGTTTGTTCTCTATGATTAAGAATCTGTTTCTTGGTGTGTGTCTTCCCCCCCCCCTCCTTTGCTTATTTGTTTTGTTTCTTAAATTCCACATATGAGTGAAATCATATGGTATTTGTTTTTTTCTGACTGACTTATTACTCTTGGCATTATACTCTGTAGCTCCATCCGTGTCATTGCAAATGGTAAGATTTTATTCTTTTTTATAGCTGAATAATATTTCATTGTATATATATATACCATGTCTGCTTTATCCATTCATCAGTCAATGGACAGTTAGGCTGCTTCCATAATTTGGCTATTGTAAGTAATGCTGCTGTAAATATTGGAGTGTATATATCCCTTTGAATTAGTGTTTTTGTATCCTTTGGTTAAACAGTTGTGCCATTGCTAGATTGATTATAGGGTAGTTCTATTTTTAACTTAAAAATTTTTTTAATGTTTATTTATTTTGAAAGAGAGAGCAAGCTTGAGTGGGGGAGGGGCAGAGAGGGAGAGAGAGAGAAAGAGAGAGAGAGAGACTCAGAATCCAAAGCAAGCACCAGGCTCTGAGCTGTCAGCAAAGAGCCCCATGTGGGGCTCAAACTCACAAGCCACAAGCAAGATCAAGACCTGAGCCGAAATCTGACACTCAATGACTGAGCCACCCAGGTGCCCCTCTACTTTTAACTTGTTGAGAAACCTCCATGCTGTTTTCCAGAGTGGCTGTACCAGTTTGCATTCCTACCATCAATGCAAGAGGGTTCCCTTTCTTGGCATCCTTGCCAACACCTGTTGTTTCCTGTTTTGTTAATTTTAGCCATTATTACAGGCATGAGGTGATATCTGGTTGTAGTTTTGATTTGCATTTCCCTGAATTGAGTGATGTTGTGCATCTTTTCATGTGTCTGTTGACCATCTGGATGTCTTCTCTGGAGAAATGTTTGTTCATGTTTTCTGCCCATTTTTAGATTGGATTATTTGTTTCTTGGGCATGGAATTGTATCAATTTTTTATGTATTATGGATACTAACTCTTATCAGATAGTCATTTGCAAATATATTCTCCCATTCCATAGGTTGCCTTTAGTTTTATCAATTGTTTCCTTTGCTGTGCAGAGGCTTTTTATTTTGATGAAAGCCCAGTAGTTTAATTTTGCTTTTGTTTCCCTTTGCCTCAAGGAATCTGTCTAGAAAAAATTCTATGATTTTTATAGTTTCAGGTCTTACATTTAGGGCTTTAATCCATTTTGAATTTATTTTTGTGTATGGTGAAAGAAAGTGGTCCAGTTTTATGCTTTTTGCATGTAGCTGTCCAGTTTTCTCAACATAATTTGTTGAAGAGACTTTTTCCCATTGGATATTCTCTTCTGCTTTGTCAAAAATCAATTGACCATATAATTGTGGGTTTATTTCTGGACTTTTATTCTGTTCCATTGATCTACGTTTCTATTTTTGTGCCAGTACCATACTGTTTTGATTACTACAGCTTTGTAATATAAGTTGAAGTCTGGAACTGGGATGCAGCTTGCCTTTTGTTTTCAGAATTGCTCTATTTGGGGTATTTTGTGGTTCCATATTAATTTTAGGATTGTTTGTTGCAGTTCTGTGAAAAGTGCTTGTAGTATTTTGATAAGGATTGCACTAAATATGTAGATTGCTTTGGGTGTAGACATTTTAACAGTATTAGTTCTTCTAGTCTTTCCCTTTGTTTATGTCATCTTCAGTTTCTTTCATCAGTGTTTTATAGTTTTCAGAGTACAGGTCTTTTACCTCTTTGGTTGGGTTTATTCCTAGTTATCTTATTATTTTTGGTGCAATTGTAAGTGGGATTGTTTTCTTAATTTCTCTTTCTGCTGCTTCATTATTGTTGTATGGAAATGCAACAGATTTCTGTAGATTGATTTTGTATCCCGGTGACTTCACTGAATGAGTGTATCAGGTCTAGTGGTTTTTTTTTGGTGGAGTCTTGAGGGTTTTCTGTGTACAGTATCATGTCATCTGCAAATAATGAGAGTTTTACTTCTTCCTTACCTATTTGAATACCTTTTATTTCTTTTTGTTGTGAGATTGCTGTGTCTAGGACTTCCAGTATTATATTGAATGAAAGTGGTGAGAGTGGACATCCTTGTGTTGCTCCTGACCTGAAGGGAAAGGCTCTCAGTTTTTCTCCATTAAGGATTATGTTAACTGTGGGTTTGTCATATATGACCTTTATTATGTTGATGTATGTTCCCTCTAAACCTACTTTGTTAAGGGTTTTTATCATGAATGGATGTTGTACTTTGTCAAATGCTTTTTCTGCATCTATTGAGATGATCGTAGTTTTTATTTTTTCTCTTACTAACACGATGTATCACATTGATTGTTTAGCCATTGAACCATCCTTGCATCCCAGGAGTAAATCCCACTTGATTATGGTGAATGATATTTTTAATGTATTGTAGGATTCTATTTGCTAATATTTTGTTGAGGATTTCTGCATCTGTGTTTTTCAGAGATAATGGCCTCTAGGTCTCTTTTCTTGTGGTGTCTTTGGTTTTGGTATCAGTAATACTGGCCTCATAGAATGAAGGAAGTTTTCCTTCCTTCTCTATCTTTTGGAATAGTTTGTGAAGAATAGGTATTAATTCTTCTTTAAATGTTTGGTAGAATTTGCCTGTGAAGCCATTTGGTCTTAACCTTTGTTTGTTGGGAGTTTAAAAATTTTTTTAAATGTTTTTATTTATTTTTTTATTCTAGAGAGAGAGGGAGAGAGAGAGAGCACACATGCGAGAGCAGGGGAGAGAGGGGCAAAGGGAGAGAAAGAATCTTAAGCAGGCTCCATGCTCAGTGTAGAGCTTGATGTGGGGCTTGATCCCACAACCCTAGATCATGACATGAGCCAAAATTAAGAGTTGGATGCTCTACTAATTGAGCTACCCAGGCAGCCCTGTTGGGAGTTTTTTGATTTGTGATTCAGTGTTTTTGCTGGTAATTAGTCTGTTCAAATTTCTATGTATTTTTGTTTCCATTTTGTTTCTGTTTATTCATTTCTTCTAGGTTGTCCAATTTGTTGGTATATTGTTTTTCATAATGTTCTCTTATAATTGTATTTCTGTGATATCTATTGTTATTTGTCCTCTCTCATTTGTGATTTTATTTATTTGGGTCCTTTCCTTTTTTTTGTTGTTAAATCTGGCTAGAGGTCTATCACTTTTATTGATTTTTTTTCAAAGAACCAACTCCTAGTTTCATTGATTTATTATTTTTTAAGTTTCTACATCATTTATTTCCACTCTAATCTTTATTATTTCCTGCCTTTTGCTCGTTTTAGGTTTTGTTC
Source organism: Panthera uncia (assembly GCF_023721935.1). Lineage (NCBI taxonomy): Eukaryota > Metazoa > Chordata > Mammalia > Carnivora > Felidae > Panthera > Panthera uncia. Next base: position 64,677,747 of record NW_026057585.1, read on the forward strand.
TTTTTCTGGCTTCTTTAGGTGCATCATTAGGTTATTTATTTGAGATTTTTCTTGGTTCTTGAGGTAAGCCTGTATTGTTATAAACTTCTCTCTTAGAACCACATTTGCTGCCTCCCAAGGTTTTGAATTGTGTTTTCATTTGTTTCCATGTACTTTTTAATTTCTTCTTTTATTTATTTGTTGACCCATTCACTAATAAGTAGCATGTTATGTAACCTCTCTGTATTTCTGCTCTTTCCAGATTTTTTTCTTGTGGTTGGTTTCTAGTTTCATAGCTTTGTGGTCAGAAAAGATGCATGGTATGACTTCACTCTTTGTAAGTTTGATGAAGCCTGTTTTGTGACCTAATATGTGATGTATTTTGGAGAACGTTCCTTGTGTACTTGAAAAGAATGTGTATTTGTTTTTAGGATTGAATGTTCTGAATATATCTGTTAAATCCATCTGGCCCAGTGTTTCATTCAAAGCCGTTGTTTCTTTGTTGATTTTCTGTTTAAATGACCTATTTGATGTCGGTGGGATATTAATGTCCCCTACTACTATTATTATTGTTATTATTATTATTTATCAATTATGTTTGTTATTAACTGTTTTATGCATTTGGGTGCTTTCATGTTGGGTACATAAATATTTACAATTATAATATTTTGTTGGATTGTCCCCTTTCTTATGTTGTCCTTCTTTGTCTTTTTATAGACTTTGTTTTGTTTTTAAACTTTACTTATTTATGCTTATTCCTTTCATTTTTTATTTTTAGCCAAACTTTTTCAAGTTTATTTATTTAGTTTGAGAGAGACAGAAACAGCACGAATGGGGGAGGGGCAGAGACAGAGGGAGAAAGAGAATCCCAAGCAGGCTCTGCACTGTCAGCACAGAGCCTGACATGGGGCCTGGTCTCATAAACTGTGAGATCATGACCTGAGCTGAAATCAAGAGTTATATGCTTAACCTAGTGAGCCACCCAGGTGCCCCCAGACTTTGTTTTAGTCTATTTTGTCTGATATAAGTATTGCTACTCTGGCTTTCTTTTGGCATCTTCATCCTCTCACTTTTTATCTGCAGGTGTCTCTAGGTCTAAAATGAGTCTTGTAGGCAACCTACACATGGGCCATTGTTTGTTTGTTTAATTCATTCTGTCACCTCATGTCTTTTGATTGGAGCATTTAGTCCATTTATATTCAAAGTAGGTATTGATAGAAATGTATTTATTGCCTTTTTATCGCTTGTATTGTGGTTGTTTCTGAAAATTTTCCCTGATCCTTTCTTGTCTTTCTTTCATGGGTTCCTTGTTTTCTTTAGTCATACATTTGGATTTCTTTGTTTTTATTCTTTGTATGTGTATTAGTAGTTTTTGATTTGTTGTTACCATTAGGTTTGTATATAACATCTTCTGCATATAGCAGTCCATATTAAATTCATGGTTGTTTAAGTTTGAACCCATTCTTTACTCCTTTCCTCCCCCTATTTTAGGTATATGGTATCATATGCTACATACTTTTATATTGTAAGTTCCTTGACTGATTTTTTTTTTTTTTACAAGAATACTCACTTTGACTACTTTTGTGTTTCCTACCTTTATACTGTCTTTTTTTTTTTTTTCCTCTTTCCTTTCCACTCAGAGTCCCTTTTGATATTTCTTGCAGGGCTGGTTTAGTGATCATAAACTCCTTCAGTTATTGTTTGGGAAATTAATTTATCTCTCTTTCTATTGTGAATGATAGCCTTGCTGTATAGAGTATTCTTGGCTGCAGGTTTTTCCCCTTAAGCACTCTGAATATATCATGCCACTCCTTTCTGGCTTGGAAGGTTCTGCTGAGAAATCTGCTGATAGCTTTATGCGGTTTCCTTTGTATGTACCTTTTTTTATCTGACTGCTTTTAGTATTTTCTTTATTGGTATATTTTGTCATTTTAATTACAGTATGTCTTGTGGGTCTTCTTTTTTGATTTTGACGGGGGTTCTCCATGCCTCCTGGATCTGGATGTCTGTTTCCTTCCCCAGATTAGGGAAGTTTTTAGCTATTTCATCAAATAAATTCTCTTCCCCCCTTTTCTCTCTTCTCTCTAGGCTCCTATAAAATGAACATCATTATGTTTGATGGAGTCACTGAATTTCTTAAGTCTATTCCAGTATTGCATAATTCTGTTTCCTCTTTTGTTCAGCTAGATAACTATACATTATTCTGTCTTCTAGGTCAGTAATTCATTTCTCTGCTTCTTTCATCCTGTTGTTCATTACATCAAGTGTATTTTTCATTTTGATTATTTAGCTCTTTATCTCTGCTATGTTATACCTTATCTGGGTTAATTGTCTCACTGATGTCTACCACTTTTTTCTCGATTTCAGTAAGTAGCTTTAAATTGTCCATCAACCATGTTACTTATATCTGTTTCACTTAGATCTGCAGCTGTGGTCTGATTCTATTCTTTCATTTGGGACAAATTCCTGTCTTCTTATTTTTCCTAAGTCTCTGTTCCCTTTTCTCTGTGTTAGGAAAGTCATCAACATTTCCTTTTTTTGAGGGTAATGGTTTTATGAAGAAGTCCTCTAGTGCCCTGCAGTGTAGTTTATTCTATTTGCCTAGGGCCTGGCACTTCCAGAAATGTCCCCATGAGTGCTGCATGTGCTCTGTTGTTTTGTCCTGACCACTTTATCCTTCAGGCCAGTTGTCTGCAGAGGCTCTCTTTGCCTGGGTTGGGCAGTGTTTGGTCCTTGGCCTGAAGGTGGCATTTTTTTTTTTTTTTTAACATTTATTTATTTTTGAGAGACAGAGCATAAGCGGGGAAGGGGCAGAGAGAGGGGAGACACAGAATCTGAAGCAGGCTCTAGGCTCTGAGCTGTCAATACAGAGCCCGACATGGGGCTCGAACTCACGAACCATGAGATCATGACCTGAGCTGAAGTCAGATGCTTAACTGACTGAGCCACCTGGGTGCCCCTGAATATGGCATGTTTTAACTAGGTATGTTCTGGTCTGCTTATGAAATGAGACCTGTAGTTGCCACCACTGGAAGAAAGGCCTTGCAAAACTCCTGGGTGGGCGTCATGGTGTTGGCGGGGGTTTGGGGTGGGTCTTCCTGGGGAGAGGCCACCCCACTGGGAGTGAGGCAATTGTGATTGGGAAGGTGGTTCTTCTGAAATATGGGGAGGTGGGGCTTGGTTTAAGCAAGTTAGGTAGCAAGTGTCGGCACTGTGCTTGTTCCTGCTGGTGGCCCTGTGCTTATGCTGAGGGGTGGGTGGGGGGAAGTGGTATCTGCCAGTTCCATTGTTTCCAGCAGGGTCTCTCTGTGAATGCTGCCTCTCTGGGACATGTTCCAAGATGAGCAAATAATCTCCCCCACTGCCTCAGGTTCTCTTCAGAACAGTTTCCATGCTGTATGTCCATAGGCTGTTTGTCCTGCTTTCTCTTCAAGAGCAGCCACAGTGTCCTTTGAGCTCTCTTAGAGCAAAGAATGTTGACCTTTAATACTCTAGGCTTAAACCCCTGCTGGTTGCAAGAACTCCTGAAATTTGGGCCCTGACGCTTTCCAAGCCAATTGCTGTGGGGATTCGTTTTTCCATGTGTTCTCCTGTATCCTGCTCTCTCACCCTTGTCTGCAACTGGGGCTCTCCCCACCACAGCAGCCATGATCTGTTTGTCTCTCAAATTGCATCTCTGCATTTTGTACCTTCTTCGAGGTGGCCTCTTTTCTTCCTTTAGTTGTGGAGTTTGTTCTGCCAGTCTTCAGATAAATTTCTGGTGCATTTTGGTTGATTTGATAGTTATCTAGTTGTATTTGTGGGATGAGGCAAGCCTAGGGTCCTCCTACTCTGCCACCGTATCTTCCTAATCTGTTGTGCTATATTTTTATCAAAGCACTGTATAGATGACATGTCCATGATTTCTATGGAGATGGAAAGTGTCAGGAACTTATTCAGAATAATGTCTGCAGGTTTCTTGTCTTGAAGTTTTTTTTTTTGCAATCTCACGTGCATTATTTAGTTTGTGTATTTTTAGGGTGTCTTTTGGAGAGGTTGATATAAATTGTTGTTTGAGATTAAAAATCCCACCAAGCTAATCTTGTGTGGTATTGATGAAAGGAGTATGGGATAGAGTTAAGTGAGGTTGTGGGCTTAGAGTAATGGAGTACAAGTCTTTCATCTGAAAATTACCAGTTGTGGTGTCAAGGGGAGGGTGCAGGAAATGAATGTAAACTCTTTCCTAATGTCCTTTCTGTTGGTCCATGTTCTTTAGCTTTGAAGGGTAAAACATTAATTGATTCTGCCTTTTTCTCAGTCCATTCTATCTAGAATATTGTAAAGGACAATTTTCCTAGGTAGCATTAAATAATTGCGTGGCACAAGTACTCTTCTTCAACTATTTCTCAGTTATTTGATTTTGGAAAATATTGTAATAGCACTTGACTTAAAAACACTGGTGTTAAATTTCTGGAGAAATGTAATTTCACACTTTTCCGGGCCCACACAAAAGCATCAGGATCTCTCTCACAACCTTAATCTTTGGGTTTCTTTTGAAATATATGTCCTAACTGGCTTTTCTCTGCAAATAATCCACTTGTATCCACAGTAAAAATTTGCTGTGCTGTGTAACTATATTCTATACATTCTCTCATTGTCCTATTTTTATACAAGGTTTATGCTTTTAAAAAATGAAACTTGAACATTTTGAATAACTTACTACTAGTTCAAACTTTTCATTGGTATCATGGCACTTTTTATATGGAGTTTTATGTATTTTGCCTGTGCAGTGTATTTTATCTTTCTAAATTATGATTATCACTGCTGTATATTTTATGGGCCTTATGGAACAGTTTGCATAATTTGAGTTTTAAACCTTGGACATATCTATATTTAAGATTTCCTGTATACATCAGTTCAACTTCTCCCGTGTTTTTGTGCCCATTTTGCTAGAGAAGGGTAGAGAAATGTGAGTTAGGTACCACAGTTTGGGATTGTGATGATTTTAAGAAAGCCCATTACATCAGTACTGAGTGTTTACAGTTTATCCAGATTTATGCTAGATAGAGTAGGATCTTAAATAAAGTAACAATATATGGTAGCTGACTTTGATAAGTGTACTGAAAATTTGGTAAGACATCTGGTTTCTTATACATGTATATTATACTCAAATGGGAATAACTTCTTGAAAAATAATGATTGCAAGTATTTTTGCTATTTTATAGATGTAGACACAAATTACATATTCTGTATGAAAATATCACTGAGTCCCAGGAATTTTAGTTATTAGTCACTTACCCCGATCTTGTACATTATTTTCATTATATTGCTATTCACAAACTAGTGCTTCCAAACCCTTTTCTAAGTACTCCCCAGTTGACTCTATTTTGGGGTAACTGTAGGTTATATATGCAAAAATTCTGAAAACAAAATAACATGAAGTTTAATTCTTCTTTTTTTAACCTTTATTTATTATTGAGAGACAGAGCATGAGCATGGGAGGGGCAGAGAGAGGAGCAGACACAGAATCTGAAGCAGGCTCCAGGCTCTGAGCTGTTAGCACAGAATCCGACAAGGGGCTCGATTCCACAAACCATGAGATTATGACCTGAGCCAAAGTCAGACATTTAACCAACTGAGCCACCCAGGCACCCCACATGAACTTTAATTCTGTTGGGCAGTATCTCGAGCTACTGTTTTACTTGAAATGAAGACTGTAGTTTTACTCTGCCTGCCTCCTCCATCTACCTCAGACTGAGTTTTCACCGTGTTTTCACTTACATTTAAGAGATTAACGTTGTTATGGTTAATTTCCTTCCTTGCAGATGAGTATTTTCAGTTTATATCCAGAAAGATGAGCACATAAGGAAGAATTACTGCCAATGAATTAGAATCTCTTACAAAGATTGCATGGAAGCATGCTATGTAATCACTATAAATTTTAATGTAGGCTCCAGATTTGACCCAGTGTTCATTTTTTGTTTTCAGTACAGAAGAATTTGTGCCAGTGGAGAATAGAAATCTATATAGTTTGTGTTAATTGTGAGTAACCAAAATGTGAGACAGTTAACTATAGTGAAAACCCATTGTATTCATCTTGAATCAGGAGGCTGGCTTTTCAAATCTCTTGTCATTCTTTTATTGAGTATGGTCTAAGCTGAGTTACTTCTTTATGAACTTTTTTTTACATATAATAAGGGGTTTGGATTAAATTACATTCAAGATCCCTTGATACATGAAATGTTTATGAAAAATTGATTTATGTTCTAATTCCTATTAAGATTCTGTAAAAATCAAATATGAATAGTAATATAAGCAAAAATTTTAGTAGAACTTCATCAGTGTTTGGAATACTTGTATACATACCATTTTGTTTAATCTTTTTAACAACTTTGTAATGTAGATAATGGCAGGACAAGATGCTATGCCAGTTGTTTCACAGGTCTTTATATATGAAACTCCTTCAATAAAGTAAAATTTCTAATAAGCTCAAGGAGATCTAGGGAAAGATATTTGACATATACTTAATAACCCAGTGCCACATGAAAAGTAAAAGTAAAAAAAAAGTAAAAGTAAACCTGGCCATACTACATATTAAGTACTCTATGCTCTTAGGGAATGATTTTTGAACTTTGCACCATAATTCTGCTCTAGTTTTCTGCCTGTGCTGACATAGCTGTTTTGCTGAAGAAAGACTCTATTCAGAGTGCTTGTATTTATCTTTACATGTTTCAAATTAATGCAAAAATGAAACAAATCTTCCTATTTATTTTTGGATCATTATTAAATTACTAGTCTTCATTGGTAGATTTGTATTAATAGAAGCTTGTATGTAGTGGTAAACACTGAAGAGTCAAACGTAAGGAAAATTATCATGCACATAATTTGTCTCATTTTCAGATTCATTGAGGTGCTTTGAGATCTTTCTATTACACCAGTTTTCACTTTTGAAGAAATGTATCTTAATGATTACCCTAAAATTCCTTAGGAAAATTTCTTTTGCTACCCTACTCAGGATGTGGCTGTAGAGTTCCTTGAGTGTGTACTGCTTTTCTACTTTATACAGTGTTTTGAACACCTGCAGTTTTATGAATGAACTAGTTTAGCCAGTGATATAATGAGTCTCTGTTGTCATCAGAAAGCAGCCAAGCATTGAGTGCTGCCCTTCATCAATGGCCATTAGACACTGGCTTATACTTGCACAGATCCTTGCTATGACAAAAGAGAAGTTATTGTGAAGGAATATCTCATATTAATTTCTCCTCTGCTATAGCCTTCTTTGTTTTCCTTCTTTTTGAGGGACCATAAGCCCATTGTTCTACAGAAGTTTTCACTTTTTCAGTTTGTAATTTGACCATCATTCCATCTCTACCATCTGCCCTTTTATTGAGGGTTTACTTTGTGCTAGGTATTATGTCAAGTGGTTTACCTACATTATTTCATTTAATCTTCAGAGCAGTTCCAAAAGGTGGATAGGTAGGTATTAGGTTTTTTTTATAGATGAGAAACTGAGGCCCAATAAAGTAAACTGTACATGCTTGTGCATCTGATAAGAAGTAAAGCTGTGATTCTGAACTCTTGTCTGTCAATCCATAAAAATGTTCATGCCTTTAAAGTCATGGTATTAAATTTTCCATAGCAGCGTGTGTGTATCTATCTCCTCTTTACTGCTATATTTTCCTTTCCGGCATTCACAACTAATTTCATATTGTCAAGTGAAAGAACTTTTGCTTTGGTTACCTAGTGGTACTTTAAATATATTTATGCATTTTTTTCAAATAGATTCTAAGATTCTGGAAGAAAGTGCTTGCATTTTTTTTTTTAATGTTTATTTTTGAGAGAGAGAGAGGGAAAGCACATGCATGTGAGTGGGGAATGGGCAGAGGTGGGGGGAGGGGCAGAGAGAGAAGGTACAGAGGATCTGAAATAGGCTCTGCGCTGACAGCAGAGAGCCTGATGTGGAGCTCAAACTTAAGAACCATGGGATCATGACCTGAGCTGAATTTAGACACTTAACCAAGAGCCACCAGGTGCCCCAGGATTGTGTTTCTTATTAATTTTGTCTTGGCACATGACATTTGTTTAATAAATGCTTATTTGACTGCTTTTCTTACTAGCGCACTTTAATTTTTTTTAAATTTTTTTAAATTTTAAATTTAATTTTTAATTTAATTAATTTAAATTAATTAATTTAATTAATTTTAATTTAATTTAATTAAAATTTAAAATTTTTAATTTTTTTAAATTTAGAAAATTTTTTTGTTTATTTATTTTTGAGAGAGAGAGAGAGAGTGAGGCAGAGTGTGAGCAGGGGAAGGGCCGAGAAAGAGGGGGACACAGAATCTGAAGCAGGCTAGAGACTCCAAGCTGTCAGAGCCTGATGTGGGGCTTGAACTCACGAACCATGAGATCATGACCTGAGCCAAAGTTGAATGCTAAACCGAATGAGCCACCCAGGTGCCCCCACACTTTAATTTTTAAGTCTATTTTCCATCCCCATCTTTTGCATATTTGACAAGTACTTGCTGTTAAAAGACTTATTGCTAGTACTCTTCCTTACCTGGCAAATATAAAGTGAGGAAAGAGGGAGGATAACTCAGATACCAAGGAATATGATTGGGATGATTTAATTATCTCTCTAATAACATTTAGATGGTCTTCTGTTGCAGCTTTTTAAGTAATATGTCTGAAAACAAATCCTTTCTCTCTTTTTCTCCTTCTGTTTATTTCTGGTTGTGCTAATCTGGTTGTGCTACCATAAAGAAAGCTCTTCACATGACCCAACCTGTCTGAAGTTTTTCATCAGTTCTCCATCTCAGGAGACAGCTTAAGTACAGTGAAGGACTACTGCTATTTAAAGTGTGATTAAGTGGATGTGAAAGAATTCTACCTTTTAGAAGAATACTTAAATTTTTACAAACAAGAAATTGTCAGTTTACTAACCTCAGCAGTGGTTCACATTATCAAAACATAACTGTTTGAGGTCTACATTTTTACCCCTGACTGCAACTTGACTTTCTGCTTATCTTTTCATTAGATTTTGCTCCATGTTGTACTACTTTTGTTTTAAATATAATCTCATTCTAGAGTTACTTCCTTGCATGACCCAAACATCTCTTTTGTAAAACCTATGTTAGGTAAAAGTTTAGAGACTTTAAGACCTAGTAAAAAAGTGGTGTGTTAATTTATGGTTAATTAATAATGTGCCCACATTTTGTTGTGTGAATGTTTTGTTGAATGAAATTTGAAACTCTGGCTAATATTTATTGTTTTTTGATTTCTAGTATACTTGTTTAACCTATGTTTTAGAACATGCAGTTAAACTATTTAATTGAAATCATGAGGAGTCAGCTCACTGCTGTGAAACTAAGCTAAAAGCTTTATGCTAGTTATGAAAGAAGTAGTATATGCTACTTAATTAAGGCTTGAACATTTAAAAGAAAATAAAAATTTAAATGGTTTTGTTTTTAAAATTGTTCAGTTCTCTCGGATGCATTTTGATTTTGATGGTTTTTTAAAAAAAATTTTTATTTACTTTTGAGAGAGAGAGAGAGAAAGAGACAGACAGAATGCGAGTAGGGGAGGGGCAGATAGAGGGGGAGTCACAGAAGCTGAAGCACGCTCCAGGCTCCAAGATGTCAGCACAGAGCCTGCCCCAGGGCTCGAACCCATGAACTGTGAGGTCATGACCTGAGCCGAAGTCAGATGCTTAACTTGACTGAGCTGCCCAGGTGCCCCTGATCTTGATATTTTATAAAGCTTGCTAACCTACAGGTTAGCTTGATTTTAAAAAATGGGTATATTTTCCACAAGTTACCTTCTTATATGGTACTTAACTAATTTATTTCTGTTACTTGAATTGTTTTAAACAAAATATTATTGCAGCAGTGCCCTTGGTTAGCACACCTGCAAGTGTGATGACTTGCAGTTCCTCTTGCTGGTTTCTAGGATCAGCTGACATAAATCAGTGTGTGCTTAGGAAAGAAAAATATGGCACTTAGAATTCCTGTTTTCATATTTATACTGACAGTTTTTAAAAATTTTGCTACTTAGCAATAATATAACTTCTTAAAAATTTTAGTTATACTTCTGTATTTAAGGAAGAGGCAGTTAAAATAATATGTTCACACAAAAATTTATATTTCCTTTTATAGCCCCGTAGCTTCTCATTTTCTTCATTCTCATTAATTTATTAAAAATTTTTTTTGCAATAAGAATGCTTAAGACCTACTTTCAGCAACTTAATTTTCTTTTAATAATCCATTGTTGGATTTTTTTGTTTGGTTTGTATTTTGTTTAGCTTGATGTTTTGGTAATTTTGATGTAATCATCTAATACTTCTTTCTCTCTTATGCATGGGTTTCTGTACAAAACATACTTGCTCTATGTCTTAAAAACATTGTTCCATAGTTCTTCAGATACCAAGGTATTCTAAGGTAAACTATGTTTTGTCTATATCTAGTTTAGTTACAGGAAACTGAACAGTGGAGTTGTTCTTTGAATACCTCTGTCACAGAATTTGGGTGATCTTTTGTAGCTTAATGTTGAGAGCCCTCTCCCATTTAACCCTCCCTATTCATTATGATGAGCTTCTGTAAGTCTAGAGCATGTATGACTTCATACAGCCAAATTAGCCTATAATCTCCAACATGCCTTAAGCATTCCTTTTGCTAAGCTTATGCTTTTCCTTTTCCTTATTGATCATTCAGATTTTCTCTTCCCTTTTTCTTAAAAGAAATTTATTTATTTATTTATTTATTTATTTATTTATTTATTTGAGAGAGGGACACACACAGAGTGAGCAGGGGAGGGGCAGAAAGAGGGAGAGAGAGAATTCCAAGCAAGCTCTGCACTGTCAGCACAGAACATGATGTGGGTCTCAAACTCATGAACCATGAGATTGTGACTTGAGCTGAAACCAAGAGTTGAATACTTAACCGACTGAGCCACCCAGGCATACCCCTTATCCTTCCTTTGAGGCTCACTTGAGGTCTGATCCTTTCTATTATGTAGAAGCCTCTTCTCTTAGGACACTTGTCTCTGAAGCTTTGTATCCGTTATTGTGCTTTTGCTACATTGTTCCTCTTCCCTTTACCCAAACAGTGTGCATATACATGTACAGGTTTAAAGAGAATGGGTAATATTGTTGAAAGAATTAGGATGACTTTCACCTAGAGTGTGCAAGGATGTACTTTATGGCTAAGTGTACATGTTGATTCATGGATATAGCTTGGAAAATCATTATGCTATACCTTTAATCTATGGCTAACAGCTATGTAGAAGAAATCTTCGAAGATAATTGAGTAGTCCTAATGTATTACCACATTATTGCTAACATGTTGGCTTTTTTTTTTTTTTTAACCAGGAAGTTTATTATCTTTTTCTGAATGTCAAAATTGAGGTATATTTCTAAAGGTCAGGTCAGTAGTCTCTATAGGCAGAGGTCTGTATTTTAGGGATATGGCAAGTCTAATAGCACTCTCATAAGTACCTGGCTTGAATTTGTGATTTATTATTTTTTTTCTTAGTGGTTGATCTAATGCATAGAGGATGAATATTTTTAAAACATCTAATGACTGATAACAGTATGTGTAGAATATGAGGATATTTTAAAATGTTAAGAAATTATAGAAGAGTTGCAGAATACTTCAGGGTTCTTGATATCCTGTATCCAACTTCTGTTCACATTGACATCTTACAGTATAGTTGGTAACACAGCACAGTATAGTTGGTGTGGTAACAATTAGTACAACTGGTACAGTACTATTGGTAATTTTAGTACCATACTATCACAATAGTACTATTTTACTGTTGGTACAATATTATTAACTGAACTATAGACCTTATTTGAATATCACTAGATATTTTACTAGTGTACTTATTTTGGTTCAAGATTCAAGCTAGAATCCACAGTGCATTTAGTTTTTGTGTTTTTGTAGCCTTCTCTAATCTGTGATAATTCCTTAGTTCTTTGTTTCATGTCCATGACACCTTTGGAGAGTATTGATCAGGTATTTCATAGCATATTCCTGAGTTTGGAGCTGTCTGGTGTTTTCTCATAATAGACTGAACATATGCGTTCTTGGTAAGAATATCACAGATGTGATTTTGTGCCTTTCTCATTGTACCACAAGATGTCTAATGTCAGTATGTCTTATTACTGGTGATGTTAACTTTGACACTTGGTTAAGATGATGTCTCCCAGGTTTCTTCACTGTAAAGTTACTGTTTTCCTCTTGGTAATTTGTAAATGTCTTATGTGCAGATATTCTGAGACTATATAAATATCCTGTTAAAATTTTGCCCACTGATTTTCTGTCTTCTATTGATTTGTCATTATTCTTATAAACATTATTCTTAAAAACTATTTTTAGTAGTTTTCCTAGTTTTGCAAAATAATCTTTAAATTTTTTTTTTCAACGTTTTTTTATTTATTTTTGGGACAGAGAGAGACAGAGCATGAACGGGGGAGGGGCAGAGAGAGAGGGAGACACAGAATCGGAAGCAGGCTCCAGGCTCCGAGCCATCAGCCCAGAGCCTGACGCGGGGCTCGAACTCACGGACCGCGAGATCGTGACCTGGCTGAAGTCAGACGCTTAACCGACTGCGCCACCCAGGCGCCCCGCAAAATAATCTTTAAACAATCAGAATCTACATTTAAATAGTAATATACTGCTTAATGTGTGGTCTGATGGCCATATAACACTTTGTTTCTAATTCTTCTCTCCCATCTTTTGTATTTTTGTTCTCATGTTGTTTTAGTTTTGCATGTGCTATAAATACAATATGTTGTGACAGGTTTTGCTTCAAACAGTTTTCTTTTAGAACAATAAAATGTATGGAGAAAATAATTTTATTTTACTTAACATTTGTGTCCTTTCTTTGTGTAGATTTAAGCTTTTGTCTGGTATATTCCTTCTGCCTGAATTCCTTCCTTCCTTCCTTCCTTCCTTCCTTCCTTCCTTCCTTCCTTCCTTCTTTCCTTCCTTCCTTCATGTATGTATTTATGTATGTATGTTTATTTTGAGAGAGTGCAAGAGCAGGGGAAGGGTGGAGAAAGAGGGAGAGAGAGAGAATCCCAAACAGATTCTACATTGCCAGTGCAGAGCCCAACATGGAGCTTGAACCCACGAACCACAAGATCATGACCTGAGCTGAAATTAAAAGTTAGATGCCTAACCAACTGAGCCACCCAGGTGCCCCCTTCCTTTAATATTTCTTGTAGAGTAGATTTGGTGGCAATAAATTGTCACAGTTTTTTGTTTTTCTGAGAAAGTTTTATTCTTCATTTTTGAAAGATGCTTTCAATGGGTATGGAATTCTGGGCTGAAAGGTTTTTTTCTTTTCCCTTTAGCACTTAAAAGTTCTGTGTCACTCTATTAGCTTCTAGCTGGCATGGTTTCTGGAGAGAAGTCTGTTGATTTTCTTATATTTGTTCCTCTATAATATCTTTTTCCTCCCCTCTGGCTGTACTCAAGATTTTCTTTTTTTTGAATATTATCTGTCTGAGGCTGTGTGTGTGTGTGTGTGTGTGTGCGCGTGTAGCTTCTGTAGTTATGGTTGGTGTACTTGGATCTGTGGTTTTAAATGTCCTTTTTCTTTTTTTATTGAGACTAAATTAATATTACATATAGTTTGACCATATTAATGTGCAGGTGTTTGAGTTGATCTCATTTTGTGTTGTGTTGGATTTGAGATTTATTTCTCCTTTGGCTTTGCTCAGTACATCAAAGCCTTCAAATTCCTTTTGTGATACCTTGTGTTTAGGGTATTGACTGGTTTGCTGGAGTTTCTTTGTTTTTTTGTTGTTTTAATGTTCACTGCACCCTCAGCTTTTGGTTTTTCCTTTGAGCTGTGCTTCAGAGAGGGTGTCTCTTGCAGGTTACTTATAGTAACAATCTACAGTCTGTAGTAACAGTCTGCTAGCTAGACTGGTCATGGAGACCGGATGTCATTCTCTGTTGTTCTGACAATACTTCAGTCTTCTGTAGGCATTAAATCCCTGTGTCTTGGGTTTGTGGCCTTCTCCAAGCTTCTGTATCTTTCCAGCTATAATTCTGAGCCCAGCATGTTTTCCTGTCCCTCTTCTTGAGGTAGAGGGTTTTCCTCTTGTTTTCTCTTCTGGTCACCATGGACATGAGCTGTGCCCTAAGGTGACAACGTTTGTTGCCCTGTCCTCTCAAACTAAGGCTTTTGTTTTACAAAGGAGATGGAAGGGTCCTGAAAGAATTTTGTGCCCCTCACACAGTGTCTGCTGCTATTCTCTTTGTTTTGTACCTTAGTAGACTCTTGATTCTCAGGATTCTGCCTTTTTTTTTTTTTCTCTTGTGAGCACTTGGTGGGTGGTGGTCATGGAGAAAACAGCCTGTAAGAACTTGCAAACCCCCTGTATTGGCCTTAACTTCTCTCACCAGTACACTGTTAGTCTTTACCAATTTGTCGGTCATTCTTGAGTAACTCTTACCCTACCTAGTAAGCCAGTGCTGACACCTTGTCTCTCTCTGCATGTTCCTTTCTTAGATTTTAGGCCAGTTGTTTGCCCTGTGAAGGGGTTCCAGAAAAGTTATGAACTCGGGGGCTCTCTCCTTCCATTATAAGGTTGGAAGTAATACTCTTTTCTAGTTCTCTAATGATCGAATGCCATTATTTTGAAAAACCACTGTTTTGAGTTTTTCTTTCTCTAATAAATGTTTGGTAGGCGGTTTTTAAATTTCTGGATGTAAGGTCCTTCCTGGTTTTTTTGTTTTTGTTAGTTCTAATTCCATTGTATTGGATTTAGAGACTGTTGTTCTTAAACATTTCTACTTCATGGAAATTATGTGTCTTTATAACCTATGATTGATTTTTGTGTTTGTCATTGGCTCTTGAGAGAAGGTGTGTTCTTTACTATCAGAATGTAGAATTTAATATATATCCATAAAATCTTCTACCTCCTTTCTTATGTTTTGTCCACTTGATCTGTCTTGTATTGAGAGTGCTATATTTAGTCTCCTATTATTAGTGTATTTCTGTCTTTTTAAATACCTTTTAGTTTTTCTTTCATGAAGTTGGCTGCTATGTTATTTCACACATGCATATTCCTAAGAGTAATATCTTCATTGTGAATTGTGGCTTTTAGCATTATAAAGTGACCTTTGTAAAGAAAAGTGACCTTGTCATATTTACTATATATATACTACTCTTTTTGTCTTCATTAGCTTGATTTTTAAATTTTATTTTTAGTCATTTTGAGTTACTGTATCTTGGATGAATGTCTTATGTATAACATACAGTTGAGACCTCTTTCATGGGCCAAATTGAAAATGTTTTTTTAAACAGTTATGTCAGTTCATATTCACTAATATGATTGATGTGTTTCATCTCAGTAATGTCATAATATTTTATAATTATGCATACTTTGTTGTACTTGCTTTGCTTTCTATGAGGTGTATTTTCATTCCTTTTATTTACAGTTATTTTTCTTAAATTATTGGTATTTAAGAAGGCTTATTTGTTTGTTCTTGTGTTTACTTTTTTACTTGAACTTTTTTTTTTAATGTTTGTCTATTTTGAGAGATAAAGACTATGCGTGCAAGCAGGGGAGAGGCAGAAAGCGAGGGGGACAGAGGATCCAAAGCAGGATTTGTGCTGACAGCAGAAAGCCCAATGCGGTGCTCGAAGTCAGAACTGCAACATTATGACCTGAGCTGAAGTAGGATGTTTAACTGACTGAGCCAACCAGGCAGCCCAATACTTGAACTCTTTTTAATGCTTTTAGTCTCATGTTTTCTCTTCAGTCTGTTACTATGTGATTTATCAATTTTTAAGTATTACTTAAGTTTACCTTTTGCTATGGGCTTATTCTATTTTCCTCTTTTCCTTCTTGTATTTAAAAAATTATGTTATTTGTACTTTTTCAGAACACTTACATTTGTCCATTTGTCTTTTACTTTGTGTCCCATCTTTGTTTTAGTGGTGTTGGTTTGTTTGTTTGTTTATTTATTTATTTATTTATATTTTTATTATGAAATTTATTGTCAAATGGGTTTCCTTACAACACCCAGTGCTCATCCCACCAGGTTCCCTGCTCAACACCCATCACCCAACCACACCTCCTGCCCACCCCCCATAAACCCTCAGTTTGTTCTTAGTTTTTAAGAATCTCTTATGTTTTGGCTCCCTGCCTCTCTAACCATTATTTTTTCTTCCCCTCCCCCATGGTCTTCTGTTAAGTTTCTCAGGATCCACATAGGAGTGAAAACATATGGAATCTGTCCTTCTCTGTATGACTTATTTCACTTAGCATCACACTATCCAGCTCCATCCATGTTGCTACAAAAGGCCATATTTCATTCTTTCTCATTGCCACGTAGTATTCCATTGTGTATATAAACCACAATTTCTTTATCCATTCGTCAGTTGATGGACATTTAGACTCTTTCCATCATTGGCTATTGTTGAGAGTGCTGCTATAAACATTGGGGTACAAGTGCCCCTATGCATCAGCACTCCTGTATCCTTTGGGTAAATTCCTAGCAGTACTACTGCTGGGTCATAGGGTAGATCTATTTTTAATTTTTTGAGGAACCTCCACACTGTTTTCCAGAGTGGCTGCACCAGTTTGCAGTCCCACCAACAGTGCAAGAGGGTTCCTGTTTCTCCACATCCTCTCCAGCATCTATAGTCTCCTGTTTTGTTCATTTTAGCCACTCTGATTGGCGTGAGGTGATATCTGAGTGTGGTTTTGATTTGTATTTCCCTGATGAGGAGCGACATTGAGCATCTTTTCATGTGCCTGTTGGCCATCCGGATGTCTTCTTTAGAGAAGTGTCTATTCATGTTTTCTGCGCATTTCTTCACTAGGTTATTTGTTTTTCAGGTGTGGAGTTTGGTGAGCTCTTTATAGATTTTGGATACTAGCCCTTTGTCTGATATGTCATTTGCAAATATCGTTTCCCATTCCGTTGGTTGCCTTTTAGTTTTGTTGATTGTTTCCTTTGCTGTGCAGAAGCTTTTTATCTTCATGAGGTCCCAATAGTTCATTTTTGCTTTTCATTCCCTTGCCTTTAGGGATGTGTCAAGTAAGAAATTGCTGCGGCTGAGGTCAGAGAGGTTTTTCCCTGCTTTCTTCTCTAGGATTTTGATGGTTTCCTGTCTCACATTCAGGTCCTTTATCCATTTTGAGTTTGTTTTTGTGAATGGTGTAAGAAAGTGGTCGAGTTTCATCCTTCTGCATGTTGGTGTCCAGTTCTCCCAGCACCATTTGTTAAAGAGACTGTCCTTTTTCCATTGGATATTCTTTCCTGCTTTGTCAAAGATTAGTTGGCCATACGTTGGTAGGTCTAGTTCTGGGGTTTCTATTCTATTCCATTGGTCTATGTGTCTGTTTTTGTGCCAATACCATGCTGTCTTGATGATTACAGCTTTGTAGTAGAGGCTAAAGTCTGGGATTGTGATGCCTCCTGCTTTGGTCTTCTTCTTCAAAATTACTTTGGCTATTCGGGGCCTTTTGTGGTTCCATACAAATTTTAGGATTGATTGTTCTAGCTTTGAGAAGAATGCTGGTGCAATTTTGACTGGGATTGCATTGAATGTGTAGATAGCTTTGGGTAGTATTGACATTTTGACAATACTTATTCTTCCAATCCATGAGCATAGAATGTTTTTCCATTTCTCTTTATATCTTCTTCAGTTTCCTTCATGAGCTTTCTATAGTTTTCAGCATACAGATCTTTTACATCTTTGGTCAGGTTTATTCCTAGGAATTTTATGATTCTTGGTACAATTGGGAATGGGATCAGTTTCTTTATTTGCCTTTCTGTTGCTTTACTATTAGTGTATAAGAATGCAACTGATTTCTGTACATTGATTTTGTATCCTGTGACTTTGCTGAATTCATGTATCAGTTCTAGCAGACTTTTGGTGGAGTCTGTCGGGTTTTCCATGTATAATATGTCATCTGTGAAAAGTGAAAGCTTAACTTCATCTTTGCCATTTTGATGCCTTTGATTTCCTTTTGTTGTCTGATTGCTGATGCTAGAACCTCCAACGCTATGTTAAACAACAGCGGTGAGAGTGGACATCCCTGTCGTTTTCCTGATCTCAGGGAAAGCTGTCAGTTTTTCCCCATTGAGGATGATATTAGCTGTGGGCTTTTCATAAGTGGCTTTTATGATGTTTAAGTATGTTCCTTCTATCCCGACTTTCTCGAGGGTTTTTATTAAGAAAGTTTGCTGAATTTTGTCAAGTGCTTTTTCTGCATCGCTTGACAGGATCATATGGTTCTTATCTTTTCTTTTATTGTGATGTATCACGTTGATTGATTTGCGAATGTTGAACCAGCCCTGCAGCCCAGGAATGAATCCCACTTGATCATGGTGAATAATTCTTTTTATATGCTGTTGAATTCGATTTTCTAGTATCTTACTGAGAATTTTTGCATCCATGTTCATCAGGGATATTGGCCTGTAGTTCTCTTTTTTTTACTGGGTCTCTGTCTGGTTTAGGAATCAAAGCAATGCTGGCTTCATAGAATGAGTCTGGAAGTGTTCCTTCCCTTTCAATTTTTTGGAATAGCTTGAGAACGATAGGTATTATCTCTGCTTTAAATGTCTGGTAGAGGGGCGCCTGGGTGGCGCAGTCGGTTAAGCGTCCGACTTCAGCCAGGTCACGATCTCGCGGTCTGTGAGTTCGAGCCCCGCGTCAGGCTCTGGGCTGATGGCTCGGAGCCTGGAGCCTGTTTCCAATTCTGTGTGTCTCCCTCTCTCTCTGCCCCTCCCCCGTTCATGCTCTGTCTCTCTCTGTCCCCCAAAAAAAAAAAAATTAAAAAATAAATAAATAAATAAATAAATGTCTGGTAGAATTTCCCTGGGAAGCCATATGGTCCTGGACTCTTATATGTTGGGAGATTTTTAATAACTGATTCAGTTTCTTCGCTGGTTATGGGTCTGTTCAAGCTTTTTATTTCTTCCTGTTTGAGTTTTGGAAGTGTGTGGGTGCTTAGGAATTTGTCCCTTTCTTCCAGGTTGTCCAGTTCGTTGGCATATAATTTTTCATAGTATTCCCTGATAATTGCTTGTATTTCTGAGGGATTGGTTGTAATAATTCCATTTTCATTCATGATTTTATCTATTTGGGTCATCTCCCTTTTCTTTTTGAGAAGCCTGGCTAGAGGTTTATCAAATTTGTTTATTTTTTTAAAAAACGAGCTCTTGGTTTCATTGATCTGCTCTGCAGTTTTTTTAGATTCTATGTTGTTTGTTTCTGCTCTGATCTTTGTTTCTCTTCTTCTGCTGGATATGGGGTGTCTTTGCTGTTCTGCTTCTATTTCCTTTGGGTGTGCTGTTAGATTTTGTATTTGGGATTTTTCTTGTTTCTTGAGATAAGCCTGGATTGCAATGTTTTTTCCTCTCAGGACTGCCTTTGCTGCATCCCAAAGCATTTGGATTGTTGTATTTTCATTTTCATTTATTTCCGTATATTTTTTAATTTCTTCTCTAATTGCCTGGTTGGCCCATTCATTCGTTAGTAGGGTGTTCTTTAACCTCCATGCTTTTGGAGGTTTTCCAGACTTTTTCTTGTGGTTGATTTGAAGTTTTATCGGATTGTGGTCTGAAAGTATGCATGGTATGATCTCAATTCTTGTATACTTATGAAGGGCTGTTTTGTGACCCAGTATGTGATCTATCTTGGAGAATGTTCCATGTGCACTCGAGAAGAAAGTATATTCTGTTGCTTTGGGATGCAGAGTTCTAAATATATCTATCGAGTCCATCTGATCCAATGTATCATTCAGGGCCCTTGTTTCTTTATTGATCCTATGTCTGGATGATCTGTCCAATGTTGAAAGTGGAGTATTAAAGTCCCCCGCAATTACCACATTCTTATCAATAAGGTTGCTTATGTTTGTAATTGTTTTATATATTTGGGGGCTCCCGTATTTGGTGCATAGACATTTATAACTGTTAGCTCTTCCTGATGGATAGACCCTGTAATGATTATATAATGCCCCTCTTCATCACTTGTTACACATTTTAATTTGAAGTCTAGTTTGTCTGATATAAGTATGGCTATTCCAGCTTTCTTTTGACTTCGAGTAGCATGATAAATAGTTCTCCATCCCCTCACTTTCAATCTGAAGGTGTCCTCAGGTCTAAAATGAGTCTCTTGTAGACCGCAAATAGATGGGTCTTGTTTTTTTATCCATTCTGATACCCTATGTCTTTTGGTTGGCGCATTTAGTCCATTTACATTCAGTGTTATCATAGAAAGATAGGGGTTTACAGTCATTGTGATGTGTGTAGGTTTCATGCTTGCAGTGATGTCTCTGGTCCTTTGTCTCACAGGATCCCCCTTAGGATCTCTTGTAGGGCTGGTTTAGTGATGATGAATTCCTTTAGTTTTTGTTTTGTTTGGGAAGACCTTTATCTCTCCTTCTATTCTAAATGACAGACTTGCTGGATAAAGGATTCTCGGCTGCATATTTTTTCTTTTCATCACATTGAAGATTTCCTGCCATTCCTTTCTGGCCTGCCAAGAGTCAGTAGACAGATCTGTCACTAGTCTTATCGATCTCCCTTTATATGTTAGAGCACGTTTATCCCTAGCTGCTTTAGAATTCTCTCTTTATCCTTGTATTTTGCCAGTTTTACTATGATATGTCGTGCAGAAGATTGATTCAAGTTACGTCTGAAGGGAGTTCTCTGTGCCTCTTGGATTTCAGTGCCTTTTTCCTTCCCCAGTTTAGGGAAGTTCTCAGCTATGATTTCTTCCAGTACACCTTCAGCAGCTTTCCCTCTCTCCTCCTCCTCTGGAATCCCAGTTATGTACAGTTATCCAATTATGTACATTATTTCGTTTAATTATGTCACTTAGCTCTCTAAGTCTCTCCTCATCCTCCTGAATTTTTTTATATCTCTTTTTCTCAGCTTCTTCTTTTTCCATAATTTTATCTTCTAATTCACCTATTCTCTCCTCTGCCTCTTCAGTCCGAGCTGTGGCCACCTCCATTTTATTTTGCAGCTCATTTATAGCATTTTTTAGCTCCTCCTGACTGTTTCTTAGTCCCTTGATCTCTGTAGTAATAGATTCTCTGCTGTCCTCTATACTTTTTTCAAGCCCAGCGATTAATTTTCTGACTATTAGTTTAAATTCATTTTCTGCTATATTGCTTAAATCGTTTTTGATCAGATCGTTAGCTGTCGCTACTTCCTGGAGTTTCTTTTGAGGAGAATTCCTCCATTTCGTCATTTTGGATAGTCCCTGGCGTGGCAGGGAACCGCAGGGCTCTTCCTCTGTGCTGTCTGGAGTAACTTGCGTTGGTGGGCGGGGCGCAGTCAGACCTGATGTCTGCCCCCAGCCCGCTGCTGGGGCCACAGTCAGACTGGTGTGTACCTTATCTTCCCCTCTCCCAAGGGCAGGACTCACTGTGGAGTGGTGTGGCCTCTGTCTGGGCTGCTTGCACACTGCCAGGCTTGTGGTGCTGCTTCGATGGGATCTGGCGTATTAGGCGGGGTGGATCTGCAAGGTGCACAGGGGCCGGAGGGCCAGGCTAAGTTGGCTTTTCCTTCGGTGGTCCGCTTCGGGAGGGGCCCTGCGGCACTGGGATGGAGGCTGACCCGTTGGAGGCATGGATCCGCAGAAGCACAGCGTTTTGTGTTTGCTCGGTGCAAACAAGTTCCGTGAGGGGAAGTGACTCTCTTTGGGATTTTGGCTGGGGGATGGGTGAGGGAGATGGCGCTTCCCATCGCCTTTGTTTCCCACCAAGCTGAGCTCTGTCCTCTGGGGCTCAACAACTCTCCCTCCCGCTCTCCGAATAGAGCTGTTGACATAAAACATTCCAGATGTTAAGTCCCACTGGCTGTCAGAACATGCTCTGTCTGGCCCCTCCGCTTTTGCAAGCCAGACTCGGGGACTCTGTCTTGCCAGGTTGGCTGGCTGCCCCTCCACTGCCCCGGCTCCCTCCCGCCACTCCGTGTAGCGGGCACCACCTCTCCGCCCTTCCTACCCTCCTCCATGGGTTTCTCCTCCAAGCTTGGCTCCAGAGAGTCCGTTCTGCTAGATTTCTGGTGGTTGTCAGGGTAAATTAGGCAGATGTGGGTGGAATCTAAGGATCAGCAGGATGTGGTAAAGCCCAGCGTCCTCCTATGCTGCCATCTTCCCGATTTCATTTCCGATACAGTGTGTAGTGGTGTATATTTATATATTCTTTTAAAAAAATGTTTATTTTTGAGAGAGAGAGCACAAGCAGGGAGGGGTAGAAAAAGAGACAGAGGATCTGAAGCAGGCTCCGCACTGACAGCAGAGAGCCTGATGTGGGACTTGAATTCAGAAACCACAAAATCATGACTGGAGCCGAAATCAGACACTTAACCAACTGAGCCACCCAGGTTCCCTATATATTTATATATTCTTAAAATATTTATCATTGATCCTTGCACTAAATTTTTCTTAGTCATCAGTTGGTTGGATGAAGATCTTTGTCTAGTGTATTTCTCAAGAAGGGCTAAATACTGCAGAATTCCCTAAGTTCTTATATGTTGAATTTTTTGTTTTTTCTGTTATCCTATATTTGAAGTTTGGCTGCGTATAAAATCTTTGGTTCATATGTTCTTTGCATTTATAAAAACCTGCTGCTTCACTGTCTTGCTTTATATATTGGTTTTGAAACTGATGGTAGTCTTACTCTTTTGCCTTTGTAAGTTATTGATATTTGCTTGGAGGCTGTGAGGATTTTTCTTTATATTTGAAATTTAGTAGTTTTAGTAAGATATGTCTCCGAGTTGGTCATTCTGAGTTAGTGTTCCCCAGGTCTCCAGTGAACTTATTCAGCACATACACAGTCATGTCTTTTTGTATTTCTAGAAAACTTTCTTAGATTATAGTTTTAAATTTTAGTTCTGTTCCATTGTTTTCTGTTATAGGAACAAGGCAATATGATATAGTTTTAAATTTTAGTTCTGTTCCATTGTTTTCTGTTATAGGAACTAGGCAATATGACTATTATTACTTTATCTCTCTTCTACTTTCACTATTTTCTCTCTGATCTCTTTTTTTTTTTTCATTATGTTATTTTCATTCTCTTGGTTGTTTTCCTGCCTTTCTTCAATGCCCGTCATTAAATTTTGTTAGCATCTGTTTTCCTCTGGGTACCTTGTGACTTATTCTTTATTTGTGAGAATATCTTGTGTTTTTTTTTTTTTTTTCTTCTTTTCCTTTTCCTGAGTACCATCAACTTTCCTTTCTCCCTGATCTTGTGGTGGTTGTTCATAGTTTTTCAACTTTTCTGATTCAAGGTGGTTTTTCCCCAAATGCTTATTTAAGTACATTTAAATATATTGTTTGGAGTATTGATTTATAGCTTTTTCCTGCTTAATGGTTGTTTTTTGTAAGGAATTTCCCTCAGTAGATATGTATGGAATTTCATTTCGTGATGTTTTTTGCAATAGCTCTTAAATATTTGTTGATTTGTCTTTGTATATTCATGTTCATTTTTATGGTAATGGTGTGGATCACAGTATTTTTATTTAATGGCGCCCTCTTCTGTCAGTTTAGCAAAATTCAGATACCTTAAGCCAGTTTTTTTTTTTTTTGGTCGGTCTGTTTCAGTGTGTGGGGGGAGTTGAAGGGTAGTAAATAGTAATGAGTGCTGCTTTGATTTCATGGCTCTCTTTTGTCTTATAAAACACAAAATTTTCCCGTTTTGCTTCTTTTCACCTTTACCACTTGACTGTCAAAGGGAGCCTTTCACTTTCCTTTCGCTTTTTCTCCACAGTAGCTATGTGTTTCTTAGACTGCCTTGTAATCATGCCTGCCCTTATAAATTGTACCTTTATAAGTTCCTTTCCTGTAATCTTTGTGCTTATCTGTTTGTACCTTTTTAATGTTTTTAGACAGAACTTATGGTCTTAGGCAATAGTTTAAGAGCAGTTTGTAGTCTACTTCTCTAGCTTCCCTCTTCTGTATTCCCCTCAGTTTTGTGAGACTGTGTTGTGGGGGAGCAGCGGGACCAGGAATATGAGAGACCATGCTCTGGGAATTGGTAATTTTCCTCTTTTTATTCAATTATCTTGAAGTTTCAGTATTCTCTTTCTGGAAGTCATGATGAAGTCATGATTTTTGTTTTGCTTTAGATCCCCTTTGTTGTTTAGTATTGTTTTGGATTGTGCAACAGTTTAGCTTCAATCAGGATACAGAAACCCCACAGTGGGTTAAAGAAGTGACATTTAATGCAGTGAATTATTAACTATGATAAAGGAGTAAGTATAAAATATGAGAAAAATCTATACTGTACCCTAGGGCTAATAGAGAGTACCTAAGAAAGGACAAACTTAGGACGTATTCATACCTTTTTGGAGAAGCAGTTCAGCTCATTGAACTGGAGAGAAGTTCACTGGCTAGACCTGAACTGGTTTGTAGTCATTGGGTAAGTAATTGGCACCCTCTGGTGGCAGATGGGGGAGTAAATCAACAATCAGTAGTGTGGGTGTGCAGTGTGCTTGCTCAGAGTTGGGAATCCTCTGGGCACAGGCAAGCTGAGTGTAGAGGATGGGGGACTTGTAGAAGGAGCAGCAACGTGGTGTGAACCCTCTGGCCACAGGTGGCTGTGCAGAGCGGCTTGCAAGAAGGAGTCAGGGCACTAGTTAGAGGGCAGAAAACCTTTGGAGAGTTTTCCCATGGAGAAGACCATGAAAAGATTATCACTAACCCAAGACCGCATAGTTGTAGATGGACTATGTTCTGGGCCCATGACTGAGGTAGAACTCCATTGAGTGTCCTCACTTCCCACCCACATTGCCAGCATCTGTGCTGCAGCTGGAACCTACAGGAGAGAGACTTTTTCCTCTGCAGTGTCCTTCCAGTATCCTCTCTACTGAGAAGACATTGTGCTCACTTTAAAGAGAGACGTTAAGGAATTCTTTTTTTTTTTTCTTTTGTCATAATTAAAGTGTGCATTCAGACCTGAGAGTCAATAAATTGATAAATAACACAGATGGAAATATTGGATGGCAGATAGTTAGGCACCCACTGTTGACTGGACCCAGTACTCCTATTTGGGGGACAAGACTTGATACACTTACACAAAGTATAACAGGATCTTTTGGTCAGTAAATAAAATGAAGTCCAGAATTCCATCAAATTTTATATAACTGTATCTTTTTTTCTTATTAAATTCTTCATTTGGAATGCCATCCCTTGGCATTTCAAATCTTTCCTTCCAGCCTGTTAAACATTTATCTGCCACAGGCACCCTCTGTTAAAATCTTGATCTTTGCCTTTTTTCTTTTCTTCTTCTCTTTCTCTTCCTTTTTTCTTTCTTTCTTTCTTTCTTTCTTTCTTTCTTTCTTTCTTTCTTTCTTTCTTTCTCTTTTAGAGAGTGAGAGAGCTGGGGAGAGGGGAAGGGAGGGGAGAGGGAGAGAGGGAGAGAGAGAGAATGAGAATGAGAATCTTAAGCAGGCTCCACGCTCATCATGGCTTGAGCCAAAATCAAGAGTCAGGTACTCAACCAACTGAGCCACCCAGGTGCCTGACCTTAGCCTTTTCATTACCAGTCACTGCCACCTCTCTCATAATCTTAATTTCAAGTATTCCTCTTCCTATCCTTTAACAACCTGACTTGCACAATCCTTCAAGCACATAGGATCTATAAATTCATGGGTCCTGCCACCTTTACTCTGGCTTTCAGATCCTTTGTATCCACTTTTCCTAATTTCTTTGTTGTTGTTGTTGTTGTTGTTGTTGTTGTTGTTGTTGTTGTTTTTCCATCATTACATTGACAATACTGCGGGGCCAAAACTTGAAGTCCAGGCCTCCTGACTCTAGATTCATATTCCACTATATTAAAGATGGCAAACTGTTTTAAGATGTAAGCCAACTTTTTTTTTTCACTGTGTGCAAAGGCAATTGATAATGTATACCTCAAAAAGTGTGTTAATGTTGATAGGATCATGTTTAGATTTAGCAGAAAAAAGTGATATAATTGCTTCTGAATATCTACAATAGACATATATGTCTCATTGTAGCCAAATTTATTTCAGTGTGTCTTTAAAATGAGTTGTGAGCTAACATCATCCTCTTTTTTTAAAATTTTTTTTATTTTTTATTTTTTTTATTTTTTTCAATATATGAAGTTTATTGTCATATTGGTTTCCATACAACACCCAGTGCTCATCCCAAAAGGTGCCCTCCTCAATACCCATCACCCACCCTCCCCTCCCTCCCAATCCCCATCAACCCTCAGTTTGTTCTCAGTTTTTAAGAGTCTCTTATGCTTTGGCTCTCTCCCACTCTAACCTCTTTTTTGTTGTTGTTTTTTCCTTCCCCTCCCCCATGGGTTTCTGTTAAGTTTCTCAGGATCCACGTAAGAGTGAAACCATATGGTATCTGTCTTTCTCTGTATGGCTTATTTCACTTAACATCACACTCTCCAGTTCCATCCACGTTGCTACAAAGGGCCATATTTTGTTCTTTCTCATTGCCACGTAGTACTCCATTGTGTATATAAAACACAATGTCTTTATCCATTCGTCAGTTGATGGACATTTAGGCTCTTTCCATCATTTGGCTATTGTTGAGAGTGCTGCTATAAACATTGGGGTACAAGTGCCCCTATGCATCAGCACTCCTGTGTCACTTGGGTAAATTCGTAGCAGTACTACTGCTGGGACATAGGGTAGGTCTGTTTTTAATTTTTTGAGGAACCTCCACACTGTTTCCCAGAGCGGCTGCACCAGTTTGCATTCCCACCAACAGTGCAAGAGGGTTCCTGTTTCTCCACATCCTCGCCAGCATCTATAGTCTCCTGATTTGCTCATTTTGGCCACTCTGACTGGCGTGAGGTGACATCTGAGCGTGGTTTTGATTTGTATTTCCCTGGTGAGGAGCAACATTGAGCATCTTTTCATGTGCCTGTTGGCCATCCGGATGTCTTCTTTAGAGAAGTGTCTGTTCATGTTTTCTGCCCATTTCTTCACTGGGTTATTTGTTTTTCACGTGTGGAGTTTGGTGAGCTCTTTATAGATTTTGGATACTAGCCCTTTGTCTGATATGTCATTTGCAAATATTGTTTCCCATTCCGTTGGTTGCCTTTTAGTTTTGTTGATTGTTTCCTTTGCTGTGCAGAAGCTTTTTATCTTTATAAGGTCCCAGTAGTTCATTTTTGCTTTTAATTCCTTTGCCTTTGGGGATGTGTCAAGTAAGAAATTGCTACGCCTGAGGTCAGAGAGGTCTTTTCCTGCTTTCTCCTCTAGGGTTTTGATAACATCATCCTCAATGGGGAAAAACTGAGAGCTTTTTCCCTGAGATCAGGAACACAACAGGGATGTCCACTCTCACCGCTGTTGTTTAACATAGTGTTGGAAGTTCTAGCATCAGCAATCAGACAACAAAAGGAAATCAAAGGCATCAAAATTGGCAAAGATGAAGTTAAGCTTTCAGTTTTTGCAGATGATATGATATTATACATGGAAGATCCGGTAGACTCCACCAAAAGTCTGCTAGAACTGGTACATGAATTCAACAAAGTCGCAGGATACAAAAGCAATGTACAGAAATCAGTTGCATTCTTATACACTAATAATGAAGCAACAGAAAGACAAATAAAGAAACTCATTCCATTCACAATTGCACCAAGCATAAAATACATAGGGATAAATCTAACCAAAGATGTAAAAGATCTGTATGCTGAAAACTATAGAAAGCTTATGCAGGAAATTGAAGAAGATATAAAGAAATGGAAAAACATTCTATGCTCATGGATTGGAAGAATAAATATTGTCAAAATGTCAATACTACCCAAAGCTATCTACACATTCAATGCAATCCCAATCAAAATTGCACCAGCATTCTTCTTGAAGCTAGAACAATCAATCCTAAAATTCATATGGAACCACAAAAGGCCCCGAATAGCCAAAGTAATTTTGAAGAAGAAGACCAAAGCAGGAGGCATCACAATCCCATACTTTAGCCTCTACTACAAAGCTGTAATCATCAAGACAGCATGGTATTGGCACAAAAACAGACACATAGACCAATGGAATAGAATAGACACCCCAGAACTAGACCCACAAACTTATGGCCAACTAATCTTTGACAAAGCAGGAAAGAACATCCAATGGAAAAAAGACAGTCTCTTTAACAAATGGTGCTGGGAGAACTGGACAGCAACATGCAGAAGATTGAAACTAGACCATTTTCTCACACCATTCACAAAAATAAACTCAAAATGGATAAAGGACCTGAATGCGAGATAGGAAACCATCAAAACCCTAGAGGAGAAAGCAGGAAAAGACCTCTCTGACCTAAGCCGTAGCAATTTCTTATTTGACACATCCCTAAAGGCAAGGGAATGAAAGCAAAAATGAACTACTGGGACCTTATAAAGATAAAAAGCTTCTGCACAGCAAAGGAAACAATCAACAAAACTAACAGGCAACCAACGGAATGGGAAACGATATTTGCAAATGACATATCGGACAGAGGGCTAGTATCCAAAATCCATAACGAGCTCACCAAACTCCACACCCGAAAAACAAATAACCCAGTGAAGAAATGGGCAGAAAACATGAATAGACACTTCTCTAAAGAAGACATCCGGATGGCCAACAGGCACATGAAAAGATGCTCAACGTTGCTCCTCATCAGGGAAATACAAATCAAAGCCACACTCAGATATCACCTGACGCCAGTCAGAGTGGCCAAAATGAACAAATCAGGAGACTATAGATGCTGGAGAGGATGTGGAGAAACAGGAACCCTCTTGCACTGTTGGTGGGAATGCAAATTGGTGCAGCCACTCTGGAAAACAGTGTGGAGGTTCCTCAAAAAATTAAAAATAGACCTACCCTATGACCCAGCAGTAGTACTGCTAGGAATTTACCCAAGGGAGACAGGAGTGCTGATGCATAGGGGCACTTGTACCCCAATGTTTATAGCAGCACTCTCAACAATAGCCAAATGATGGAAAGAGCCTAAATGTCCATCAACTGACAAATGGATAAAGACATTGTGTTTTATATACACAATGGAATACTACGTGGCAATGAGAAAGAATGAAAGATGGCCTTTTGTAGCAACATGGATGGAGCTGGATAGTGTGATGCTAAGTGAAATAAGCCATACAGAGAAAGACAGATACCATATGGTTTCACTCTTATGTGGATCCTGAGAAACGTAACAGAAACCCATGGGGGAGGGGAAGGAAAAAACAACAACAAAAAAGAGGTTAGAGTGGGAGAGAGGCAAAGCATAAGAGACTCTTAAAAACTGAGAACAAACTGAGGGTTGATGGGGGTTGGGAGGGAGGGGAGGGTGGGTGATGGGTATTGAGGAGGGCATCTTTTGGGATGGCACTGGGTGTTGTATGGAAATCAATTTGACAATAAATTTCATATATTGAAAAAATAAAGTATAATATGTATAAAAAAATAAAATGAGTTGTGATCACTAGTATGTTTAAGTAGCAAATATAGATTTTTGGTTTTAGACAGAGATCACTGGCAGTGGTAACATCTCTGTTTCCAGCACTTGCCATAGTATTCTATAATGCTAATATATAATTCCAAAATGAATGTATCGCCTTCACTTCTTAATTCGAATGAGGAGCCAACCGGGAAAGATTTGAGGAAAAAGCATACAGACAGAGAAGAGAGCAAGTGTGAAGGCCCTGAGGTGAGGGTCAACATGTGTTTGAAGAAGAGAAACAAAGTCTGATGTGGTCAGAGTACCATGAGCAAAAGAGAGAGAATGCTATAAGTCAGATCAAGAGATAAGGACCTGATTTTATAGGACCCCATGGGTGAGTATTTTGGGTGTATTAAGAACATTTCACTTTGGTAACTCAGAATCCAAAAATGATTTTCTCAGTGTATGAAACATTTAAATACATGCTTAAGAGTGATATAAAATTGTATTGGTTTGGGTTACAAAGTAGTGTTCTCTTACAGTAGACCTCTAATGACAAGCTCTGTAAAACCTCATTGCTGTTCTGAAGAAATCATTACCCAGACCTTCAGTTCTTTTTGTGTCTTTCACCATTTGGACTGTCTTGATCTAGGAGCTCAAAATCTAGAGTTTTACATCAGAATGAAATTATTGGTTCTGGTCAGTGGGAAGGAGTTAAATACTCTGAATGAGTATAATGAGATTTTTGCAGTTAGTATATCTGGACTCAGTACTATCTAGTGGACAAGACTTGATACACTTACATCAAGTATAACAGGATCTTTTGGTCTATAAATAAAATTAAGTCCAAAATTCCAAGTAAGTTAGAAAGTATAATGAGGCCTTTGCATTCCCAGTCAGTCAGGAAGTAAAACAGAGTCCAAATCTCTTACTTAGTCTGGAAATGTAATGATCCAGCATTCTAGTTAGTCAGAAAGTATAGTAGTCCATAACTTAGATATTGCTTAACAATTGGTATGAAAGTTTGATGGAATGCAGGAAACAAACTAATGGCCAAAATGTTTTGAAATCATTAATTCATTCAACCCACACTTAAAAAAAATTTTTTTTTTAATCTTTTTATTTATTTTTGAGAGACAGAGACAGAGCATGAGCATAGGAGGGGCAGAGAGAGAGGGAGACACAGAATCCGAAGCAGGCTCCAGGCTCCGAGCTGTCAGCACAGAGCCCGATGTGGGGCTCGAACTCAAGAAACATGCCCAAGCAAACCGACTGAGACACCCAGGCGCCCCTCAACCCACACTTTTGATTGATCTCCTTAAAATGTTATGTTGTATAGCTGGGTTTTTCTTCTGACCTTAATAACTTCTTTTTAAAAAATATTTTACTATCTGACATTCTCTCCAACTATTTCTGTCTCTTATCATATTGATTGGCTAATTCAAAATGCTGCTTTTCCATTAACTTCATATCTTTTTCTCTTTCTTTGTTAGTCAAAGACCTAGAGTACTTATCTTATCTTACATTTTACTAAAACTGTAAAGACAAACAAATACAAAACATAGCTAGGTTTAGCCTGTTTCTTGTGATTAATTTTATTTTAAAAATATAATTATGTTTTGATTCATGAACAGTACATTGATATTATTGAAAAAATTGAAAACTACATAAAAGCATGTTACAAGGGAGAAAACTACATAAAAGCATGTTACAAGGTCACTTATAATCTTACACTACAACTTTTGTTGATATTTTCGTATATTTTTGTGTAGTCTTTTTTTTTCCCTTTCTTCTATGCTTATGTATAAGCACGTGTGCATATATATAATTTTTTAAAGCTATTTTGCATCACAAATGCCTTCAAATCTTTTGAAATCTATAGATGAGAGAAAAATGCATAAAAGTTAAAGATAATATTTTACATATATTTTCAGGGGGATTCTGGATTCAGTCTATTATCACAGGTCTTTGTCATTTATTATCATGTTTTGTTTTGAGGCTTATTCTTTTAGATCTGCAGTGGAGCCATTGCTGCCTCAGATCTTTGGGCTACGCTAATGTTGTAGTTTAGATGTAAGGTTATAGTTATCACTCTCATAGTTCATGTTCACAATTATTTTTGTCAAAGTATGACATCCCATGCACCAAGGGGCTGGGTCTGGAGGGATTTTTAGTTTCAGTAATACATAGTATCAGTACCAATTTACATCAATAGCCCATGTTATAATTTCTTAAAAAATTTTTTTTAAAAACATTTATTCATTTTTGAGAGACAGAGACAGAGTGCGAGGGTGGGGGGATGGGCAGAGAGAAAGGGAGACAGAATCCGTAGCAGGCTCCAGGCTCTGAGTTGTCAGCACAGAGCCCAACGTGGGGCTCGAACTCATGAACCTCGAGATCATGACCCGAGCCAAAGCTGGATGCTTAACTGACTGAGCCACCCAGGCACCCCTGTTATAATTTCTTATTGACTGAGTAGTATTACATTATAGGATGTACCATAATTTGATTAATTCTCTATTGGAATACACTTAGGCCTTTCTTAATTTTTCTTTGTTGTAAACAAAATAGCGATGCAGTAAATACCTTTCTATTTACTGTCTGACAGTTTGCTTGGAAAATATTCCTATAAGTGAAATTGCTCAAATTTGATATGAATTGCCTGGTTGCACTTGAGAAATGTATCAATTTAGAGATAACAAAGTTTATCTTTGCTAACACTAGGTATTATGGAATATCTTTATTAGCTATAATTTTTATAAAGTGAAATGTACAGATCTTAAACATATAGTCCGAAGAATTTTGGCAATTCTATACACCTATATAACTAATACCTGCTTCAGTGTATAGAATATTCCCATTATCACAAAAAGATTCCTTTTTAATCTTCTTTATGTGTTTATAGGCCATTTATTTATATTCTTCAATGATATATCTATTCAGGTCTTTTGTGTTATATTTGGATTGATTATTTTACTGAATTATGAGTTCTTTATGTATTCATTACATGTATAAATATACTAGTCCTTTGTCAGATACATTTACCGTAGATATTTTCTTCCAGTATATTGCTCACCATTTCATATTCTTAATGGTGTCTTTTGAAAAACAGAGGACTTTAATTTTGATGTTCAGTTTATGAACTATTGTTCATGCTCTTATGTCCTGTCTAGGAAATTCTTGCCTTACACAGATCACATAGATTTTTCTTCTGTGTTTTAGCTTTTATGTTAACATTTTGAGGAAATTTTGGTGTATGGTGTGAGTTTAGATTTGAAATTCTTTTTATTTTTTTTTGCCAAGTGGATATCCAGTTCTTCCATTATCATTTTTGAAAAGATTATTCCTTCCTCATTAAATTACCTTATCACTCTTATTGAAAATGAATTAAACTTACAGAAGTGTTCTATTCTGGCTTTGAGGAATGGGTTTGTTCATAGTGCTGAAGTATAGGGAATCAGGATCTAGGCTTTTTATGTCTTCAGGTAGATTAATTTTGACATGATAAGCTTTCATTTAAAAATTACATGTTTTTTTTTTTTTTTTTTTTTTTTTTTTTTTTTTTGCCTGTTTTCAATATGTTGGGATGGCTGTCGTAGAATCTGATTTGTAATGTACTTGTTTTCAGCAGAACATGTTCGGATACCCCCCCGCACCCTCTTTTTAAAACTGCTGGTTTTGTCAAATTATCTACTGGTATTGAGGAATAAACAGGTTAGTAGCCATCTGGAAGTAGTTGTTAGAAGGACTTGACAGGTAATTAGCATCCTTAGGACACCCCACTCTTCCTTTCTGTGAAAGCATAAGATGCTGGGATTATCAAAATCAGATCAACGATATTTAGGCCATTTCTCCATTGCTTATACGTATTTGCTGACCTCTTTTAGTGATAAAGGCCTTATAAAATTCTGGTTGAATAAAACACCTAGAGATAAAGTAATTTGTATAAACATGAAACAAGACTCAAGTCTATAAATACCAGACTTCCTGTATACCAGAAAGTTTTGTGTATATTGAATGTTTGCGAGTATGTGAACTTGGAGTCTGTGGCTGGCTGTCCTGTAGTGGCCATTTGCTTGGTGTTGGTTTCACCAATATAAACTAATGTAAGCAAATGTGTTTTATGAATACACAGCCACTTGATTTTTATTGTTTTTGTTTATAAAATAATAATAGAAATTTAGGTACCACAGAAATGAACTCCCTTCTTCCTGTTTTTCTTGCATAGTGCCAACAAAAATTGTGCAGTCAGTGAGCAAGGAACAGGCTAATAAATGTATATTCCATTTTGTGAACAAACAAACAAACCTTTCAGCTCCTTGCTATAGAGAGTTCTTTGTGCTCTGAGCACATCAAGAAAGGAACTGAGGTCTTAGGAGTACCTATTAGTAGAGCTAAGTTAGTTAAATATATTCCCCCTAGTATTTTAATAATGAACATTTATTTCAGTGGTTTATACCTTAATGGTGAATACTGAGAACTTATCTTCAGCTTCCAACTTTACTATCTGAAAGATTGGTTTGTGTTTTAAGTTTGATTTAGGTACTTTTATTGTTATGACTTTGAAAATTATTATTAATTAATAGTAATAGTGATATATTATTTATAGTTATCACATTTAAGGAATTTTCAAAATGAAATGAAATCCTTTGTATATATCACTCTGAGAAAAAATTATGATTTTCAGAATGTTTATATTTGCAAAACCGGTAGCATTTATGGTAGCAATTGATTGTCACATATATTTTTTGGAGAGATTCCAAAATAATTTTTATTTCTAGTTACCACCCTACACATGCCAATTTACACGTTTATACTATAGCTTTCTGTGGTTACATGGGCTTTTCAGCATAAAATTTTCTTACCAATTGAGAGCTTTGAAAGATATCAGTTGTTGAATGTTAGTTACAGATTTTTCACTTTTTTTTGGGAAAAAAAAAAAAAAAAAAGGAAACATCTCCCATCTGATGCTGTTTGCATGGTTTAGCCCTGTGGTTCAGTCTGTAAAATCATCCTGTTGTACTACACCAAAGAATGTTTGCAGGAGGAAAAAAAAAAGAATGTTTGCAGAGTTGAGCATGTTATAATTTGATTTTTTGGGTGTGGTGGTGGGAGGTACTTTATGGTTTTATTTATTATAAAATTTTTTTTTAAATGTCATTTATTTTCTTAGAGACACAGACAATATGAACAGGGGAGGGGCAGAGAGACAGGGAGAAGAGAGAGAATCCCAAATAGGCTCTGCACTGTCAGCACAGAGCTTGATGTGGGGCTAAACCCACAAAACCATGAGATCATATCCTGAGCCGAAACCGAGAGTCAGACACTTAACTGAGCCACCCAGGGGCCCATAAAAAAATCTTTTTTTTAAGTTTATTTATTCATTTTGAGAGAGAGACAGTGCGAGTTGATTGAGAGAGGAGAGAGAATCCCAAGCGCAGAGCCCCATTGTGGGGCTCAAACCCATGAAGCCGTGAGATGATGACCTGACCCAAAACCAAGAGTCGGTTGCTTAAGCGACTGAGCCTTCATGGTTTTAAAGGGCACTTAGTATAAAGAAAACTGTGTTTTCTACTATTTTCATAAAGATGATGGTTGAATTGAGTTTATGGATTGGGTATGTATTAGAGACGAATTGTTATTGATAAGTGTTGGATCATAGAATTATGCTTCAGGTGTTGCCTTTGAACTTACATAATGGAAGTTATTTGAGTAGTTTTTTAGAACACATAGGTTCCACATTAAAATCAGTACATGTAATATGTTATAAATTTCATAAAGAAAAACATCACCTTTGTAGTATTCTTGCCAAAATATTTAAATGAGCCTAATCATGAGGAAATAATCAGACAAATACAACGGTGTGTTACTGTATAAAATACCTGGTTTAGCATTTTTAATGACATATAAAACAACACACACACACACACACACACACACACACACACACACACACACACA
>NW_026057585.1:64713054-64875392 GCF_023721935.1 Panthera uncia
CACACACACACACACACACACACACACACACACACACACACACACACTCACATACACACACACGAAGGAGAAAAGGAAAAAAGTTAGGGAACCTGTTGTAGATTAAAGGAGACCAAGCAACAGATAGTTAAATGCAGTGTATGACTCTTATCTGGGTCTTGATCCAAAACAAAAACAACAAAACAACCAGAACAACACACAATTATAAAGGAATAGTTTAGATAGTTGGGGAAATTAAAATATGCACTATATCCTAGATGCAATATAATGTCAGTTAAATTTTTTTTTTAATGTTTATTTATTTTTGAGAGAGAGAGCTCAAGCAGGGGAGGGGCAGAGAGAGAGAGGGAGACACAGAATCAGAGGCAGGCTCCAGGCTCTGAGCTGTCAGCACAGAGCCCTGTGCGGGGCTTGAACTCACAAACTGTGAGATATGACCTGAGCTGAACGAAATTGGACGCTTAACTGACTGAGCTACTCAGATGCCCCTAATGTCAGTATTAAAAATTTTTAATGTCATAATAATATTATGGTTGCGTAAGAGAATGTACTTGTTCTTCAGATTAAATGCTGTGGTAGAGTTTCATAATGCCTACAGTTTACTTTCAGATGTTTCAAAAAGAAAAGGTATGTGCGTATGGCCAGAGAGAATGAAATTAATTTGGTAAGTGTTAAAAATTATTGAATGTATGCGAAAGGTGTATTGGTGTTCATTGTGTTTTCTTTCAGCTTTTCCCTACTTTGAAAACTTTCAAAACAAAAATGTTGGGGACAAAATCTCCACACAGAGTAAACTTTAACATTAGGATGGTATTTACTTTATTTTGGTTTGATTTTTATCTCTAATTCTGTCTTTTGCAAGAGGTTTCTGAATATGTTATATGCTCAATAATTATTTATTAATTGGGTTTTTCATTTTAATAATGCTATACCATGATTTTAGACTGTTTTATGGTTTAAAGAACACATAAAGAGTATTATATACATTCTGTTCCCATTTTGTAAAATAGATGAGATTGGTGGCGTTTTTTTAATTTTAGAAATGAACAATGTGGGGTTTTGAGAAACACACACAAGGTCATAGCCAACTACCATTGTGCCCAGACTTTTCTCCTAAATGTTGCAGTCCTCTATCTAATCATTCATTACACACTTCCATCCAGATGTCCCACAGGTATCTTAACTGCAATTTTTATATTCTGTGGTTAATGATGCCTCAGTAGATAGACCAGTCAAGCACTGAGTTATTGTCCTACAGTTCCTTTATTTATTTATTTTTTTCTTCATCCTACAATTCCTATCCTCCTATCTAATTAGCTCAAGGAGGCAAAGAAATGGGAAAAGAGAACTAATATTTTTCGTGTACTTATTCAATACCTTGTATATGTTTGCTAATATTCTTTGAACAACCACTGTGTTTAGATGGTGTCTTCATTTTCAGAGTTTCAGTTTAATAGTAGAGACTGGGAAATAGGTTCAGAGAAGTTAAATGATTTGACCTAAGTTATAGAGCTTGTAAGGAGTGAATTTAGGTTTTCTGGTTTCTAAAGTTTGCATTCTTTCCAGTGATCCTAAGGAAATTTCTCTTAAATCTTTTTCTTGCGGTTTATGACACTCCCATTGCTTAAATCTCAGCTTGGATTATTGCAAGAGTCTAGTTAATCTGTCTTTCTGCTCTCTACTTCATTTCCTTTAGAACCTCCATGCTGTTGACAGAGTGAATTTTCTAAAAAGCAAATCTAGCCATATTTCTTTTCATTGGTTAGGATGAAAACAGTAAAGCATTTTGTATGATCTAGACCCTACCTTTTTCTCTTTCCTCATCTTTACGTGTCTCTTCACGTCTATCCTACTGTCCAATGCCACTGAAAAACTGAATTGCAGTTGCTATAGTCTGTCATGGTTGCATGCGCTCATATTTGTTATTACTCTAGCTCTTTCACCCTTGCCACATTGTCTGTTATACTTGTTATTCAAGATTTGAAAGTATAAGTTCCTGCTGGAAGTCTTCTTAACACCTTTACTGGCTGAATTAGGTGTTTTTTCTTTGCCCTATACATATTTATGTTATAAATCTACATTTTAATTGTTTTCATGCCTTTTACTATAAAATTGTGAACTCCTAGAGGGTCATAGCTCACACATATTAGATGGTCAGTGAATG
Organism: Panthera uncia; assembly: GCF_023721935.1. Taxonomy (NCBI): domain Eukaryota; kingdom Metazoa; phylum Chordata; class Mammalia; order Carnivora; family Felidae; genus Panthera; species Panthera uncia. The sequence goes on from NW_026057585.1 coordinate 64,715,219, forward strand.
TTAATGAACTTTCATCTAATCCCAACACTATGAAAATACTTTTCCTTAGGAAAGCTGGCATAGAGTTTTTGCGACTTTATTTATTTATTTATTTATTTATTTATTTATTTATTTCATCCCCAGTATTGGAATGGTAATTGGGGAACCTGATTCCTAGTTTTGGCTCTGCCCCTTATTTGGTATACTCTCAGTCAATTCAGTGTAACTTTCTAGGCTCAGTTATTTTATCCAGTTAATGACAAGTTGAATGAAGTGTTTTCTGACACCCACCCATCTTTCCTAATGACTTTGATTTTATGATTTCATCTGAGAAGTTTTTGAGCAAAGATGTGACACATTGACAGCAGTGTTACAAGAGTTCCACTTTGACAGAATGTGTAGGTTGGATTGGAAGGGTATAGACTGGATGGGTACAGAAAAACCAGTTAAAAGATTGATGTGGTTTGATGAGCATTTCATACAGGATCAGTATTTGGGAAAGGAGAAATAATTATGAGGGAAGCTTTACAATTTGAAATGGTGAGGGAAGAGTGGGTTGTCTTCTGCTCAGTCCTTCCCCTCAAATGGATTCCAAGATTCAAAGCTTGTATTGGCTTCTATAAGGAACTAGATTTTCTATTTTGAGAGAAATGAAACTTATAGGAGTAAATAGCTTAAATTTCTCACTAATTCCTACCTTAACTTCAAAAGAGAATGAAAGATGGAACCACATAACCAGAGACATAGCTATTTCCAGATTTACATAGAAAATGTGTTATTTTTCCATTTGAGGAAACCACTCACAAAAAACATAGAAAGAAGGTTATCATTCAGAAGAAGCATGAAGTCAGGAAAAAGAGGTTGGAAAACCATGGTTTGAAAAAACAACCAGGAAAAAAAAAAACAACCCTCAGATATCTAAACATGCTCATCAAGTTCATAGGCTGTGAAGTTTTGGTTTTGAGATTTTCCTCCCTGGAACATCCACTGTGGAGAAGGTCTCCTTATTAGTATTATTGCAGTTGCACACTTAAATTTAGCATTGTTAAATTTGTTGAGCTTTCGAACTTGTTCAGCAGGAAGTTTTAGAAAATATCTCTACTTTACTGTAAGGATGCTATGGGTGCTTATTACCCCAGATAGTCAAGAAATACAGAAAACTCTGGTATCAAAATTGATACTAGTCTGAGAAGTGCCATGGATGATCACTTTTGTTCCTGTCACTACAACTATTCTCTGCTAGTATAGGACAATAAAACAACTGTTGAGGCAGCTGTTGGTAATGCCACTACCACTCTAAAAGCTTTAAATAATGCTTCCACTGGATTTACAACTATGTTGTGAGGGAATGTTGGTTTTCCCCATTTTGCCCTTCGTATTTTCCCAGCCACACTGCACATTCATCTTTCTAAAAGCAAGTGTTTTAGCTTCCTAGGGCTGTTGTAAAAATTTACCACAAACTTGGTGTTTTAAAACAAGAGAAGTTTATTCTCTTACAATTCACGAGGCCAGAAATCCAAAATTAAGGTGTTGGCAGGGCCACATTCCCTCTGAAGGATCTAGGGAAGAATCCTTTCTTTCTTGGCTATTGTAGCTTCTGATGGCTTCTTGTGGTCTTTGGTTTGTGTAAGCATAACTTCAATCTCTGCCTTCAGTTTCACATGGCCTTCTTTTCTGTGTATACTTTTTGTCTCTGATAAGGATACACTCATTGAATTTACGGCTCACCTTTTTCCAGTATTATATCAGTCCTTACCTTATATCTACGAGGACTCTATTTCCAAATAAGTCACATTTTAAAGTTATAGGTTGACATGAATTTTATTGGCATGCTATTCAACCCACTGCAGAAAAGTGCTGACAATTTGAGATAACTCTTACCGGTGGAGACCTTGTTTTCTTCTGATCATATTCATTCATTTGCTCAATAAACATTTAGTAAGCCCACGTAATACCAGGGATAAGTTTAAAGAAAGATGGATCAGATTATTTACTCTTAAGAGGAGACCCCAATATAGTTGGAAGGCAGATACAAACCTTGGTGTCTACAGTATAGTATGATAAGCAGGGTAATAGAGACTTACATTCAGTGCTGAATACGCCTATATACTCATCTTGTATTTGTTGTGGAGGGACCCAGGAGGGATAAGAAAAGAGTCAGGAAAGACTTAACAAAAGAGTTGACATTTGAGTTCTGAAGGAAGATTCTAAGACAAAGGGAGTATCAGGTGTAAAGGTACTATGGATTGAAAAAGAGTGGCTTAGGAAACTGCAGGTTCTAAAGTGCTACTGCATCATAGAATGTATTTGGAGGAATGAGAATGAATAACAAGCTTCTGTTATCTTACAACATTGACATCCTGAACCTGGATTTCAGTAATCTTATGAACACTGTGGCAAAGACAATACTATAATAAATTTCCAAATCCCTTTCATATTATTCCTTCCTGGGCAAACAGAAAAGTTGATTTTTCTAGCCCTTCTGAAGTTAGATGGGGACATTCCTTCTTCCTTCCTTCCTTTTTTCCCTCCTTCCCTACCTCCTTCCCTCCTCCCTTGCTCCTATGCTGTGGACAATGATGGAAACTGTGTTCTTAAGGTAGAGTTATACTATTGGAGTGGCCACATGAAAGACAGCTCTCCTGGAGAGTTGCCCGTATGTTCAGCAGGTTTTGCATGAGTGAGAAATAAACTTTCTGATTTGTTAAACCACCAGAATTGGGGATTAGTTGTTACTGCAGCATAGCTTATCCTATCCAGACATATAGTTTTTTAAAACTCCTTTTAAATATCCCTCTAAATTAAAAATAAAAATTTACAGGGGCACCTGGGTGGCTCAGTCAGTTGAGTGTCCGACTTCGGCTCAGGTCATGATCTCACGATTCGTAGGTTTGAGCCCCGCATTGGGCTCTGTGCTGACAGCTCGGGGCCTGGAGCCTGCTTCAGATTCTGTGTCTCCCTTTCTCTCTGTGCCTCCCCTGCTCACACTCTGTCTCTCTCTCAAAAATAAGTAAAGATTAAAAAAATTAAAAAATAAATAAAAATTTACATTTTAAATTGAAAATATATTTCAGATGTAATTAATATTTCAAACTTAACCTCCCCATTTTTTACAATGATATTAGTCCTATGAATTCATTTTATAAAAATTATAATAGTATAGAGCAGCCATCTCTCCATCTGGTTGTAAATAAATACTGTTAATAACTTGGCTTAAAAAGGCTCTCCCCCAAATGATTCTTTTATAAATTATTGTTGCTTTTTAAATGTCATTAAATATTTTTACAAAGCATGAGTTTGAATGGCCTCACCATATCGTATTATGGACTGTAGTACTTAACCAGCCTCCAGTTATTCATTTGGCTCTAATTTTTTATGATATAAACACCACAGAGAAATCCTTGTAGAAAAATCATGTAAAAAAATCCCTTTATTATTTCCGTAGACCGCATACCTAAGGATAGAGTTGTTGGTTTAAAGCAATCTCTCTTCTTGACTTAAAAAAATTTTTTTTAATGTTTATTTATTTTTGAGAGAGAGAGGCAGACTGCAAACAGAGGGAGGGGCAGAGAGAGGAAGACACAGAATCAGAAGCAGGCTCCAGGCTCTGAGTTGTCAGCACAGAGCCTGATGCGGGGCTCGAACCCACAAACCGTGAGATCATGACTTGAGCCGAAGTCGGTTGCTTACCGACTGAGCCACTTAGGTGCCCCCCTTTTTTAATGTTTTTGACATCAAATTAACCTCCAGAAAGGCTGTTATCTGCTTGCAAATATGAGAAAGCATTTTCATTGATTCTTAGCAACACTAGATATTTTTCTGTACATGTATGTGAGCATTTGGCAGCCTGATAAGTAAGTGTGTTATTTTGTTTTAATTTTTATTTCTTTGGTTGATATTTTGTCCCCCCATATGTTGCGTTGGTCATTTGTATTATTTCCTGTGTATCCATTGTCCATTTTTTCAAGTACTAAAACTTTTTTTTAGTTCTATAATTCCGTCTGTTCAAAATATGTAGGGTTTTTGTTTTTTGATAAATGATCATATACATGCACCCATGGTGGGTTTTTTTCCCCCTATTTTGTCATTTGTCATTTAAATTTACATGTGCATTCTTGAATGTCACAATTTTTATTTTCATATGGCCAAATCCGTCAACTTCTTTTTTTCCCTTCGTTTGTATGCTTATGTAGGACTTGTTTACTACAAGATCAGATTAAACATACACATATATTTCTCCTAGCACTGTTTGTTTTTTTTCATTTTTTTAACTTTTAACTCTTTAATTCACATAGGATCTGTTATTGTGCAAATAGCAATCTTTTTTCAGCTAATCATTTATTAATTTCAGTTAATGAGTATTATACATATATACATTTACAACTGTGTTTTCTTTGACTTGAAATTTCTTTTTTAGCTTATGTTGAATTTTTCTGTATACTAGGTTTCTTTTGGTCCATTTGATTTTTGAAGTCTGTTCTTGAACTAGCTTCAAGTGGTTTTCCTTAAGGTAACTTTATAATACATACTTATTGCATATGACAGACAAGTATTTTTTCATTACACTTCTTTTACAAAAATGTTTTGCCTTGTTTCAACTGTCTTTCTTCTAGGTGGATTTTAAAATTATTTTGTTTAGGTTACAAAAACAAAATGTTGATATTACTGTTATAATTTCTTTATTCTTATAAGGTAATGTAGGAGGAATTGGCATCATTCCAATAATCTTTCCATTCAGGGATGACTTCCCATTTCTTCATATTTTCTTTTAATTTTCTTTAGTAAAGATTTAGATGCTTTTTTTTTTTTAAAGTGAAATGAGAAGCCACTGGAGTTGATAAATAAGACTGAGCCTGAGAGGAAGCTACAGTACAGAATAGCTTATCTATGTGATAAACTAGTAACAAATTTTGTTCAGATTATAAAATGTAGGTTGGTAAAACTTGGAAATGTTTTATACAAGATGTACTGGTTGCTGAAGTGTTAAATCTGAATTGATCTAGTGGTCAGTCTGAATTGATCTAATGATTACCACAGAAAATTTATAAGAACAACCAGATGTCTCTGTGTCTTAAATGACACCTTCAGGATCATGAGGAGAGGGTTAAACAGTCTGTGTTTAGTCTAAATTTCTGTGCTGTGGATGCAGATACCTTCCGTCAGCCTACCTGACCTTAAAAGGGACATAGTAAGGTGCCAAGGTTTTGGTAGTGCATGCATGCCAAATTCTAATGACCAAACTATTGTTACTTATATAACCTTGCAATTCTTTTCAAGCTACTAATAATGCTTTTTTATTTAAAATGAAATATTTTTAAATTTTACTCACTTGAAAGAGCAGTTTGGGTCATGAGGTTTAAACAACTGAAATGCTGGGCTTTGGTTTGTCAATAATTGGCAGCTCAGTTATGGGATGCAGTGTAGCTGCCCAGATTTAGAAGAAACAAGTGGAATAGGAAAAAGAGAAGGGTGTGTGGGTAGTTTCTTGGTTTCCTGATGTTTCCACTCAGTAGTACAAAATACTCTGAAAGAGGAGTGGACTTTTGGGAAGGGGTGTTACCTTTAACTGCCCTTAATCCTGAGCAGCAGTCTCAGTTTCCTACTGACCCTGGCACATATGCCTGTTTTCCTCTTATGGAATGTGTTGGGGAACACGTCAAGTGGGTGTCAGCACTGTTGAGGTTAGGCTGCAATGAGAGGTCGCTTATTTGAGGGTGAATCAGTTTATAGTTTACAGCAAACAATGTTAGTATTTCACAGTGGGTTACACTGTGAAAGCCAAATTGTGAGACTTTACTGAATAAGTAGTTAAAGGATAGTACCTTTTTGTGTACTCTGTCCCACTAAACAACAGACCTTTCTGACTGGTCTGGTTCCACTTTTCGCCTTCATGTTAGAGTACAGCTCCATGCAATAATGCACCTCGCTACTCCACCCCTCTTCCACATTATGACTGCCTGTATCACACTACCTCTTTTACAGAAGTGATTACACAATTTATATTACTGTGGGCAGAGTATGAGAGTTCCAGTTGCTCTACATCCTTGCCAGTACTTGGTATTGTCAACTTTTTATTTTATCCTTTCTCTTAAACAGGTAGAGGCATTTCATTGTGGTTTTAATTTGTACTTCCCTGATTGCTAATGGTTATTTGGGTATGCTCCCTTCTGAGTATCCATTTAAATCTCTTGTTTATTTTTCTATTGGAATATGGTTTTTTTTCCCTGTTGGTTTGTAGGAGTTCTATATGTTTTCTGACTGGGAGCTCTTTGTTATATGTGTTGTAAAGATCTTCTGTTCTGTTGCTTGCCTTGTGTTCTTTTAATGGGGTCCTTAATGAGGAGGAAAGACTAATTTTTTTTATTATAAAATTTATTGTCAAATTGGTTTCCATACAACACCCAGTGCTCATCCCAACAGGTGCCCTCAATACCCATCACCCACCCACTCCTCCCTCCCAGCCCCCATAAACCATCAGTTCTCAGTTTTTAAGAGTCTCTTATGCTTTGGCTCCCTCCCTCTCTAACCATTTTTTTTCTTCCCCTCCCCCATGGTCTTCTGTTAAGTTTCTCAGGATCCAAATAGGAGTGAAAACATATGGAATCTGTCCTTCTCTGTATGACTTATTTCACTTAGCATAACACTCTCCAGTTCCATCCATGTTACTACAAAAGGCCATCTTTCATTCTTTCTCATTGCCACGTAGTATTCCATTGTGTATATAAAACACAATGTCTTTATCCATTCGTCAGTTGATGGACATTTAGGCTCTTTCTATCATTTGGCTATTGTTGAGAGTGCTGCTATAAACATTGGGGTACAAGTGCCCCTATGCATCAGCACTCCTGTCTCCCTTGGGTAAATTCCTAGCAGTGCTACTGCTGGGTCATAGGGTAGGTCTATTTTTAATTTTTTGAGGAACCTCCACACTGTTTTCCAGAGCGGCTGCACCAGTTTGCATTCCCACCAACAGTGCAAGAGGGTTCCTGTTTCTCCACATCCTCTCCAGCATCTATAGTCTCCTATTTTGTTCATTTTAGCCACTCTGATTGGCGTGAGGTGGTATCTGAGTGTGGTTTTGATTTGTATTTCCCTGATGAGGAGCGATGTTGAGCATGTTTTCATGTGCCTGTTGGCTATCCGGATGTCTTCTTTAGAGAAGTGTCTATTCATGTTTTCTGCCCATTTCTTCACTAGGTTATTTGTTTTTCGGGTGTGGAGTTTGGTGAGCTCGTTATGGATTTTGGATACTAGCCCTTTGTCCGATATGTCATTTGCAAATATCGTTTCCCATTCCATTGGTTGCCTTTTAGTTTTGTTGATTGTTTTCTTTGCTGTGCAGAAGCTTTTTATCTTCATGAGGTCCCAATAGTTCATTTTTGCTTTCATTCCCTTGCCTTTAGGGATGTGTCAAGTAAGAAATTGCTGCGGCTGAGGTCAGAGAGGTTTTTTTTTCCCTGCTTTCTTCTCTAGGATTTTGATGGTTTCCTGTCTCACATTCAGGTCCTTTATCCATTTTGAGTTTATTTTTGTGAATGGTGTAAGAAAGTGGTCGAGTTTCATCCTTCTGCATGTTGCTGTGCAGTTCTCCCAGCACCATTTGTTAAAGAGACTTTTTTCCATTGTGTATTCTTTCCTGCTTTGTCAAAGATTAGTTGGCCATACGTATGTGGGTCTAGTTCTGGGATTTCTATTCTATTCCACTGGTCTATGTGTCTGTGTTTGTGCCAATACCATGCTGTCTTGATGATTACAGCTTTGTAGTAGAGGCTAAAGTCTGGGATTGTGATGCCTCCTGCGTTGGTCTTCTTCTTCAAAATTACTTTGGCTATTCGGGGCCTTTTGTGGTTCCATACAAATTTTAGGATTGATTGTTCTAGCTTCAAGAAGAATGCTGGTGCAATTTTGACTGGGATTGCATTGAATGTGTAGATAGCTTTGGGTAGTATTGACATTTTGACAATATTTATTCTTCCAATCCATGAGCATGGAATGTTTTTCCATTTCTTTATATGTTCTTCAATTTCCTGCATAAGCTTTCTATAGTTTTCAGCATACAGATCTTTTACGTCTTTGGTCAGGTTTATTCCTAGGAATTGTATGATTCTTGGTACAATTGTGAATGGGATCAGTTTCTTTATATGCCTTTCGGTTGCTTCACTATTAGTGTATAAGAATGCAACTGATTTCTGTACATTGATTTTGTATCCTGCGACTTTGCTGAATTCATATATCAGTTCTAGCAGACTTTTGGTGGAGTCTGTCGGGTGTTCCATGTATAATATCATGTCATCTGTAAAAAGTGAAAGCTTAACTTCATCTTTGCCAATATCAGTGCCTTTGATTTTCTTTTGTTGTCTGATTGCTGATGCTAGAACCTCCAACACTATGTTAAACAAGAGCGGTGAGAGTGGACATCCCTGTCGTGTTCCTGATCTCAGGGAAAAAGCTCTCAGTTTTTCCCCATTGATCCTCCCCATCATTGAGGATGATGTTAACTGTGGGCTTTTCATAAATGGCTTTTATGATGTTTAAGTATGTTCCTTCTATCCCGACTTTCTCAAGGGTTTTTATTAAGAAAGGATGCTGAATTTTGTCAAATGCTTTTTCTGCATCGCTTGACAGGATCATATGGTTCTTACCTTTTCTTTTATTAATGTGATGTATCACATTGATTGATTTGCGAATGTTGAACCAGCCCTGCATCGAAGGAATGATTCCCACTTGATCATGGTGAATAATTCTTTTTATATGCCGTTGAATTCGATTTGCTAGTATCTTATTGAGAATTTTTGCATCCATATTCATCAGGGATATTGGCCTGTAGTTCTCTTTTTTTACTGGGTCTCTGTCTGGTTTAGGAATCAAAGCAATGCTGGCTTCATAGAATGAGTCTGGAAGTTTTCCTTCCCTTTCAATTTTTTGGAAAAGCTTGAGAAGGATAGGTATTATCTTTGGGGAGACCTTTACTCTCCTTCTATTCTAAATGACAGACTTGCTGGATAAAGGATTCTCGGCTGCATATTTTTTCTGTTCATCACATTGAAGATTTCCTGCCATTCCTTTCTGGCCTGCCAAGTTTCAGTAGACAGATCCGTCACTAGTCTTATCGGTCTCCCTTTATATGTTAGAGCATGTTTATCCCTAGCTGCTTTAGAATTCTCTCTTTATCCTTGTATTTTGCCAGTTTTACTATGATATGTCATGCATAAGATCGATTCAAGTTACGTCTGAAGGGAGTTCTCTGTGCCTCTTGGATTTCAGTGCCTTTTTCCTTCCCCAGTTTAGGGAAGTTCTCAGCTATGATTTCTTCCAGTACACCTTCAGCAGCTTTCCCTCTCTCCTCCTCCTCTGGAATCCCAATTATGTACAATTATCCAATTATGTACATTATTCATTTAATTATGTCACTTAGTTCTCTAAGTCTCCCCTCATCCTCCTGGATTTTTTTATATCTCTTTTTCTCAGCTTCTTCTTTTTCCATAATTTTATCTTCTAATTCACCTATTCTCTCCTCTGCCTCTTCAATCCGAGCTGTGGCCACCTCCATTTTATTTTGCAGCTCATTTATAGCATTTTTTAGCTCCTCCTGACTGTTTCTTAGTCCCTCGATCTCTGTAGTAATAGATTCTCTGCTGTCCTCTATACTTTTTTCAAGCCCAGCGATTAATTTTCTGACTATTAGTTTAAATTCATTTTCTGCTATATTGCTTAAATCGTTTTTTGATCAGATCGTTAGCTGTCGCTACTTCCTGGAGTTTCTTTTGAGGAGAATTCCTCCATTTCGTCATTTTGGATAGTCCCTGGCGTGGCGGGGAACCGCAGGGCTCTTCCTCTGTGCTGTCTGGAGTAACTTGCGTTGGTGGGCGGGGCGCAGTCAGACCTGATGTCTGCCCCCAGCCCGCTGCTGGGGCCACAGTCAGACTGGTGTGTACCTTATCTTCCCCTCTCCCAAGGGCAGGACTCACTGTGGAGTGGTGTGGCCTCTGTCTGGGCTGCTTGCACACTGCCAGGCTTGTGGTGCTGCTTCGATGGGATCTGGCGTATTAGGCGGGGTGGATCTGCAAGGTGCACAGGGGCCGGAGGGCCAGGCTAAGTTGGCTTTGCCTTCGGTGGTCCACTTCGGGAGGGGCCCTGCGGCACTGGGATGGAGGCTGACCCGTTGGAGGCATGGATCCGCAGAAGCACAGCGTTTTGTGTTTGCTCGGTGCAAACAAGTTCCGTGAGGGGAAGTGACTCTCTTTGGGATTTTGGCTGGGGGATGGGTGAGGGAGATGGCGCTTCCCATCGCCTTTGTTTCCCACCAAGCTGAGCTCTGTCCTCTGGGGCTCAACAACTCTCCCTCCCGCTCTCCGAATAGAGCTGTTGACATAAAACATTCCAGATGTTAAGTCCCACTGGCTGTCAGAACATGCTCTGTCTGGCCCCTCCGCTTTTGCAAGCCAGACTCGGGGACTCTGTCTTGCCGGGTTGGCTGGCTGCCCCTCCACCGCCCCGGCTCCCTCCCGCCAGTCCGTGTAGTGCGCACCACCTCTCCGCCCTTCCTACCCTCTTCTGTGGGCCTCTCGTCTAAGCTTGGCTCCAGAGAGTCCATCCTGCTAGTCTTCTGGTGGTTATTGGGGTAAATTAGGCAGATGTGGGTGGAATCTAAGCGATCAGCAGGACGTGGTGAGCCCAGCGTCCTTCTTAGCTGCCATCTTCTAGAATCAAGCAGGAAAGACTAATTTTAATGTAGCTTCATTTATTAACCTTTTCCTTTATTGAATTTGCTTTTATAGTTCCTGTGTTTAAAGAAATCTCTGCCTGCTCCAAGATCATGAAGATGTTGTTCTTTTAGATGTTTTCCTTAGAAGCTTTACTGTTTTTGCCTTTTACGTTTAGAGTTGTAATTTATTTGGAGTTGATTTTTGTTTTTACGTGTATGAGAATAGGTCAAGTTTTTTTGTTTTTTGTTTTTCTCACAGATATCTATTTGACTTACTATCATTTACTGAAAAGACCATTCTTTCCCTACTTCTCTACAGTGCCATACTTATCATAAATCAAATATTCATATATGTGTGGATCCATTTCTCAGTTATTAAAGTTCTATTGCTCTATTTGTCTTTCCTTGCTTTGGTACTACCCTGTTTTATTGACTGTCAGATTTTTTAAAAATCTTGATAATCTGGTGGGGTGAGGATTTTTTTTTTTTTTAAGTTTATTATTTTGAGAGCAGCAGAGACAGCATGAGCAGGGGAGGGGCAGAGAGACACAGAGAGAGACACAAGGAGAGAGAGAGAGAATCCCAAGCAGGCTCTGTGTAACAGTTCAGAGCCCCACGCGGGGCTTGAACCCACAAACCGTGAGATTATGACCTGAGCCCAAACCAAGATTCAAACGCTTAACTGATTGAGCCATCCAGGCGCCCCGAGATGGGGTGTAGATTTTTAAGCTTTGTTTTTTCCAAGATTGTCTTGATGATTCTTGATCTTTGCATATTCATATATATTTATAATCCAGTTATCACTTCCTATAATCTGCCAGAATTGTAACTGAGATTATACTGAGTTTGAGGATGAATTTGAAAGAGAATGAACATATTTATAGCATAAAGTCTTCAAATCCTTGAACATAGAGTATCACTCCATTTTTTTTTTTTTAACTTGTCTTTATTGTCTCTTAGTACTCTTTTCTAGTTGTCTTTGTTGTAGTCTTGTACTTTTTTCATTGGATATTCTCTAGGTACTTAAAATTTGTGAACTGTTATAAATGGTGTGCTTTTAAGTTTTCATTAATTTTTTAAAATATTTTGAATTTCTTTTTCTGGCTTATTTCCTGGTTCATATCTTGTGTACAGCATTCAAAGGAGTGGTACTAGTGGGCATCCTTGAATTATTCCAGACAGAGATTTCAATGTTGAAGCTAAAAGTGATGTTACTTGTAGGTTTTTTGTAGCAACCCTTTATCAAGTTAAGGAGATGTTTTCCTACTATTTTTTTCTTATTATCTTTTAGCAATTATAATTGATACTGAGGTTTAGTAAGTATTTTCCTTGCATAGTTTGAAATGGCCACAGAAAATTTCTTCTTAGCACTGGTTGATATTTGAATGTTTTGCATTATTATTTTTCATTTAATTCTGGATGTACTTTTAGTAATTTTTTATTTAGGAATTTTGCCTTTGTGTTTGTGAGAGAAACTGGCATAGGATATTTTTTTCCCGTAATGTTAATGTATTTTAGTACTGGCTTCATAAAGTGTTGCTAGGTTTAGCATATAAAAATCTCATGCAGGCTTATACTAAAAATGTTTGTTTGTTTATTTCAGCATCCTGTATTTTATCTGGCAATGTCACTAATAGGTCAAGTTCAGAAATGTTATATCCGTTTTTTTCTGGAAGAGTTTATGTAAGATTTGTGTTTTCTTCCTTAAATATTTGGTAGAATTCATCAATGAAGCTGTCTGTACCTGGAATTTTTTAGATTTAGACCTAAATATTTAATTTTGGGGGTTCTTATGTAAATGATACTGTGTTTTTTTTTTTTCAAATTCAAATTGTTCATTGCTGGTATATACAAAAGTGAGTAACTTTAATGTCTTAAGATTTTATCCTACAAGGATATATAATCTTTGTTTATTATATATTCTATCATTCTTAATGTGATTATGATAGAGGTTAAACACGTACCCTTGATTTTTTAAAGCCTAATATAAACGAAGGGTTTTACTACTTTTCAGACAAAGCAAGGACATTCGAAGAACACTGAACCTCCATGTATTTTTTGTTTCAGGTATTTTGTTCTGTTTTAATTCTGCATACATTTTAAGTCCTATAAGACATCATTATTGTTTTATACTGTCAATATGCATTTAGATTTAATTCTATTTACTCTGTTGCTTTTTATTCCTTTCTGCATTTCCTTCCATCTCATGCCGTTTTTCTTCTCCTTGAAGAACATATTCTGGTTTTTGCTTTATTGTGAGTGTATTAACAAAAAATCTCACCTTATTTTTTTTTCTAACTTCATTTTTGAAGAGTATTTTTTTTTTTTACTGGAAATAGAATTTTATTTATTAAAAATTTTTTTAATGTTTATTTTTGAGAGAGAGGGAGAGACAGAGTATGAGTGGGGGAGGGCAGAGAGAGAAGGAGACACAGAATCTGAAGTAGGCTCCAGGCTCTGAGCTGTCTGCACAGAGCCCGACGTAGGGCTTGAACTCACGAACCATGAGATCATGACCTGAGCCGAAGTCGGATGCTTAAATGACTGAGCCACCCAGGTGCCCCTGGAAATAGAATTTTAAATGAAGAAAGTTTATTATTTTCATTACTTTGAAATCATTTTATTTTCTTTTGACTTCCATTGTTTCTGGGAAGAAAGCAGCTGTTGAATTTAATTTTGCTCCTAGGCTTCTAGACAGTAAACCTTTTCCTCTTTGGTTGCTCTCTCCTTCTCTCTCTCTTTCTCTCTCTCTCCCCATACATATTTTTTTTAAGCAATTTAATATGTATCAAGGTGTGGCTTTCTTTTTATTTATCTTTCCTGGAGTTCTTAGGATTTCTTTACTATGCTTCTTGATGTCCAACAATTTTAGGAAATATTAGTACTGTCTCTTTTACAAAGCTTCTGTTTTATCTCTCTAAGTCTAGAATTTAATTACGTATGTGTAATATCTTTCACTGTGTACCTCATATGTATTTTAGTCATTATTTAATTCCATTCTTCTGTCTCTCCATGTTTCACTTGGATAATTTTCCTCTGATTTATCTTCTATTCATTTATTATTCCTTTATTTAAGTCTAATCTGATGTTAAATCCATCTACAAAGCTCCTGATTTCACTTATCCTCTTTTTTTTTTTTTTTCATAATTTCACAGGGTAGGAGGTAAGAGAGATGAGAGAGAGTGTAGATTAGGTCCTGTCAGAGAGCCCTGGTGAACACTCTATCAGATAATTTCATTTGGGACCTTGAAGGAATACTAAGGAATGAGGGTAAACTGAAAATATAGACCAGTCCTCAGAATAAATGAGGCTCAATTTTGAATCATCTCCATCCTTGACTACAATAAGATGATTCATCTTTTTGCCTAGATGTCTTCCAGGGACAAAACCCAGTTGAACTTTAAATAGATCTCTCAGTGTATTTTACCTGATCTACTCAATGAAAATTAAGGCTTACCTTAAGTAAAAATTTTACTGAAAGCCTAGAGAAACAGACAATAGAAACAGATCCATAGGAGATCAGATATTTCAGTTATCAGTCAAGAAGTTTTTAGAAATATGTTGTTATATGCCACAATGGAGAGTGTAATCAGAGGAATGGAAGCAATCAAATTCAAGTGGATTTATTTTGAATTTGTGTGGATATATTTGTTTAGAATTCAAAAGGATATATTTAGAAGTATATGTATAAAATTTCAAATGTGATTGTTTAAAAAGTAGTCATTGTTAATGTTTTTTATTGCCATAATTACAGCAGTATGTGAGGGTACGCTTAAAAAAATTTGTTTAATTCAGTGTAGGTAACATGCAGTGTTATGTTAATTTGGCGGAGTACACTTTGTATCATTTCAGTCCTTTGCAGTTTATTGGTATTTTCTGTGACAGACTGACTCTAAGATGGCTCATACAGATCTTCCTTGACTTAAGATGGAGTTATGTCCCCAAAAACTCACCATAAGTTGAAAATGCATTTAATACACCTAATCTGCCAAACAGCTTAGCTTAGCCTAGTCTACCTTGAACACTCTCAGAAACTTACATTAGCCTTCAGTTGGGCAAAATCATCTAACACAAGCCTATTTTATGCTAAAATGTTGAACATCTCATGTAATTTATTGAATACCGTGCTGTAGAAGAACAGAATGGGGGCACCTGGGTGGCTCAGTCCGTTAAACATCTGATTTAGCCCAGGTCATGATCTCACCGTTCTGGAGTTAAAGCCCCGCGTCGGGCTCTGTGCTGACAGCTCAGAGCCTGGAGCCTGCTTCAGATTCTGTGTCTCCCCCTCTCTCTCTCTGCCCCTCCCCTATTCACGCTCTGTCTCTCCCTCTTTCAAAAATAAATAAACATTACAAAAACCCAGAATGGTTGTATGTGTACAGAATGGTTGTAAGTGTAATCACAATATTGTGGTTGTATAGATGACTGAGAACTGTGGTTGTTGCTGCTGCCTAGCTTCACACTAGTGTTTTACTGCATATCACTAACTCAGAAAAAGATCAACATTCAAAATTTGACATATGATTTTTACTGAATGTGTATTGTTTCTGCATCATCATGAAATCAAAGCAACTTAAGTTGAATCATCTTAAGTTGGGGACTGTCCGTGTAACAAAGTGATATCATTTCTGTGATTAAGTTACATAGGATTTAACTTCTGTCTTGCTAGAGATTCTCTCCTGTTGGCTTTGATGAAGCAAGTTACCATGTTGGTGAGGAATAGTGGCAAGGAACTCCCAATAGCCCAAAAGGAATGGAAACATGCCCCAAACCATATAAATGAGCTTGGAAATGGGGAAATCCTTACCCCGTTGAGCCTATACATGAGATCCTAACTCTGGCAGGCAGACACACCAGTTGCAGCCCTGTGAGAGACCCTGAAGCAGAGATTCCAGCTAAGCCATGCACACATACCTAGGGTGCTAACCTGAGATAATCAGTATTTATTGTTTTAAACTGCTTAGTTTATGGTAATTTGTTACACAGTAGATAACTAATACTTAATGACCCAATTTATGATCCAGTTTGTTTACTGTTTTCTATGTTTTTAGAAATATGTTTGCAGTTGCTGGGAATAATATTTTTTATATATGTCCATTGGATCAAATATTTTAAGTTCAGATCTTCTAAATCTTAATTTTGTTTGCTTGTTCTATAAATTACTAAACATGGTATATTAAAATCTCCTGCAGTGATTGTGGATTTGTTGATTTTTATGGGTAATGCTGTTCATTCTAGGCTATATTATTAGATACATGCAAATATAGAATTATTATTTTTTAAAAGTTTATTTATTTATTTTAAGAGAGAGGGACATAGAGCACACATGCAAGCAGGAGTGGCGCAGAGAGAGAGGGGGAGAGAGAATCCAAACAGGCTCTGTGCTGCCAGCACGGAGTCCAACATGAGGCTCAATCTCACAAATCATGAGACCATGACCTTAGCTGAAATCAAGAGTCAGATGCTCAACTGATTGAGCCATCCAGGCACCCCACACATACAGAATCATTATAACTTCTTAGCAGGCTGAAATTTTGTCTTATTAAGTTATTCTCTTTAGGAACACTTTTGGCTTTGCATTCTGTTTCGTTTAATATTAATACAGGTACACCAGTTTTCTTCTGGGTAGTGTTTTCTTGGTATATCTCTTTTTACTCTTTATTGTTCACCTTTCTGTGTCATTATATTGTTAATGTGTCCATGATAACATACAGCTGGTTGATGAGTCATCTTTAACCATTTAATCTTTGCTTTTCAATTTTATCATTTTCTACATCCAGATTTATTTTTTAATTTTTCCCCCAATCTTTATTACTTACTTTTTAAAATTTTTTAATGTTTATTTTTGAGAGAGAGAGCACGTGCGCGCGTGAGTTGGGGAGAGGCAGAGAGAGAGGGGGAGACACAGAAACTGAAGCAGGCTCCAACCTCTGAGCTGTTGGCACAGAGCCTGATGTGGGGCTTGAACTCATGAACTGTGAGATCATGACCTGAGCTGAAGTTGGAGGCTTAACCGACTGAGCCACCCAGGCACCCCTTTATTACATACATACATATATACAGACATACAGACATACAGACATACAGACATTTATTTAATTTATTGTCAGATTGGCTTACATACAACACCCAGTGCTCATCCCAACAAGTGCCCTCCTCAATGCCCATCACCCATTTTCCCCTCTCTCCCACTACCCGCCCCCACCCTCAGTTTGCTCTCTGTATTTAAGAATCTCTTGTGGTTTGCTTCCCTCCCTCTCTGTAATTATTTTTTCCCATTCCCTCCCCCCATGAACTTCTGTTAAGTTTCTCAAGATCCACATATGAATGAAAACATATGATACTTGTCCTTCTCTGATTTATTTCACTCAGCATAATACCTTCCACTTCCATCCATGTTGCTGCAAATGGTATTTCATTCTTTCTCATTGCCAGGTAGTATTCCATTGTATATATAAACTATATCTTCTTTATCCATTCATCAGTTGATGGACATTTAGGCTCTTTCCATAATTTGGCTATTGTTGAGAGTGCTGCTATAAACATTGGGGTACATGTGCCCCTATGCATCAGCACTCCTGTATCCCTTGGGTAAATTCCTAGTAGTTCTATTGCTGGGTCATAGGGTAGTTCTACTTTGAATTTTTTGAGGAGCCTCCACACTGTTTTCCAGAGCAGCTGGATCAGTTTGCAGTCTCACCAACAGTGCAAGAAGGTTCCTGTTTCTCTATATCCTCACCAGCATTTGTTGTTTCCTGATTTGTTCATTTTAGCCACTCTGACCGGTGTGAGGTGGTATCTCAGTGTGGCTTTTATTTGTATTTCCCTGATGATGAGGGACATTCAACATCCAGATTTAATGTAATTACTCATATATTTGGGGTGAAATCTATGATACTATGTGTGTTGTAGTCATTCCACCTGTTAACTGTTCTGTTTTCCCTCTTCTGTTACATTATTATTTTTTATTTCAAGTTTTTATTTAAATTTTGGTTAGTTAAAATGTAAAAATTGTTTCAAGTGTAGATTTAGTGATTCATCACTTACATATAATACCCAGTGCTCATCACAAGTGCCTTCCCTAGCACCCATTACCCATTTAGCCCATTCCCTGCCCATCTCCCTCCTTCAACCCTTCAGTTTGTTCTCTAGAGGTAAGAGTCTCTTATGGTTTGCTTCCCTCTCTCTCTCTTTCTTTCCCTTCCCCTATGTTATTCTGTTTTGCTTTTTAAATTTACTTATGAGTGAAAGCATACGTTGTCTTTGTCTGACTTACTTTACTTAGCATAATACACTGTAGCGCCATCCACATCGTTGCAAATGGCAAGGTTTCATTCTTTTTGATGGCTGAATAATATTCTCTTGTAGACATTCATCAGTCGATGGACATTTGGGCTCTTTCCATAGTTTGGTTATTGTTGATAATGCTGGTATAAATATTGGGGTGCATGTGCCTCTTCAAATCAGTATTTTTGTATCTTTTGGGTAAATACCTAATAGTGCAATTGTTTAATTTTTACCTTTTTGAGGAACCTCCATACTATTTTCCAGAGTGGTTGCACCAGTTTGCATTCACACCGAGAGTATAAGAGGATTCCCCTTTCTCTTCGTCCTCACCAACATCTTTTGTTTCCTGTGTTGATAATTTTAGCTATTCTGACAGGTATGAAGTGGAATCTCATCGTGGTTTTTATTTGTAGTTCCTGATCATCAGTGATGTTGAGCAAACATTGATTATTTTGTTTCTCTGTCATGTCCCCTTCCTCTTCCCATTTGTTAATTATATACTCTTTAAAAATCTTCTGGCAAATTTCTTGGAAACCAGACAATGGATATTTGACTTCTCAAATTCTAATGTTAATACATTGTAAGGATCTTAGAACTGTTTATTTTCCATTTCCATTCCTCTCAACTTATACACTATTATTTCACTAGGTACTTTAGTTTTGTGGAAAATTTTTAAACCTCACAAATTACACAGTCGGTGTTCATTTAGATTTACCTGCAGTTACCCCCATTTTCTTTGCTCTTTTTTGCATCTTTGCCTTCAGTTTGGGATCATTTTCCTTCTGCTGTATTATATACTTTAGAGTTTGCATTAGTGCAGATCTGATGGGGGCAAACTCTTCCAGGTTTAGTTTGTCTGACACATCTATTTTTCCCTTTTCCTTTATTCTTGACAAATATTTTCCCTGGATATAGAATTATAGGTTGATTGTTATTTTCTTTCATTACGTCAGTTGAAGATATCATTCCATTATCTTTCCATTATCTTCTGGACTTTTTTGTTCCTGATGGGAAGTTACTTGCCATTCTCACTGTCATTTCTGTGATTATAATCTGCCCTTTTCTCTGGCTTGTTTTATAATTAAAAAAATTTTTAAATGTTTATAATTAAAAATTTTTGAATATAGTAATTTACATACAGTGATATGCACACTTCAAGAGTTCAGTTCAACTAACTGTGATGCATGGATATCATGTTTTATTGATGGCTTTTTCTAAATGCGGGACATTTCAATGACAAACTCTAGGTGTTTGAGTCATACTAATCTTCAAGGGGTCTTGGCCCAGTATGTCTAAGGATTTGCAGAAACTCAAATACTGGTCATAAATCTAGCTAATATCTTTAGACATTGACCATTTCACTTTTAACTTTGGTTGGAAGGAAGTTTTTCTCCTGTCACTGTTTTTCTCTCTTTAGTTTCTCAAATGCACTAATTTTTTCCTACCTTTACAACATTTGCACATGTGGTTTCCTCTACCTCAAATGTTCCTTCCCCAGTTTTTAAAATAACTGACTTCTGCTCATCTTGTTAGATCTTAACAAATATTTTACCTCTTCAGAGGGTTTTTCTTGATCACAGGTATTTCTGTCATAGCACTATGTTCTTTTCCTCTGTATTGCTTAGTTTGGTGTACTTTCATGCTCATCATTTGCCAATTTCCCAACTGTCTCCTGCTATGTTCTGAGTTATAGGGCTGATCCACTTAAGCTACATTACCCAAGCTCCCTTGCCATCTGGCTTTTAGCCATCATCTTATTACAGGCAGTGTGAAGACATTGCAGAGGGAGATACTAGGCCATTGCTACTCTTCTCTTCCTGCTTCTGTGGAGTGTCCTGTAGTGATCCCATTTCTTGTATGTCTCTAGTTCCTTCCAGAGTTCTATCTCTCTCTGGACAGCCTCTCCTCCATGACTCCCATTACTACTGGGTAGTCTTGGTTTATGAACTCTATTAATACACTTTCTTCCTTTGTATCCACACCCTTGTTGGGGTAGTAGGGATTTCCTGTTGTTGCTTATTGCTAGGTTGCCTCACATAGACTTTTTTTTTTTAATTGAAGTGAAATTCACATAATATATGTTGAACCATATAAAAGCTTACAATTCAGGGGTGCCTGGGTGGCTCAGTTGGTTAAGCGGCCAACTTCGGCTCAGGTCATGATCTCGCAGTCCATGAGTTCGAGCCCCGCGTCGGGCTCTGTGCTGACAGCGGGCTCTGTGCTGACAGCTCAGAGCCTGGAGCCTGTTTCAGATTCTGTGTCTCCCTCTCTCTGACCCTCCCCTGTTCATGCTCTGTCTCTCTCTGTCTCAAAAATAAACATTAAAAACAAAAATTAAAAAATACACAGAAATTTTAGTTTCATGTATCTTCCCCCCAACATTGTTGCCCATGTTTTTGGTATGATAGCTAAAAAGTCATTGCTAGATCCAATTTCCTGAAGCTTTTTCTCTGTGTTTTCCCCTAGAAGTTTTAAGTAAAAAAAAAAATTTTTTTTTAAATGTTTATTTATTTCTGAGAGAGAGAGAGAGAGAGAGAGCATGAGTGAGGGAGGGGCAGAGAGAGAGGGAGACACAGAACCAGAAGCAGGCTCCAGGCTCTGAGCTGTCAGCACAGAGCCCAATGCGGGGCTGGAACTCACAAACCGTGAGATCATGACCTGAGCCAAAGTCAGTCTCTCAATCAACTGAGCCACCCAGACACCCCTAGAAGTTATAATTTTTAAGGAATTTTAAAAAAATGTTAAAGGTTTTATATTTATTTTTTGAGAGAGAGAATGTGTGAGTGGGGAAGGACAGAGAGAGAGAGAGGAAGACAGAGGATCTGAAGCAAGCTCCGTGCTGACAGACTGACAGCAGCAAGCCCAGTACGGGGCTTGAACTTATGAACCGTGAGATCATGACCTGAGCCGAATTTGGCTGAGCCACCCAGGCTCCCCTCCGTAGGAGGTTTATAGTTCTGGTGACCATGCCTCTTTTTTGTTCATTCTTTCATTTCTAATACCCTGACCCATTCCCTGATACAATGAATTTTGAGTAAAGCAAATTGCCCTCCAAATGTGGGTGGAGTTGAAGGCCAATAAGTTGAAGGCCTAATAGAACAAAAGATTGACCTTTCCTGAGCAAGGGGGAATTCTGTAGTAGATGGCCTTCATATCTGAACTGCAACATTGGCTTTTCCCTAGGTTTTCAGCCTGCTTGCCCACCGTGTAGATTTTGGATTTAACCTGCCTCCATAATTAGATGAGCCAATTCCTTAAAATAAATCCCTTACTCCCTCTCCTTGTCCCTGACCCTCTCCCTCTCCAGTTACACATATACATATCCTGTTCTGTTCCTCTGAAGAATGTTGAATAATGCAAAATTATTTAACCCAGTGCCTTTATTTTTACAGATTTGGTAGCATAAAGGCTCAAAGAGAAGAAGAACTGGCCAAGGTCAAAGAACAAGTTACTGAGAAAGCCAGGGCATGAACCCAAGTCGCCTGACTTCCAATCTAACACTCTTATTACCTGAAATTGCTTTGCCCAAAACATCAAAACCAAATGGAGAAGCTCACCCTCTCCTACTTCAAAGAAGAAATAAGCATATTGGCTACTTTCCATATATTAGATCTTATCCTAAGTAGTTTGTATCCATTTTTCTTATTAATTCTCACAGCTGCCCTAGGAAATAAGTATTATTATCACTTTCCACTTCTAAAAAATTTTTTTAATGTTTACTTATTTTGAGAGAGAATGTGAGTGGGGGAGGGGCAGAGAGAGAGGGAGAGAGAGAATCCCAAGCAGGCTTCGCGCTGTTAGTGCAGAGCTGGATGTGGGGCTCTAACCCACGAAACATGAGATCATGACCTGAGCTGATTGGACGCTTAATTGGCTGAGCCACCCACGTGCCCCTATCACATTCCACTTTTATATGGACTTGCCTAAAATGACACATTTTATCAATGATAGACCTTGTCTGAACTTAGATGTCTAACTCTAGAACTGGAATTATTGATTACAATACTGCATTCTCTGTATATGTTTCTTTTATTCCTGTCCCCTGATGATACTAAGCACTAAAGAAAAGATTTGTTTACCCAGCTTTTCTTTATTTTAATGTTTATTTATTTATTTATTTATTTATTTATTTATTTATTTATTTATTTTGGAGTGAGAGAGAGCACCAAGTGAGAGTGCTCAAAATATTTCTTTATTTTGGAGTGAGAGAGAGCACTCGCGCGACCAAGCGAGTGAGCATGCACAAGCAGGGGAGGGGCAAAGAGAGAAAAGGAGACACAGAACCTGAAGCAGGCTCCAGGCTCTGAGCTATCAGCTCAGAGCCTGACTCAGCCTCGAACCCACGAACTCTGAGATCATGACCTGAACCCCAGTCAGACGCTTAACTGACTGATCTTCCCAGGTGCCCCGTGTTTACCCAATTTTTTTTTTTTTATAACGTTTTTATTTATTTTTGAGACAGAGACAGAGCATGAATGGGGGAGGGTCAGAGAGAGGGAGACACAGAATCTGAAACAGGCTCCGGGCTCTGAGCTGTCAGCACAGGGACCCGATGCGGGGCTCGAACTCACGGACCGTGAGATCGTGACCTGAGCCGAAGTCGGCGCTCAACCGACTGAGCCACCCAGGCGCCCCTTCCAACTTTTGATTCTCATCAGCCGAGAGTCTTTTCCCTTCATTGGTTTGGCAGGATGATAAATGATTCATACTGCTTACTTTTAGGTCTTAATTATTTGTGATTCCTTATCTTCTGTTATTTGTGATTCTTTTCTGAGTGTAAAGGTCTGTGCTATTACCAGATTATTAGTACCCAAGACATTTCCAAAGTGGACACTGATTAATTTACCATGAAATTGTGTGCCCTGGACACATGTATATCCTCTGCTTCCAATTACTATTACTGTCTTTCCTTTATCTTCCTCTCTGCTGCTTTTCATACCTTCCTGTGGTAGCTGTGGGAGGAGCGGGGGAGGGTGTTGGTAGTGGTATGGGGAAAGTGTTAAGAGTTTTTAAACAGTGTGCAAATCAGATGGTAATCAGTCAGTAGAGCATTAACAATTCAGAATTGGAAAGAACCTGGATTATAGTAGTGCTAACCTTGTACAAATTGCTCGGATTTACTGAGCCTGAGGTAATTGTCCTGCAAATGTATTGTATAGTAGATTGAAGGCATTTGTTTTGTTGCTCCTTAGTATATTTGGAGTATCAGATCCATAGCTTTCCTTCTGTCTTCTAGAAAGCACTTAGCTCTGAGTGCTATGGTGAATGCAAAGAAGTATGGTTCTTGCCTTCATGAGCTTAGACTCTTATTTGAGGACAAAAAACACATAGGTGGGAAAAGAAGCATAAACATAGGACATAATATGTGTAAATTTAAATGTCTTCAAATAGGGTTAAGCAGTAAAAATTGAGAGAGTGTAAGAATGATTGAAAATGCTCAGGGGATGGAGGAGAGACTTTAATTGGGCCTTGTGACTACTGGCTGTAGTAGATGAGTCTAGCTGCTTTTAAAATAAATGTAAGAATTTATTGTACATGTCTGAATATAAGGTGATTCTTATTTTCACAATGACAAGATAATGAAAATATTTTGGTCAGCCTGAATATATAAACTTTTTTAAGCTTGTAGAAGAAATAGCCTTTAAGTTCAGCTTAATAAGTTATGCATACAGATTTAAAATTATATAATATAAAATACTGACTTATTACCTTTTTTATATTTGTTTCATGAAGAACATTATTCAAACCCTTCACATGCATTTTAAACGTTAGTTTCTTCCTCATTACCAGAGTTAGTTTCTCAGTTTTTCAGAGCACATAATCTTAATTTTTGTTTAAGTGGCTTGAGATAGAGTTATTTTTAAAAAATTGGATATGGTACTTTCCTGGGAATTTTAATCTCAAGTCACAAGAACTCATTTGCTATTCGTGAGCTTTACAATGAAACCTTTTCAAACCCAATCTTTAACAGGTGTATTTTATTTTATTTTTTTTTAAGTTTATATATTTATTTATTTTGAGAGAGTGGGAGAGAACTTACACGTGAGAGAAGGAGAGGGGAGAGGTGCAGAGAGAGAGAGAGAGAGAGAGAGAGAGAGAGAGAGAGAGAAAGGGAGAGAGAAAGAGAATCCCAAGCAGGCTCTGTGCTATCTCGGAACTTGACACAGGGCTCCATCTCACAAACCATGAGATCATGACCTGAGCCAAGAGATCAAGAGTCGGATGCTTAACTGACTGAGCTACCCAGGTGCCTCTAACAGGCTTATTTATAATGGCATCTAAAGTTTTAATTGTGAAATTATTACTCCCCCCTCCCAACTAGGAAATCTGTGTTGAACTTCTTTCTCTTCTTTTTTCTTTTTTAAATTTTTTATTTGGGGTGTGTGTGTGTGTGTGTGTGTGTGTGTGTGTGTGTGTGGAGAGGGGCAAAGGGAGAGAGAGAGAATCTTAAGCAGACTTCATGCTCAGTCTGGAGCCCTATGCAAGGCTCGATCCCATGACCCTGGGATCATGACCTGAGCCAATATCAAGAGTCAGATGCTCAACTGACTGAGCCACCCAGTTCTTTGCCATCTCTTTAAACTGATTCCATCAGGGACCCTGTGTTTAGTATCCAAAACTAGTATTGCCTGAAGTTGTTTTAGACCCTATGTCTTTTTTAAATATTTTTTTCTTCAAAAATAAAATATTTGTAAGGACTCAACTATAGAGTAATTTCCTTTTTCCTTTGGGATGATTTTGAGAGAAGAACTTTGCCCTGTATGCAGTGTCATCATCTAAAATGAATCAAAGTGTTATAAGTGAACTAGTGAGTGATGTGAAGAAGAAAGCTGAAGTAGAATGGAGAGTTCAGAACAGTGCCATCCAATATAGATGCAACTACTCTTATGTAGGTATTTGAATTTAAATTAAATGATTAATTTAATAATTGTTAATAATTATAATTCAATTTGTTGGTTACTCTGGCTATATCTTAAATGATCAGTGGGGCTGGTGGCTAGGGTATTATACAGTGCAGATATAAAACATTTCCATCATTGCAGAAAGTTCTGTTGGGTAGTTGTAGTCTGGAAGGCTGGAAGATGTTCTGTAGCCTCAGGAATTTAATGTAGTTCATTTCTAGGAATGATCATATTTAGGGTAGTAGTCAAACCTCTCCCCTCAGCCACAACCCCTCACCTGAGCCAACACATTTCCTTCACCCATACAGTCACAGATCAGAGATGCATTGATTTCTCAGTTTCTAAAATAGAGTTAGTGATCCAAGAATATGAGGATTTTAGTAAATATTAGTATTGTTGGTATAGTTCAGAGATTTATACTGTGTTCATTTGAAACACAAAGTGCACTCTTTCCTCTTTGTTGTTGTCAAGGAACAGACCTCTCAAATTGCTTTGTGGTGAAAAGATCAGGATTTCTGGGAATCAGAGGGGCCTGAATTTGAGTGGCATATTCTGTATGATCTTGGATAAACCATTTAATCTCTCAGAATGTTATTTTCCTCATCTATAACATGCTTGCTTTGTAGAGTGAGGATTAAATGAGACATGTAATAATGTGTAATTACTTTACATAGTGTCTTGCACATGACAGATGTTCCTTCTCCCTTTATTCCTCTAAGTCCAAAAAGACATCTAATGAAGATTAATTCACTTAACACTTCCATTCATAAATTTGTCAGAGGGCATTTATTCAGCATTTACTATATGCAAAGCTTTCTTCTCAGTGGTGGATATATAGCAGTGAACCAAAACAAGTAAGACTGTCATCGTGGCACTTACATTTTCATAGGAGGAGACAGACAATAAGTGATACAAGTAAGTTATATAATGTGTCAGAAAGTGATCATTTCTAAGCAAAAAAATAAAACAGGGAAGAAAGATATAAATAAAGTAGGTGGGGGGGGGTCTGCAGTTTTCTGAAAAAAGTGGGCAGGTGACAATTGAATAAAGACCTGGAGGAATGGAATTAGTGAATGAGCCATGTATCTGGGGGCAAGAACATCTCAGGAAGGGGGAGTAGTAACCACAAATACCCTTAAGTGGAAAATCAGGCCTCCATTTTCTAGGAACATCAAGAAGATAATGTGGCTCAGGAAAGGAGGAGGAGGTGAAGTTAGAGATTACAGGAGTGAGGGAGAAATAAGCCATATTAAGGATGTTTTTATCTCTGAGTAAAAGTCATTGGAAGATTTTGAGTAGAGGGTTGACATGGTCTGACATACATTTTAATAGCTTCACTGTGGCCACTCTGATAATACACTGTAGATGAGCCAGGGGAAAGCAAGGAAATCAGTTAGGATGCTGTTGCAATAATAGAGGAGGGAGAATATGGAGGCTTAGATCAGAGTGGTAGCAGTGCAATGTGATCAAATTCTGAATGTGTTTTAACATTTCAGCTATCAGAATTTGCCAGTGAATGGGAACGAGGGAGTCAAGGGTACACCAAGGTTTTTGAGTGGACCAACTGTCACTTATTGAGATAGAGACACTTTTATATTCTGCTTTATGTATTCTTATTTTTCCTCCTGGCTTCCCAAGGTTTCGGGCTGTCTTGTCCATGTGTTATCCATAATACCTAGCACAGTTCTTTTTGTTTGGTTGTTTTAACCTAGTGCAGGGTAATTGCAACCTACTTTCCTAAATTAAATTTATTTTGGATGTTCATCAACCTCAAAATGGAGACAACTATATTTAGGGCTGCTAAATACCAAGGAAGAGTGTTTTCCTTATGTTGTTGCTTATAACATAAAGTACCTCTGGCTTGTTGGCTTTGCTCAACCATCCAAAGCCTTCCCTTTAATCCTGTAGGATGTCTGCCTTCATAAATTCTTTAAACTGCTAATCTTCTGACATTTCTCTTTTCCATGTTTTAGCTTAAAATCTGAATCTTAGAAAAGGCAGATTAGTTGACATTCTCCCCTTTCTCTTTTTACATTCATTGAATAAAGCAGAAGGAAGTTGGGGTGTCTGGGTGGCTCAGTCAGATAAGTGTTTGACTTTTGCTCACGTCATGATCTCATGGTCTGTGGGTTCGAGCCCCTCATCAGGCTCTGTGCTGACAGCTCAGAGCCTGGAGCCTGCTTTGGATTCTTTTTTTTTTTTTTTTTTTGCTTTACTCCTCGGCCTTTTTTTTTTTTTTTTTTTATTTTTATTTTTTTATTAATTTTTTTTATTTTTTAATATATGAAATTTACTGTCAAATTGGTTTCCATACAACACCCAGTGCTCATCCCAAAAGGTGCCCGCCTCAATACCCATCACCCACCCTGCCCTCCCTCCCACCCCCCATCAACCCTCAGTTTGTTCTCAGTTTTTAACAGTCTCTTATGCTTTGGCTCTCTCCCACTCTAACCTCTTTTTTTTTTTTTTTTTTTCCTTCCCCTCCCCCATGGGTTTCTGTTACGTTTCTCAGGATCCACATAAGAGTGAAACCATATGGTATCTGTCTTTCTCTGTATGGCTTATTTCACTTAGCATAACACTCTCCAGTTCCATCCATGTTGCTACAAAAGGCCATCTTTCATTCTTTCTCATTGCCACGTAGTATTCCATTGTGTATATAAAACACAATGTCTTTATCCATTCGTCAGTTGATGGACATTTAGGCTCTTTCCATCATTTGGCTATTGTTGAGAGTGCTGCTATAAACATTGGGGTACAAGTGCCCCTATGCATCAGTACTCCTGTATCCCTTGGATAAATTCCTAGCAGTGCTATTGCTGGGTCATAGGGTAGGTCTATTTTTAATTTTCTGAGGAACCTCCACACCGCTTTCCAGAGCGGCTGCACCAATTTGCATTCCCACCAACAGTGCAAGAGGGTTCCTGTTTCTCCACATCCTCTCCAGCATCTATAGTCCCCTGATTTCTTCATTTTGGCCACTCTGACTGGCGTGAGGTGGTATCTGAGTGTGGTTTTGATTTGTATTTCCCTGATAAGGAGCGACGTTGAACATCTTTTCATGTGCCTGTTGGCCATCCGGATGTCTTCTTTAGAGAAGTGTCTATTCATGTTTTCTGCCCATTTCTTCACTGGGTTATTTGTTTTTCGGGTGTGGAGTTTGATGAGCTCTTTATAGATTTTGGATACTAGCCCTTTGTCCGATGTGTCATTTGCAAATATCTTTTCCCATTCCGTTGGTTGCCTTTTAGTTTTGTTGGTTGTTTCCTTTGCTGTGCAGAAGCTTTTTATCTTCATAAGGTCCCAGTAATTCACTTTTGCTTTTAATTCCCTTGCCTTTGGGGATGTGCCGAGTAAGAGATTGCTACGGCTGAGGTCAGAGAGGTCTTTTCCTGCTTTCTCCTCTAAGGTTTTGATGGTTTCCTGTCTCACATTCAGGTCCTTTATCCATTTTGAGTTTATTTTTGTGAATGGTGTGAGAAAGTGGTCTAGTTTCAACCTTCTGCATGTTGCTGTCCAGTTCTCCCAGCACCATTTGTTAAAGAGACTGTCTTTTTTCCATTGGATGTTCTTTCCTGCTTTGTCAAAGATGAGTTGGCCATACGTTTGTGGGTCTAGTTCTGGGGTTTCTATTCTATTCCATTGGTCTATGTGTCTGTTTTTATGCCAATACCATGCTGTCTTGATGATGACAGCTTTGTAGTAGAGGCTAAAGTCTGGGATTGTGATGCCTCCTGCTTTGGTCTTCTTCTTCAAAATGACTTTGGCTATTCGGGGCCTTTTGTGGTTCCATATGAATTTTAGGATTGCTTGTTCTAGTTTCGAGAAGAATGCTGGTGCAATTTTGATTGGGATTGCATTGAATGTGTAGATAGCTTTGGGTAGTATTGACATTTTGACAATACTTATTCTTCCAATCCATGAGCAGGGAATGTCTTTCCATTTCTTTATATCTTCTTCAATTACCTGCATAAGCTTTCTATAGTTTTCAGCATACAGATCTTTTACATCTTTGGTTAGATTTATTCCTAGGTATTTTATGCTTCTTGGTGCAATTGTGAATGGGATCAGTTTCTTCATTTGTCTTTCTGTTGCTTCATTGTTAGTGTATAAGAATGCAACTGATTTCTGCACATTGATTTTGTATCCTGCAACTTTGCTGAATTCATGTATCAGTTCTAGCAGACTTTTGGTGGAGTCTATCGGATTTTCCATGTATAATATCATGTCATCTGCAAAAAGCGAAAGCTTGACTTCATCTTTGCCAATTTTGATGCCTTTGATTTCCTTTTGTTGTCTGATTGCTGATGCTAGAACTTCCAGCACTATATTAAACAACAGCGGTGAGAGTGGGCATCCCTGTCGTGTTCCTGATCTCAGGGAAAAAGCTCTCAGTTTTTCCCCGTTGAGGATGATGTTAGCTGTGGGCTTTTCATAAATGGCCTTTATGATCTTTAAGTATGTTCCTTCTATCCCGACTTTCTCAAGGGTTTTTATTAAGAAAGGGTGCTGGATTTTGTCAAAGGCCTTTTCTGCATCGATTGACAGGATCATATGGTTCTTCTCTTTTTTTTTGTTAATGTGATGTATCACGTTGATCGATTTGCGAATGTTGAACCAGCCCTGCATCCCAGGAATGAATCCCACTTGATCATGGTGAATAATTCTTTTTATATGCTGTTGAATTCGATTTGCTAGTATCTTATTGAGAATTTTTGCATCCATATTCATCAGAGATATTGGCCTGTAGTTCTCTTTTTTTACTGGGTCTCTGTCTGGTTTAGGAATCAAAGTAATACTGGCTTCATAGAATGAGTCTGGAAGTTTTCCTTCCCTTTCTATTTCTTGGAATAGCTTGAGAAGGATAGGTATTATCTCTGCTTTAAACGTCTGGTAGAACTCCCCTGGGAAGCCATCTGGTCCTGGACTCTTATTTGTTGGGAGATTTTTGATAACCGATTCAATTTCTTCGCTGGTTATGGGTCTGTTCAAGCTTTCTATTTCCTCCGGATTGAGTTTTGGAAGAGTGTGGGTGTTTAGGAATTTGTCCATTTCTTCCAGGTTGTCCAATTTGTTGGCATATAATTTTTCATAGTATTCCCTGATAATTGTTTGTATCTCTGAGGGATTGGTTGTAATAATTCCATTTTCATTCATGATTTTATCTATTTGGGTCATCTCCCTTTTCTTTTTGAGAAGCCTGGCTAGAGGTTTGTCAATTTTGTTTATTTTTTCAAAAAACCAACTCTTGGTTTCGTTGATCTGCTCTACCGTTTTTTTAGATTCTATATTGTTTATTTCTGCTCTGATCTTTATTATTTCTCTTCTTCTGCTGGGTTTAGGCTGCCTTTCCTGTTCTGCTTCTATTTCCTTTAGGTGTGCTGTTAGATTTTGTATTTGGGATTTTTCTTGTTTCTTGAGATAGGCCTGGATTGCAATGTATTTTCCTCTCAGGACTGCCTTCGCTGTGTCCCAAAGCGTTTGGATTGTTGTATTTTCATTTTCGTTTGTTTCCATATATTTTTTAATTTCTTCTCTAATTGCCTGGTTGACCCACTCATTCGTTAGTAGGGTGTTCTTTAACCTCCATGCTTTTGGAGGTTTTCCAGACTTTTTCCTGTGGTTGATTTCAAGCTTCATAGCATTGTGGTCTGAAAGTATGCATGGTATAATTTCAATTCTTGTAAACTTATGAAGGGCTGTTTTGTGACCCAGTATATGATCTATCTTGGAGAATGTTCCATGTGCACTCGAGAAGAAAGTATATTCTGTTGCTTTGGGATGCAGAGTTCTAAATATATCTGTCAAGTCCATCTGATCCAATGTATCATTCAGGGCCCTTGTTTCTTTATTGACTGTGTGTCTAGATGATCTATCCATTTCTGTAAGTGGGGTGTTAAAGTCCCCTGCAATGACCACATTCTTATCAATAAGGTTGCTTATGTTTATGAGTAATTGTTTTATATATCTGGGGGCTCCGGTATTCGGCGCATAGACATTTATAATAGTTAGCTCTTCCTGATGGATAGACCCTGTGATTATTATATAATGCCCTTCTTCATCTCTTGTTACAGCCTTTAATTTAAAGTCTAGTTTGTCTGATATAAGTATGGCTACTCCAGCTTTCTTTTGGCTTCCAGGAGCATGATAAATAGTTCTCCATCCCCTCACTCTCAATCTAAAGGTGTCCTCAGATCTAAAATGAGTCTCTTGTAGACAGCAAATAGATGGGTCTTGTTTTTGTATCCATTCTGATACCCTATGTCTTTTAGTTGGTGCATTTAATCCATTTACATTCAGTGTTATTATAGAAAGATACGGGTTTAGAGTCATTGTGATGTCTGTATGTTTTATGCTTGTAGTGATGTCTCTGGTACTTTGTCTCACAGGATCCCCCTTAGGATCTCTTGTAGGGCTGGTTTCGTGGTGACAAATTCCTTCAGTTTTTGTTTGTTTGGGAAGACCTTTATCTCTCCTTCTATTCTAAATGACAGACTTGCTGGATAAAGGATTCTCGGCTGCATATTTTTTCTGTTTAGCACACTGTAGATATTGTGCCAAGCCTTTCTGGCCTGCCAAGTTTCAAAGGAGAGATCAGTCACGAGTCTTATAGGTCTCCCTTTATATGTGAGGGCACGTTTATCCCTTGCTGCTTTCAGAATTTTCTTTATCCTTGTATTTTGCCAGTTTCACTATGATATGTTGTGCAGAAGATCGATTCAAGTTACGTCTGAAGGGGGTTCTCTGTGCCTCTTGGATTTCAATGCCTTTTTCCTTCCCCAGTTCAGGGAAGTTCTCAGCTATAATTTCTTCAAGTACCCCTTCAGCACCTTTCCCTCTCTCTTCCTCCTCTGGGATACCAATTATGCGTATATTATTTCTTTTTAGTGTATCACTTAGTTCTCTAATTTTCCCCTCATACTCCTGGATTTTTTTATCTCTCTTTCTTTCAGCTTCCTCTTTCTCCATAACTTTATCTTCTAGTTCGCCTATTCTCTCCTCTGCCTCTTCAAGCCGAGCTGTCGTGGTTTCCATTTTGTTTTGCATTTCGTTTAAAGCATTTTTCAGCTCCTCGTGACTGGTCGGTCCTTAGTCCCTTGATCTCTGTAGCAAGAGATTCTCTGCTGTCCTGTATACTGTTTTCAAGCCCAGCGATTAATTTTATGACTATTATTCTAAATTCACTTTCTGTTATATTATTTAAATCCTTTTTGATCAGTTCATTAGCTGTTGTTATTTCCTGGAGATTCTTCTGAGGGGAATTCTTCCGTTTGGTCATTTTGGATAGTCCCTGGAGTGGTGAGGACCTGCAGGGCACTTCCCCTGTGCTGTGGTGTATAACTGGATTTGGTGGGCGGGGCCGCAGTCCGACCTGATGTCTGCCCCCAGCCTACCACTGGGGCCACAGTCAGACTTGGTGTGTGCCTTCTCTTCCCCTCCCCTAGGGGCGGGATTCACTGTGGGGTGGCGTGGCTATCTGGGCTACTTGGACACTGCCAGGCTTGTGGTGCTGGGGATCTGGCGTATTAGCTGGGGTGGGTAGGCAAGGTGCACGGGGGCAGGAGGGGCAGGCTTAGCTTGCTTCTCCTTAGGTGATCCACTTCAGGAGGGGCCCTGTGGCAGCGGGAGGGAGTCAGATCCGCTGCCGGAGGTTTGGCTCCGCAGATGCACAGAGTTTGGTGTTTGCGCTGCGCGAGCAAGTTCCCTGGCAGGAACTGGTTCCCTTTGGGATTTTGGCTGGGGGATGGGCGGGGGAGATGGCGCTGGCGAGCGCCTTTGTTCCCAGCCAAGCTGAGCTCTGCCGTCCGTCCGGGGCTCAGCAGCTCTCCCTCCCTTTGTCCTCCAGCCTTCCCGCTTTCTGAGCAGAGCTGTTAACTTATGACCTCCCAGACGCTAAGTTGCGCTTGCTGTCAGAACACAGTCCGTCCGGCCCCTCCGCTTTTGCCAGCCAGACTCGGGGGCTCCGCTTGGCCGGCGAGCCGCCCCTCCGCCCCGGCTCCCTCCCGCCAGTCCGCGGAGCGCGCACCGCCTCGCAGCCCTTCCTACCCTCTTCCGTGGGCCTCTGGTCTGCGCTTGGCTCCGGAGACTCCGTTCTGCTAATCCTCTGGTGGTTTTCTGGGTTCTTTAGGCAGGTGTAGGTGGAATCTAAGTGATCAGCAGGACGCGCGGTGAGCCCAGCGTCCTCCTACGCCGCCATCTTCCGGACTCTCTGCTTTGGATTCTTGTCTCCCTCTCTCTCTGCCCCTCCCCTGCTTGCACTGTCTCTCTCTTTCTCAAAAGTAAGTAAACATTAAAAACTTTTTTTTTTTTTAAACAGAAGGCAGTTATTTTCTTTTTTTTCTTTTTTTTTCAATATATGAAGTTAATTGTCAAATTGGTTTCCATACAACACCCAGTGCTCATCCCAAAGGTACCCTCCTCAATACCCATCACCCACCCCCCATCAACCCTCAGTTTGTTCTCAGTTTTTAAGAATCTCTTATGTTTTGGCTCCCTGCCTCTCTAACCTCTTTTTTTTTTTTTTTTTCCCTTCCCCTCCCCCATGGGTTTCTGTTAAGTTTCTCAGGATCCATGTGAGAGGGAAACCATATGGTATCTGTCTTTCTCTGTATGGCTTATTTCACTTAGCATCACACTCTCCAGTTCCATCCATGTTGCTACAAAGGGCCATATTTCATTCTTTCTCATTGCCACGTAGTACTCCATTGTGTATATAAACCACAATTTCTTTATCCATTCGTCAGTTGATGGACATTTAGGTTCTTTCCATCATTTGGCTATTGTTGAGAGTGCTGCTATAAACATTGGGGTACAAGTGCCCCTATGCATCAGTACTCCTGTATCCCTTGGGTAAATTCCTAGCAGTACTACTGCTGGGTCATAGGGTAGGTCTATTTTTAATTTTTTGAGGAACCTCCACACTGTTTTCCAGAGTGGCTGCACCAATTTGCATTCCCACCAACAATGCAAGAGGGTTCCTGTTTCTCCACATCCTCTCCAGCATCTATAGTCTCCTGATTTGTTCATTTTAGCCACTCTGACTGGTGTGAGGTGATATCTGCATGTGGTTTTGATTTGTATTTCCCTGATGAGGAGCGACGTTGAGCATCTTTTCATGTGCCTGTTGGCCATCCGGATGTAGAAGGCCGTTATTTTATACTAAGCAGAAGAGAGAGGGGTGACTAGGTCTTTATGTGATGCTGACCAAAGTCTAAGTACCATGAAGTTTCCTCAGGAGAGGCAAAGAACCTGGAGAAGGGAAGTGACTGTCACTGAAACCACCTTTTCTAATTTTTGCTTTTAGTAAATGAGATCTTGGTTGCCAGTTCCTTTTGATCCCAGATATATGGTTTTCCCAATTTGCTATTTGGTTTTTCATCCTTAGATATTTATTTGACAAGGGTGAGTCTCTCAGGTACCATTATTAATCTTAGGATCTGTCTTCTATTTCTTTGACTTTAATTTGGTCTACACCATTGCTGATGCTGCATGTTGAGCTATTTTGATAGTGATACCTACTTGGAAGGATTCAGTGAACATTTTTTGCATTTGACTAAAAACAGATTGTGGAATGGTTACATTTCTTAAATTGTTCTGCTTTCTGGTTTCTTTCCCTAAAGGAAAAAAAAAATCAAATTAGACCTTATTAAAATGAAATATTTGGCTGTTAGGAGCTGTTTTAGGGTTGCCAATTGTAATTCTTTTTTAGTACAAAGGTAAACAGCAATAGATTGGTAAAAAAATTAAAAAAAACCAACACATTAAATAAATTTAAATTTAGACTTGTGGGGCTGTTAAACTATTCACTTTTCTTCAACTATGGTTTCATCATCTTATTTGTAAGTGATAGAGTATTTAGATGATGTAACCATTATTTAAGTAGTGAAGAAAGGAAAAATCTCCAGAAGTAAGTTGTCTGCAATAGGTAAATGTTGAAAATCTTCTTTTTTTTTTAAAGTGTCCATTCCTTGCTTTCAACATTTTGTGATGAATAACTATTTGTGATTTTAAACAGGAATAAATCTTGGTATGGCACACATGGATGGATCTAGAGGATATAATGCTAAGTGAAATAAGTCAGTCAAAGAAAGATAAACACCCATATGATTTCACTTATTATGGAATTTAAGAAACAAAAAGAAAGAAAAAGACAAACAAGCATACTCTTAAATATAGAGAAATAAACTGGTAGTACCAGAGGGAGGGGTAGGGGGATTAAGATTACACTTACTGTGATGAGCACTGAATAATGTATAGAATTGTTGAATCACCATATTGTACACTTGGAATGAATATAACACTGTGCATTAATTATACTGGAATTTAAAACAAAGGAAAAAAAATCTTGGTATGTCAAGTGTTACAATAAAAGCAGCTCATCTTTACTGAGTATTTTACTATTTATCAAATACTCTTCAAGCATTTAGTATGTGTTAATAAGTTTCATCAAATCCCAATGAACAAGTACTGTTATCACTCTCATTTTACTGATGAGAGAACTGAGACAATGTAAGTAACTTTCTTAAAATTACATAACTAGTAAATGATGGAGCTAGGAAAAACTGGCATTCTGGTGTAAGAGCCTTCACTCCTCACTTTGAGCATATTTAATAATATACTCATTCTACATATGAGCTTCTGAAGGATCTATGCTTTTAGACATTAAGTAAATTCGAAAATAATAAATGGTTTAGGGGGAATTAATAGATTGTATATGTAATGTCAGAATAAAGGATTTTATATAGGTCTCTAAAACTTATGCTGTAAACAATCTGTACTTGTTCCCAAACTTGGCCGTGCTAAGAATCTCTGGAGGAGTTTGTGAGGGGAAAAAACAAATTTCTGGGCCCCATTCCATACTACCTGAATTTGAATCACGGGGTTCAGGACTTCAGTATATCTGTATTTTTAGCCCAGCGTGAGGCAGACATTTATGCACCAGTGGTACATAGCATATAGCAAAATAGACTAAAACAAAAAACATATAAGGATGAATAATTACAGTGGCTAACATTTATAGAGTACTTTCTTGTATTATCTCATTTAATCCTTATAACAACCTTGTGAATTAAGTTGGTATTATTACTCCATTTTGTAGATAAGGAAACTAAATCTTTTGGCCAATTTAACATGGCCAAAGTCAAACAGGTAATAAATACATGATAGAACAAGGATTTGAAAACAGATCTGTCAGACTACAGAACATAGAACATCCTACAATTGATTCCATCCTATAATAGTGGATTATAGACCAGAGAAATATTGAATACGAATTATTACTGTAGTTTTTTTTGTTTGTTTAAAAAAGAAAATATAAAAAGAAAGTATAAAAATTACTGTTTGTATGCCATCTCTTTTTTATCCATTTTCTATTAATGACAGTAGGTCATCATATTTGGTAAATTCCCTGGGGCCAATTGCACCATTAAAAATTTGGTTAATGCATATATGTAACTGTAACTGAGATTTATGTTGAGGCTCAGATGAGCATATATGTATCTCCTCCTACTTCTCTGATAACTTCTTTTTAATATATTCTCTGATTTTGTTTTTCGTACATACTCCTTAAATACTGACATTCCATAGATTCCATCATGAGCCATTTCTTTGTTCACATTATCCTTCATTTTGGATAAACTTAATACATTCGTAAGACTTTTGCAAAGACTTTTTAAAAAGTTGGTTTTATAACATAAAACATAAAGTGTACCATCTTATTCTTTTTTGAGTAAATTAATAGTGTTAAGTATATTCACATTGTTGTGAAACAGATCTCCAGAATGTTTTCATCTTGCTAAACTGAAACTCTGTACCTATTAATCTACAACTTTACCTTTTTCCCTCCTCCCATTCTACTTTCTGTTTCTATGAATTTCACTATTCTAAGTATTTCATATGAATAGAATCATACAGTAGTTGTCATTTTTTTGACATTTGACATTTTTTGGCTTATTTCACTTAACATAATGCACTCAAGGTTTATCCATGTTATTGTCTGTGACAGTATTTCCTTTTTTTAAAGCTGAATAGTATTCCATTGTATGAGTATACCACATTTTCTCTTATATATAATATATATATATTTATATATAATTTTTAATTATGTATACATTATATATATATATATACATATATATATATATAATAACCTTGACCTTGAGGTTAAGACCTGAACTGAGATCAAGAGTCAGATGCTTAACTGACTGAGTTACCCAGGTGTCCCTGTTTTCTTTATTCATTACTATTGATGGGCATTTGGGTTGCTTCCACCTCTTGGCTGTTGTGAATAGTGCTGCTGTGAACATCAGTATACAAGTATCTCTTTGAGACCCTGCTTCCAAATAATTCAGATATATCCCCAGAAGTGAGATTGCTGGATCATTTGGTAGTTCTATTTTTTCCAAATACTTTTCAAGTAGATGACCCATGACTCCAAAGTCAGAATATTGAACTCACACATTTTACATTCTTGATCTCTTGGACATGTCTTTTTAAAAAAATTTTTTTAATGTTTATTTTTGAGAGAGAGACAGACAGACAGGGTGTGAGCAGGGGAGGAGCAGAGAGAGAGGGAGTCACAGACCTGAAGCAGGCTCCAGGCTCTGAGCTGTCAGCACAGAGCCCAATACGGGGCTCAGCCTCACAAACTGTGAGATCATGACCTGAGCCGAAGTTGGGCACTCAACCAACTGAGCCACCCAGGCGCCCCAAGACATTTCTATATGAATGTTCCAAGTGTACTTCAAAATCAACATGCCTATAACTGAAAGCCTCAAATCTCCCTATCCTCACCAGCCTGTCACTTTGCTCATGTTCTTGGGTTCATGAATACATATTCATTCATGTATTCAGTATATGTTAACTCACAACACCTAGGGACCAGGCATTGTTTTTGGTGTTGAGGACACATCAGTGAACAAAATAAGGTCATTTGGATCTCACAATAAGGATGAGGTTAGACAGATAACACAAAAAGACAAACAATTTGTTAGGTAGAGTGTTATGGCTAAGAGGTTCTCTTTTAGATAGAATGGTTAGGGAAAGTCTCTCTGAGGTGACCTTTGAGTAGAAACCTTACTGAAGTGAGGGAGTGAGATATGTGGATATCTAAAGAGCATTGTAGGCAGAAGGAAAAATAAATATAAGGGGTTTGATGTGGGAGCATATTTCACTTGTTCAAGAAATTGTAAGGAAATCAGAGCAACTAGAGTAAGTGAACCTCAGGGATATTGTAAGAAGATGATGTCAGTGAAGGAGCTGGAGCCAGCTAATACAGTCTTCTTACAATGTCAGAATATAGTCATTGAGTTTTACTCTGCTGGTATGGTAAGGCATTAGAGTATGGAAAGGGTTTTATTTGACTTGACAATTATAAGCATCATGGTGGCTTCTTTGTGAACAAGCAGTAAGCAAGTGAGGCAAAGACAGTAGCAGGGAGACCAGTTTGGAAACTGCTGAAATCCAGAGGAAAGATGATGGTTTAGATAGGGTGGTAATCGAGGAGATTCTACATTTTGCAAGTAGAATTTCTCATAGGTCAGATGTGGAATGTGAGAGAAAGGAATTGAGGATGACTATATATTTTTGACTTGAGTGACGGAATCTTTAGAATTGCTTGCCAGTTGTGATGATTGGGAGGACTGGAGCAGGAACAGTCTACTCAGTTACCCAAGCCAGAAGCCTGGGCATCATTCTCAACAATTTTCTCTTTTCAATTCGTGTTTCACAGTGCTGACCAAATGATGTTCCTGAAGGGCAAATTTCAGTTGCAGCAGTTGCCTGCCCATTATCTTCAGGTTAAGTAAAACTTTTAATGCTTGTATTTGTACTGCTTCTCATAATCTACCTCTTGCTTACCTTTCCAACTGGCTCCTCACTGCTTCCTCACCCAAACCTTTGCTGAAGCCACACAAAACTAGTTTCCACTTCTTGAATGGACTTACAGAAAAAAAAGATTTTTTTCCCCTGAATGCTCTTACTCAGCTTTTCCCCCTAGAAGAGCTCTGCTGTAACATTTGGTTCAAACATCACCCCTTCTTCCCAGCTTTTTCCTGGCATTCAAATTACTTCCACTGTTTTGCCTTTGCCTTCATTTAGTATCTTATATATTCCTCTATTGAAGTTTATGATCAGTGGAAGGAAGAGTTATCAATAGAGTACTTGAAGAAGGGTTATCATAGTGATGAACATGTTTGGAAAGTAGGAATTTGAAAGAACATTTAGAAGAGGATAAATATAGTAGATTGTTGGAAACAGTCTGTTACAGATATTTACAGAAAATTAAATAATCATTTGTGGAAAAAACTTTCCTTTCTGCCCAGAAAGAAAGAGGGAGAAAATGGTGTAGAGCATCTTTTTTGAGGCCTCATTGGTTTCCCACCATTATCTCATATTCTTTCTCTAGAACTCTACAATTTAGTGTGGACATTTATATCTACTTTTGTTTCTTTGGCCTGTCACTTTTGTAGCTGGGAAAGTTTTCATCCCAAAATGGATCCTTTTCTTATAGCTCCTTTGATTAACAGAATACTAATAAGGTCTGTGAAATAATAGAAAAAAATATATTGGTCTCTGTCCCTCAGTTTCTGACACAGAGCTTCTAAAACCCTTATAATTTCTTAAGTGATAAGGATAATACTAGTGGCATCTTTTGTTCTACTATTTCATTTTTGACCCTAGTTTTTTTTTTTTTTTTTAACATTTATTTATTTTTGAGAAAGAGACAGAGCATGAGCAGGGGTAGGGGCAGAGAGAGAGAGGGAGACACAGAACCCGAATCAGGCTCCAGGCTCTGACCTGTCAGCATGGAGCCCGACGCGGGGCTCGAGCTCATGAACCGTGACATCATGACCTGAGCTGAAGTCGGACGCTTAACCAACTGAGCCACCCAGACGCCCCTTTGATCCTAGTTCTTGACCATAGAGCTCCTAAATCCCTTGGAATTTCCTGGGTGATACAAGTGTCTTTTGTTCTAATGAGGAGACTTTTGGGCTCCTGGATAGTTTCAGGATGGGGGCTGGTCACCAGAAAGACCAAACCATGATTAGAAGCTTCAAACTATCAGTCCTACTCCATCCTCCAGGAAGGGGAGAAGGACTGGAAATTGAATTAGTGATTGATCATGCTTACGTAATTGAAGCTTCCATAAAAATCCCAATAATGCAGGTTGGGAAGCTTCCAGGTTGGGGAGTAGTATATGTGGAGGGAGAGTGTGCCTAGAGAAAGCATGGAAGCTCCGCATGCCTTCCCACATACCTTTCTGTAGGCATCTCTTCCACCTGGCTTTTCCTGAATTGTATCTTTTTATAATAAGTCAGTAAATTAAGAAGTAAAATGTTTTCCTGAATTCTTTGAGCCGCTCTAGCAAATTAATTGAAGAGAGGGTTGTGGGAATCTCTGATGTATGGCAGGTGGGTCAGAAGCACAGGTAATAGTCTGGACTTTGTGATGAGCATCTGAAGAGGGGTGGTGGGGAGTAGTTTTATGGTCTTGAGCCCTTAACTGGTGGGATCTGATGCTGCTATCTCCAGGTAGATAGTGTCAGAATTGAGTTAAATTGTAGAACACTTAGCTGGTGTTGCAGAATTGCTTGGTGTATAGAAAACCCACACATCTGGTGTCAGGTGAAGTAGTATTGTTTGTAGTGGAGTATTGAGAGTAGAGGAGACACACAGTGTCCCTCCATCTCCCCCCAATACAAGATTAAAGGTGAAAATTCCACAATTCATAGCTGTAGAATGATTAATAATTCTACAGAATTTTTAATTCTGTATTATTGATTCTGAAGAATCAATAATAATTCTTCTGATTGGCTCTACTCGGGGTGAAATCATGAGAGGAGGATGATTTTATCAATTTAGTGTGGACATTTATATCTTCTTTTGTTTTCTCAATACTCAGAATAGTTCCAGATGATTCATTAAATATTTGTGGGATGGGTTAATGTTGGAATGAGTGAATGAAATATCAAATGAATGAATAAGATTCATGAGTGCTATGTAAGTACAACACAGTGGAAGAATCATTGAGACTTTTAAGGCAAACCAAGAAACAGACTTCAACTATAGAGAACAAACTGATGGTTACCAGAGGAGAGGTGGGTGGGAGGATGGGTTAAATAGGTGATGGGGATTAAGGAGTGCCCTTGTGATGAGCACCGGTGTTGAATCACTTAATTGTACACCTAAAGCTAATATGACCCTGTATGTTAGCTAGAATTTAAGTAAAAACTTAAAAAAAAAAATAAAGGAAGAAAAATCATTGAGAAAAAGGTAGTGTGAGTCAGTTAAATTTTCTTGAAGAAAATGATTCACATCTGGGTCTTCAACTCCATTAGGCAACAATAGGCATTCCTTCCTTCATGATCCCATATTGCCTTTCACATTGCTTTACAATTAGTTGTTTCTATAACTGCCTGTCCTGGGAGGAACGTGTCTCATCATTTTTATATTTTCTCCAGCACTGTGCTCAGTGAATAAAAGAATGAAGGAATTTGAACTGGTGGAAAAGAGGATATTCTGTAAAGGATCAGTATGATTGGAGGAGAGAAAGTCTGTATTTGTTTGAAGAATTCACTTGATGGCAAGATCAGAGTTGTGAATGCTAAAATACTAGTACTGTACTTTGTGGACCCAATGTTTATTTTTTAGTTATTTTGAAAATATTTTGAATCTGACATACCATAGAGTAGTAATTTCAAATTTAACAAAAGTATACTAATTTTAGAAAGTATTTTTCTATATATTAAGTATGTTCAGGAGATGGAAAAATGGATAATGGACACAACAAAGCCAGTGTTAACAACAATAATTATTATTCTAGCTCACAGGCTTTCCAAACGGAATATGTAGAGTTGCCTATATTCTTAATTCTGTCAACTAATAATATATACGATTATATATATGTATATGTATAATGAAAATGTGTTTATTCTATCATCATAAACTTTTAAATGTTTTTTTCTATTTATAAATTCTTGTAACTTAAATGTATTAAATATTTATTTTTACTTATCTGCAATCAGTAATTTGGAGATTAACCAGCTGAGGAGGCTGCTGATAAGAATAGAGCTGATGAGGGGCGCCTGGGTGGCTCAGTCGGTTGAGCGTCCAACTTCGCTCGGGTCACGATCTCACAGTCCGTGAGTTCGAGCCCCGCATCAGGCTCTGTGCTGACAGCTCAGAGCCTGGAGCCTGCTTCCGATTCTGTGTCTCCCTCTCTCTCTGGCCCTCCCCCCATTCATGCTCTGTCTCTCTCTGTCTCAAAAATAAATAAAAATGTTAAAAAAAAAATTTAAAAGAATAGAGCTGATGATAATGCTATGATGATGTAATCATTGAAGCCTGGAAAAATGGTGGTTTGTTAGTAACTAATGTGTATATACTGAGAATAATGAGTATTATACTGATAATCCTATTTTTATACTTTAAACACTGTTTCAAGAGTTATACTTTATTTCCCATGTATTTTTTAGCCTTTTATAATCTAATTTTTAATAAAACTTAAAAAATATGTTTAATAATCTCTTCTTAGGCCTCATAATATTAGACTATTTTCACATTTTTCAGTTTTGTCTAATCCTTCCCTACAGTACCTTCTTTGCTCCGTGACATATTCATGGTTTTTGCCCTTATATCTAACCCTTCTATATTAATTTTTGTCATTAGATTTCTCTCGTCTTTTTCTTACATGTATGAATTCCCCAATACTCTATCTCTCTTCTTTTCACCAAAGAAGAAAGCTATAGGGAGGGAGAATTAAAATATTTTTAGGGCTTCTTTTATTTGCCTTTAAACATATATAGCTTTAATTAATCTACCTCTGAATTTTTAAATTACTTTTGTCTCCATTTGGATATTATCTGAACTGCTTATAGTAAAATTAATTATTGAATATATTTTTGTCCCTGCTAGAATGCAAGCTATGTTATATTTATTAGTATATCTCCATTGCCTAGCACAGAGCTTGGTATGTAGTTGGCAATTAATAACATACTTGTTAACTAAACAAATGATATCCTACTGTCACTTCAAAGTTAACATGTTCAAAATTGAACTCTTCTGAAATTTTCCTTTGCTTCTATATCCACTCATTATTCAGTGTCCAGATCGAATGCCATCTCTTTTCTGAAACTTTTCTTAATCCTCATAAAAATCTCTTTCCCTATTCTATATTCCTTTAGCAAATTATACTTTTATTGTACCTTCATTCTGGATTGCATTTACATATTTATGTACAGAATTTATTATGTACATAAGGTTGAGGTCAGAAACTTCCTATCCAAAATGAAATACATATTTAAAACAATCTAAGATCTTAGAAAAAGAAAGTGGAGGTATGTTACTGTTCCTGAACAGTGTTGTGTCCTACCCCTTCTTGCTAGTTTTCACTTATCCTTCAGTCTTGGTTGAGACATTATTTCATCTAGGAAGCTTTTTGAGCTTTGGTCACTTGGTTGTGTGACTTGTTTTGTTTTGTTTTGTTTTTCATTTTTGTACTCCCTATCATCCTTAATTTAACAAATAAGTATTGAGTGCTGTTTAGTTCCTGCACTGTGCTAGGCAATGGGGATAAAGTAGTGAACAAAATTGTTATTGTCTTGTCTGTCACAGAGCTTACACCCTGTTGAGAAAGACAGACATAAAACAACCACCAAATAAGTAATTATTAATTACTATGAAGGAAAAGCACAGGGTTCTATGTGAGCATAAACCTATATAGATGGGGGTTGACCAAAGAAGTATTATTTGAAAAAGTGTATCTGACAGAAATTTTGGTTATCATTAAGATTTAGCCAGACAA
The DNA here is from genome assembly GCF_023721935.1 of Panthera uncia. Classification (NCBI taxonomy): domain Eukaryota; kingdom Metazoa; phylum Chordata; class Mammalia; order Carnivora; family Felidae; genus Panthera; species Panthera uncia. The sequence goes on from NW_026057585.1 coordinate 64,758,893, forward strand.
GAAATGAGGAAAGGGCATTTCAAACAGACATAATATCTTCAAAAGACATAAGAGCAAGAGGAACTTGATGCTGTTGAGGAACAAAAAGGCCCAGTTTGGCTGAGGGTATAGTTCATTATAGAGATGAGGAAACAGGCTGAAAGAGGTTCAGTGATTATAGAACATATTAATATCATAAAATTAATAAGTGGGAAAGTCTAGATTCAAATTTTGGACTTTATAAATCCTTAATATTCTTTCCATTACACCTTGGCATTCCTGAGTGAAAATTTGAACACAGTCTTTCCAAACTCTGGTATTTTGTTTCTTTTCCAACAGCACAGAAAATTCTCTTACTGTTTTCCTAATTTTTAGCAAAGAAGATATTTGTATGTGGAACCATTGCTGTCAAGAGAAAAGAGATAATTGACCTGGCTGTAGACAGAGATGCTTCCATTGCATTTGTGGCTTTGAAAACCCATGTTAGCATGTTTGGCTCAAAGGATTTATGAGCCTCCAGAGTTGTCAGGGTTCTATGGAATCCACTCTCTGTATTAATATGTGAATTTTTCTTTCTCTCTCTCCTTCCTTCCTTTCTTTCTTTGTTTCTTTCTTTCTTTCTTTCTTTCTTTCTTTCTTTCTTTCTTTCTTGCCAGTGGAGCATTACAACTCTCAAAATTTATAGGAAGTACCTTATACTCTACTCTGTTTCCATTCTACAGAATAACATTGTAAACTTGACCCACTTCTGGCAAATATTTAGATTAATGTTTCACCAAATACACAAACTCCTTTTGGGAGATGATTTTCAGGCAGCTGATAAAGCATTGAAGTGTTAGGTTTTTTGTTTGTTTGTTTTTTCATTTTGATGTGGACTTGGATGGGCATGGAGAGGGAAGAAGTTGTTATGATGCAGAGGCAGAGTTGAAAATGCAAAGTTTTTCCTCCAGTGAATCTTCTCTATTACCTGTAGTGACAATTCAGGATGTAGCAGCCTGTTTGCTTAGTAGTCTGCAAAAACGTCCATATCATGTCACCTCTGTGCTATGTTCTGAGTAATTGGTGACTTGTTAGCATAGAGACCAACTTCAGGAATGTTTTATGGAAACTTCCCAGTGATGCTCCTGCCTCCTTTTGTAACCTGGTACAATTGTGGTATTGTGTTTATCAAGAATTTATGCCTCTACGTTTTTTCCTTCTAGATGGTCTTTTTATGAAGATTTATAATTATAACATGAAAGAGTGAATTTAATTTCTGAGCTAATTCTAAAATTCTTATTGGAATTTTTCATTTGTGATTTTATATCTTAATCTGAAGAAGGAAATAATGTTAAAAATACTACTTTATGGTGCTGATTTTACTTGTTCTGACATTCTTAAACATTGGTTTTTGTGGGTGTTTTGCTTGAATGAAGACTGGAACTAAGCTTTTTATGACTCAAGATTTGGGTATATTATATGCCAAATGCATTTTTTTCTTAAAATACGGTTTTATTATAGCAAGTAGAGAAACATTTTAGAGAATATTTTGTATTACTAGGGAAACATTTAGTATTTGTTTACAGTTTATTTTCCAAAATTACACTTATTTTCCTGTATAGTCTTCTCCACCCCACCCCATCTCTGAGCATTTTTCTGTTTTTGTTTTTGTTTTTTGTTTTTCTGTTTTTTTGTTTTTGTTCTTTTGTTTTTTTTTTTTTTTTTTTTTTTTTTTTTTTTTTTTTTTTTTTTTTTTGTTAAATGGGCTTCTCTGTTTTTTGTTTGCAGGCAGCTATCAATGGTGTAATACCCCAGGAAAATGGCATTCTACAAAGGTATGTTATAAGGTGCTTAATGATAGGTTGAGAATTTAGCAAAGCAAAAAGAGACAATTGTTAATCTTTTTGTTTCGCTTTTTGATAGAGCATTTGATACAGCATTCTTTGGTGTAGAAGCTCATTAATATTGTTACTGTTCTTACAGACATTTTTATTATATCAATTTCCTAAAGTCTCTAGCTTTTAACTGTATTATGTTATTTCAGAGTGGGTGGTACTATTTTTAAAGCTGGTTTTATTTTATTTTTAGGAAAGCTTTTCGGGTGCCTGGGTGGCTCATTCGGTTGAGTGTCTGACTATTGATTTCAGCTCAGGTCATGATCCCAAGGTTGTGGGATTGAGCCACGTGTCAAGTTCTGCACTGAGTGTGGAGCCTGCTTGAGATCCTCTCACTCTTTCCCTCTGCACCTCTCCCCTGCTTGCCTGCACACTGTTTGTCTTTTTCTGTCTCTAAACTAAAAAAGAAAGGAAGAAAGAAGGCTTTTCAAGGTCATATTCTAATTCATAAAGTGGAAAGAACTGAATCTCAGCAGCTCTAAAACATGGTTATCATCTACCAATTCAGCCTTGTCTCCAACCAGTTTACTACATTCTTTTTCCCACTCACTTTTGTTTTCTAAATTAAGTATATGATAACTTGCAACAATTTCAGTAAGTTCTTAATTGATGAAACTTCCTAGAGCATTGAACTATTTCATCTGAAGAATCCATTGTTAACATATGGAATGGTCTTCATGGTTTTGTGTCATTGCCGGAAGGTAAAATTGGAAGATGATGCCAAGAGAACTCTAAGTTACAAAATAATAATTCCTTAAATTAGAAGTAACTTTTCTTAAGTTTTCTTTCCTTAAAATTGGAGACTCTGGTTTGGATTAAAAGAGGACACTTATAAAGTCATAGGAGGTAAAACCATTGTCCCTTCCAAGTGTAGTTTAATTACTTGAATCCCCCCCATCCCCCATTCAAACTTTGGCTTGAATTTTGGTGGCTGGGATTTCTAAGTCACTGAAGCATGATCTGGTAAGTGCAGATGAGGCAAACAGAAACAGCAGACTAGAATGAGGTTGTTTTGAAGAGAAAGAAAAGTGCTGTTGCAAAACTGTCAAAAAATTCACCATGAATTGCAAAATGTGCTGTACTTTATAGGAAATTGTCTATATTTAGAAAGGAAGCAAATTTTGTTTGGTACCAATACTACCCTTAGTGATTAACAGACCTGTTCCCTAAAAGAAACAAAAACAAAAACAAAAAAACAAAAAAACTGTGAGAAAGACTTTCCATCCAGAGTAAATGTGGCTGATTTCCAGAGTCTGTACCAAAATTTTTTTGTTTACTCTTTTCTTCTTTTTTTTTTCTTTTTTCTTTTTTGGTTCAAAGGCATTTAGTTTTATTGAAACCCTTGTCTAGAAAGCAAACCAGGTGATTACAGGAACTTCCTTCATGATCTTTTTTTTTCCCCCCGCCTTGGTTTAAAAAGGTTTAGACTGCTAAATATGGCTCCAGTTTTATTCTTGAGTAAATGTTATTCCACTTTTTGTGCCAAAATTTTCTTGCTAATCCCTTGTGGATTCAGCTGCTGGGTTCTGAGTACATATTGGATATATCTTAACATTAACAGTATTATGCTATGGGTGAACTGTAGAAATTCCTTCATCCCTGGAAACATTCCACCTCTCCTGTCAAAGATGATAGTTTTTGCTTAATATAAGTAGAGATACAGCACTAAATTGACTTCTAATGAGGTTACTATAATATTTGAGGTTTAACTTTCATCAGAGTGGGTTTTGTTTGTTTTGTTTGCTTGTTAAAGCAATGACTTATGTGCACAGAAGAAAATCAGTTGTATCTAGTAATAGTCTTCAACTCTTTCCCTTCCTAACCTTTTTCTTCAGCTTTGAAATCAGTGTGGACTTGACATAACTGAAAATTCCTTTTGTAGATCTACTGACCAAAGGAAAAGAAAATGTTAATTTCTCATTTACTTAACACCGAAAGTGGAAGACACAGTAGTAGGAATGGTATATGCAGGTAGTTAAAAGGATTTTTGTTTATTTGACTTTTGTAGTAAAATTGAATATAGTCTGTGAATACAGCTGACTCTTGTCAGTTCATACCTCAACAGAGGAAAGAGCTACCAAAAATATTTTTTTAATATGAATTACTTTTGGAAGGAGAACAGCCCAATCCCTGTGCTTTATAGCTTTTCTTGAAATCAGATATTTGTATGAATTCAAAAGTGGGAATATGGTTTTTAATGTACCCATAAAGTTCAAAGCAAAGAAATTAACATTTTCCTAATGCTTAAGGCACTGTGTCAGGTAATTGACATATATTTCATCATTTAATACTTATAACCCTCAAGAGGTAAGTGTTCATATTTCATAGATGAGGAAACTGAAGGGTAGAGAGTTGACATAAATTTACTCAAGTAAATTTACTCAGTAAACTAGACAATGTCACACCTTTGTTTTAAGATTTTTTCCTTTGGGTAAAAAAGTTGGAATTTATACACGTGTGTAAGGTCTTTATCCCACAGCTTTGTTTTTACAGTTACTATTTTAGTTGTAAGCAAGCAAAGGCAATTACAACTATTTTAGTCGTAAGCAAAGCAAAGATGTTACTATCCCTCATTTTATAGGTAGGATAAGGCATGAAATGACTTGGCCCAGATGATATAGCATGATGTTGATAGAGTCAGGAATATAAGCAAGTCTTCTGCCTCATCCTCCAAGGCTTATTTCACTAGACAGTATACTACTAATACCATATGTTTATAAACTGTGTAACTTATGCTGTCATAAATGTAAACAATTTAATCATAAAACATCAAATGTGTGCATGTTTATTTACTACATCTTGGTATAATATTTATTTAGCATATTGTCCAGAACCTTTTTAAACATTATTTTTGCAGGCAGTTATTGTTAGAAGGAAGAGCTAATGAATTACTCATGTTAGTAGACAGCACATGCTATGTCTTCTAAAAATTAAAAAAAAGTTTTTTTTAATGTTTATTTATTTTTGAGAGAGAGGGAGACAGAGCGTGACCAGGGGAGGGGCAGAGAGAGAGGGAGAAACAGAATCTGAAGCAGTCCTCAGGCTCTGAGCTGTCAACACAGAGGTGGACATGGGCTCAAACTCACAGACTGCAAGATCATAACCTGAGCTGAAGTCGGATGCTTAACCAACTGAGCCACCCAGGCGCCCCTGTTTCCTAAAAATTTTATGAACCAGTAGTGTAATTTTCCTCATTGACTAAGGATGGTGTTTATCAACTCATATTTATTTTTTGACCCAGGCAGATATATTGTATGTTTCTTTGTCTATTATTTAACTCATTGAGGGAACCTAGAGAAGACCAGAAAATAGTCCATTGTAGAGCAGCAATCCAGTTTGGTAATCAGGACCTTTCATCTCACTTAGTATCCCTTCATTTGCTAGTTGATTCAATAGTCTGAGGAGTACAGAACTGCCAAGTGGCATTCTCAGGTTCTAATTCTGCGAAAGTATTGTGGAAACATTACATTTTTTGGGAACTGTGATCTCTGAACCACCAGAGCCTAAAGTAGCAGGAAACAAAAATTCTGTTAAGTTGTTAGGCATAATAAAAGGAACCACTACCACTGCTTAATTCTCATACCCATGTTTTCTGGTAGTATGAGAAACATCATAGTTTTGGTCACTGATACAAAGCATACACCACATCCTTTAATGTGGAGCCTCAAGCTTTGAGTATGTTGTCTCCCAACCTGTGCCATAACTGTCTTCAGCAGGACATTCCACTGTTTTGACAAGCTAGGTGCTTCAGGGTAACAGGATATATGAATGATACCAGCACTATACCTCTTTTGCTGTGAAATGAGTTCCTTGTTTAGAACAAGGGGAAGCCATATATCAATAAGCATTTCCTCAATACATGAATGTTGCTACTGGCAGAATCATTACATCAGGGAAGTCAATTTCATATCCAGAAAAGTGTCTTTTTAAGTGAGAACAGATTGTTTCCTCCTCCATGATAGAAATGATGCATTACCAGATCCCTAAGGAATGATGCCATATTAGGGGCTCAGTATTAGTCTCTGTTGGTAGCAGTTTAGACACTCAGTAGTTTCCGTAGCCAGATTCAGACTTGGTAAGGGGAAGTTGATATTGTGCTCTACCTAACCTCCCTCCTTTTGGCATGACTACATTATACATTAATGTATTGAACAGTCCTAGGGTAGTAAGGGAAAAAAGCTGACTCACAACAATAGAACATTGTTATCTTATGCCACACTGAGAGCCTTTTTTCCCCAGCGGATAGCCTATAGGCAACATTCCCCTAAAACATATATTCACATTCTGTCCATTCTAAAAGATCCATTTTCATAAATTTCCCCCAGACTTCCTTGTCACCTAATTTTCTTTTATTCTTTCCAAGTCCTGATCAGCTGGCCAACCTATAAGCTATTGCTTGTGATTCAGTATAGATTTGTACCTCAGGCAATCTCTCTTTCTAAATGAAAAGGTCAACCTGTGGTACAATATTAAGTTCTCCCCCACAGGGAGGCTTTTCTTTCACTGCTATCTTTTTGGGATATCTTTGTTTGGAGGCTGTTACGCTTCAGCAGTTTGTTTTTGGTTGGTGTGAGCATGTATACACAACCATCTTTTCTTTTCCCAGTCTAAATCTTTCCTTCCTCTGTTAACTTAGTTATCTCTTATTATTGATGGGAAGTGCAAGATACAGCAACTGCCTTACCCCGACTTGTTTATGACCACTGAACCCCAGAAACTTCACCAAGGTGTTGAGATCCTGCATTTTTGAGGCATGTATCTTCTAATTTGATAAGATAAAGCATCTCAGTGCTTGCTACTATTGTTCTTCAGGATCAGTTCACATTGTTATCAAAGTAATGTTGTTTTGTGGAATGCTTGGTGATCAAGATCTCCCTAGACTAGATTATTATGCTAGAGAGAGTTTACATAATCTTTTAGAAAAGGCAGTGAAGGTATATTGTTTATCCTTCTGGGTAAAAATAAAATGCTTGTCTTGGTAATTGCAAATTAATATATAGAAAAAGATCTGTTTTCTCCTGTTATCCCTTCCTATGTAGTAACCCTAACTCCATGGATCAGGAAGCCAATATGGGATGTCTGCCAGTTACTGAAGGTGTCTCTTTGAATTATACATTCAGAATCTGGAGAAGAAATTGCATGATAGGTTGACAGATTGTTTGAATATAGTATGAGTGGACTTGGGCCAAAACTTGATTTACCATCATAATCTTCCACTTTTATATCCCTAGGAATTAGTATCAGTTTAGAGTTAGCATCTAGTAATCCCCTAAAGATTTAGATATTTTCCTTTTATTGGTACACAGGCACTCTAGTTAAAGGCTGCAGGTCTCTTAGGTGAAGTCTTAGAGGAAAATTTACAATATATATGTGTGGTCCTGTTGCATTGTCTTTGTGGGGATCAGGGGCTTTGTGAAACAACTTGTGTTTGGAAACTGAGAGTGACTATGACTCTCCTTTGTGGTTATGGACCTCAGGTTTTAGGCCACCAGGTCTAGGGTTTCTCATGGTTTTAGATCAAGTAATATTTTAGTTGGCTGACTTTTAATTTTGTTCCTTAGATATAATCATGTTCAGTTAAATACTTCTAAAGATCTCTGGAGGTTGAAATCTTCTGATTGCTGCATTTTGTCTCTGTTGTCTGTTAACATAATTGTTCCCACCTTCTTACTAAATTCTGCCATTTGACCTCAACACTCTGGCATCTCATCATGCCCATTAGGGAGGCTTATTGAGTGGTTTCATCTCCCCATGTCATTCCCAATCCACAGAAGACAGCTTCTACAGTTTTTTTTAAGAAGGCAGACGCTTTTACAAATAAATGTATTTCTGAATGCTTTAGTGCAATGTCCTCTGGGACCTCATGGGTGATGTACTAGGAAGATATATGTATGTTCAGATTGTACATGGTAATCCACTTAAGCTTTATTTTTCTAAGTATCTGAATTTCTTCTACATTTTGCCAGGAAAGTTTGGGCATTTCATCCTTATTAAATGTAGACTCCTTTGGGACTTAAGTTTCAGTCAACAAGCAAACTATTAGAGGTACTTAGAGCTGCTTAAGCAAACATGTTATATTTGGCCCTACCCAAACTCTTTTGGTCAAATTCGCTTCCAATTGATTTCCTTGCCTGTTCCCTAGGTTTTTACTGATACAATTTATCAAAATTTTATAATTATTTTTGGATTTAAGCCCTCGCTCAGTTAAAACATTGTACTTACTTTCTTGGAGCCTACCTCAATTTGATTTTAGAGGCAAGAAGGAATGGTGGGGGTAGGTTTTGAGAATAGGCATCCCTTTTCAAGGCAATGGTCTCAAGTAAGATCATTACTAGTTTTCAACAAGAGGAGGCTAACTTTAGTCATGTTTCTGCTTACAGAAGAGGTTCAGAAGGACACCATGGATTCAAGATTGTAACCTTCATCTGAACCCATTTGGGTATCCCCATTCCATATTTTAGGATCCCACTCCTTTGAAAACTGTGCTGTAATTTTCACAGAAGAGATTTAGGAAGTATATATATTCAACTTTCACTATAATTATGCAAGCTGCAAAATTAAATTTTGTGTGTGATTCTCAGCAGGATCATACCTGTGGTTATAGGAAATAAGAAAGTGCTACTTCAGAAGTTCTATAGCTTTCTTCTCATGGCTTGAACTGAAAGTTAATAACCCTAAGTGTGTCATTTTCTTCTGTTAAGCTTTCCATTAGATTCAGAAGCAGCCAGCTCCTAGTCTTTATTGTCATTACTATCATAATGGCCAAGTGCAATAGCCATTTGGTCCCCTTAGGCACTTGTTTTAATAGGCATGTGATCATAATGAACTGTAAGTGATAATGTAATTAATCATTATGCCAGTGCATGACTTGGATCACTAGCATCTCATTTTCCATTGGCAAGGAGCTCAGCAGTGTATTGAAGGTCAAGGACATAATCAAGCCAATTCCTGAATTTTGTTTCCTGTGATGCCTCCATTATCAAAAAAGAAATGGGTATTTCAACAAAGGGAATTTAATGTAGGATTGGTTACACAGGTGTGGAACAGTAAAAAAGTAAACTGAAAAAACTTTGATATAATAACTGCTTCAGGAAGTCAGCACTCTTAGGTCTAGGTCAAAGGGATTAACAGAACTTTGAAGCCCCGAGGAGCCCCTTGGACCCCTTGGACCCGAGTGAGGATTAGGCCACTGTGGAATGCATACTGTTTAGCTGCTACTGGTATCTGAGGAGATGTCAAGACACTGGTTATATGAATGCTGAAAAAAGCAGGAGACTGAAAGCTACAGGATGGTACTGATAGAAATATATGCAAACAGGAAGAAGGAAGTCTTTCCTCCTCTCCTCACAAATAATCCCTAGCTAGTATCCCCTATATGCAGAATCTATTAGGGAAACATATGCCGAAATAAATAGAATTTTGGAGAATGCTAGCACCAGCATCACGGTATAGACTATAGAAGAATGAATTTGGGGGTGCCTGGGTAGCTCAATCAGCTTCCCAACTCTTGGTTTCAGCTCAGATAGTGATCTCATGGTTTGTGGGTTTGAGCTCCATGTTGGGGTTTGAGCCCCATGTTGGAGCCTGCTTTGAATTCTTTGTCTCCCTCTGTCTCTGTCCCTCCCCTGCTCGCACTCTCTTTCTCTGTCAAAAATAAACATTAAAAAAAATATTTAAAAGAAGAATGAATTTGGAGTTAAGCAAACAGTAAGTCAGTGACCAGCCTATTAACTTCAGCTATTTTTCCGAGGTTCTGAGAAGTTGTGACAAAATTTAGAGATACTAAGTAACCTTACACAACATTCTGTTCATAGATATTTAGGAGCTCAATTTGAATTCCAACAGTTATAGTCTTTCCTGCTTTGGTCATTTTCTTTTCCATGTCTTCCTTCTAAGATTACTGTCCTTGAGCTTAACAGCTGGGAGTTTTGGGTTTTGTATTTGCATCAGTGATTACTAGAGTATCTTAACTCTGAGATCTAAGCTAGTCATTTTCACACTTTTTTGGCCAGGACCTACAATGAGGAATGCTTGGAATCCAAAACACACATATGCAAATATGTATCAGGATCAAAAAGTTTAGGAACCAATACTTGGTCCAAACTATTAAGTGCCACATGCTGATAATGTGTTTCCTATCCTGTTCTTTAAAAGACTGATCACACAACTCACTAAATCAATTTTGTAATATAAATTTGGTTAACACTAATCAAAGCAATAGTGTGAAGTAAATGTAATTTTTTTTTTCCTGACTTGAATGAATACTGCTTATTTGTGTGTTTTTAGTCATTCTTGGTCCTGTTCAGGTTGCCAGTCCATTGTTTTTCCTCAAATTTAGGGTGAGAAAAAGGATGTTTTAGAATAGAGCTTGTGAGCTTGTAGTTTTAGTGGTGGAACATATATACAATAATGTATCAATGGAAGCATTCCTTATATTCCCTTCTTTCCTTTTCCTCCCAGCAATGGGGGAAAAAGTGGCTATATATGATAAATTAAGTGAGAGAAAAACCAAATTATTTAATAATTATTTCTTTACTTATTTGTTAAATATTTAAGTACCTTCTCTGTGAATTCTTGAGCTCTAGGCAGAAAATATGGCCATTAAAAACACAAATGGGAACTTTGCCCTTGTGGAACTTATATTCTACGGGGGTCTTAAATGTCAAATGATTAATACCAATTATAATTGTTGGTGGTGAGGAATTAGAACCAGTCTAAGGTAGTGAAACATGCTCTGAGTTGAAAAATGTTCAATCTGAGATATGTATGAATATAATTAACTAGAAGAAAGATGGAATATAGGGATGAGATGGGAAGAATATTCTTAGAAGGAATAGTCTGTGTTCCCCCATGAAATGGGAAGGATCAAGGTAAGATGGAAGAAATGAAAGGCTGTTGTGGCTATTAGCATAGAGAGATGGAGATAGCATAGCAAGCTAAGGATGGGAAGGTAGATAGGATATGGATCATACAGGGACTTATATGCCTCTTTAGCTCTGTATAAAGACCAGAGGGGAGTATCGAAGAAAAATGATATTAAGACATTTCTGTCTTTAATTTCATTTTAGTGGTGATCTGGAATGACATGAAGGGGAGCAAGGGGTACATAGACATTAGGCTTTTGCATCAAACCATACATGAGGTGCTTGTGACTTGCCCTAGGGTGTCAGCTTCAGAGGGGAAAGGTGGATGACTTATGACTTAAGATGGTGTCAAGGATAATGCCAGGAGTTTCTGGTTGGGTGGCTAATGTGAGGAATAATGGAAGGAGGATCAGGCTTGGGGAGACATTAAAGAGTTAAACTTTGGATATATGGAGTTTGAGGTTTGAGATCTTACTAGACACCAGGCATTGTGCTAAGCTTTTCATATGTTTACCTGATTTAATCCCTGCAAATATAATTAATTTTCCCATTTTACAAATGAGATAACTATTAAGTAGCCAGAGCAAAGATTTTATTTTTAAGACTTGAACGTGTTTAAATGTTATTGAGAAGAATCCAGAAGAGAAGGAGATGTTGAAGATACTAGAAAGGAAAAGCATAATCCATAATGCAAAGCTATTAGAAGATGGTTTTAGATTTTGTATAGATAGAATGATGTCTCCTCTGTTTTATAGAAAAAAAAGAGTACATATGATGGGTAGTTTGTGGATTTGATATCAGAAAGGTAAAGGAATTTCCTCTTGATGGCATGCATCCGTTTTCTCTGCACAGTAGGAAAAAAACCATCTTTTAAGATTGAGGAGTGCAGGGCACCTGGGTGCCTCAGTTCGTTAAATGTCTGTCTCTTGGTTTTGGCTTAGGTCCTGATCTCACGGTTTTGTGAGTTTGAGCCCTGCGTCAGTCTCTGCTCTGGCAGCACAGAGCCTGCCTGGGTTTCTCTTTCTCCTTCTCTGTCACTGCCTTTCCAACTCGTGCTGTCTCTCTCTCAAAATAAATAAATAAACTTAAAAAAAAGTTTAAAAAGACTGAGGAGTGTGATAGGGAGAATGGAAGTTTAAGGATGGTAAAGTTATGAAATAGTTTTGTGGAAAGTAGAGTTAATGAATTAAATAATGTGCTTCAGTGAGTAAATGAAAGTGAATGAAGACAGTGTTCTTAATTCATAGAAACTAAAATAATGTTTTACTAACATTAACAACGAGGCAAAAACCTGATTAAATGCTAAATGATATGTATGATACTGTTAATAGACATAGAAAGGCAAGGATGGGAGGGAGAATAATGTGGCCTTCAGTCGCTAGGAAAGATTTTATGGAGGAAGTACAACATAAGATAGGAAGATCAACACTAGCCAGGAATGGAAATGGATCCTTAGTGGTAATTTGTAATGATTTGGTTGATGATAATCCTTTTTATGTCAATATTTCAGTGACTATGGAGGTGAGACCATACCAGGACCTGCATTTGATCCAACAAGTCACCCAGCTTCAGCTCCCGCTCCCTCTTCTTCTTCAGCATTTCGACCTGTAATGCCATCTAGGCAAATTGTAGAAAGGCAACCTCGGATGCTGGACTTCAGGGTTGAGTACAGAGACAGAAATGTTGATGTGGTACTTGAAGACAGCTGTACTGTTGGTAAGGTTTTTCCTAACATAAAGCCTTCATAAATAATTTCTTAGGTAAATATTTCATTTTATATCCTTTTCTTTTGAGTTGACTGCCAATAAGAAGGGGGAGAGAGCAAATTGAAACTGATATTTTCCATACAGATAATTATGCTGCATTTTTAAAACACTGTGTTGATATTGAGGCAAGTTTGAGAATAATTTTTTTGTTCCACTTATATGAAATAGTGTAAGATGTTCTTTTAGGGCAGATGCAAATCAAACTTTAAGTATATTGTGTATTGGACTTTATAGCTGAAATCCATTCATTTTTCATGTTATGGTTAATGAGAAATCAGAAATAAGACATAATACCCTTCTCCCTGCCAGCTTTTCAAAGGAAACTTAAAGTGTATGTGTGCCATTGTTGGACAGATTTTGCCAAATTTCTACAGAGAAACTGTGTTGAATTCACGTTTGATTCAGATTATTTGACCCATTACTGTAGTTTTGCCTAAAATCTAAATTCCAAATCTTTCTGAAATTTTGCCTTTGTTCTTTTTTAGGGAGATCTTTCCTAATTGTATTTAATTTTATTAATTGAAGTACACTACAGAGAAAAAGCTAAACTGTTAAAAGATTGATCATTCTCAAACACTAATCAGATTGTTATTCTCTTACTTAAAGCCATTTAGAGACTTCCCATTGGTTTAGGATAAAATTAAAGTCTTTTTACCATGGCCTGTTAAGTCTCTGCTTGATCAGGCCCCTGTTCCATTTCTAGTTTTCATCTGTTACCACTTTTGTCCTTGCTCACCATGCCTAAGTTCTTATGGACTTGTTTCAGTTCCTTGAATAGGTTATTAGATCCTTTGTACACATACCTTCTTCTGCCCAGATTTCTTTCCTAGTCCATCTATTTCTTCCCATACTCATTCCCATGCCCCCAGTATTCTCCTATAGATTCCTTCCCCTGCTCCCAAATTGTGGTAAAGGAAAGTGCATAATATATCTATCCTCTTAAATTTTTAACTGTACAATATAGTTTTGTTAACTATATGTACATTGTTGTACAGCATATCTTGAGAAAGCAGAACTTTTTCATCTTGTATAATTGAAACTTTGTATCCATTGACTAGCAACTCCCCATTTCCCCCTTCTACCAGCCCCTGGTAACCATCATTCAACTTTCTGCTTAGATTACTTTGAATACTTTAAATCTATTCTAGAAGTGGAATCATACAGTATTTGTCTTTCTGTGTCTGGCTCATTTCACTTAGTATGATATCCTCAAGTTTCGTCTATATTGTAGCAAATTACAGGATTTTCTTCTTTTTTTAATGATGAAGAATATTCCATTGTATGTATATTCCACATTTTCTGTATCCATTTGCCCATCTGTGAACATTTAGGTTGTTTTCGCCTCTTGGATATTGTGAATAATGCTACAAGAGATTGCAAATATCTCTCAAGATTTTGCTTTTAATTCTTTTGGGTAAATACCCAAAAGTGGGATTGCTGGATCATGTGTGGTTCTATTTTTAATTTTCTGAGGAATGTTCATACTTTTATCATAATGGCTCCACCATTGTTACTTTTTTCATAATGGCCACACCATTTTACACTCCCATAATGAACAAGGGTTCCAATTTCTCCATGTCCTTGTCAACACTTGCTATTTTCTGCTTTGTTTTTGTTTTATAATGGCCATCTTAACAGGTATGAAGTGATATCTCATTGTGGTTTGGGTTTGGATTTCCATGGTGATTAGTGATGTTGAACATCTTCTCATATACCTGTTGCTAATTTGTATGTTTTCTTTGGAGAAATACCTATTCAAGGCCTTTGCCCATCTTTAAATCAGGTTATTACTTTTTTGCTGTTGGATTGTAGGATTTCTTTATATATTTTGAATATTAACCCCTTATCAGATATATGCTTTAGAAATATTTTCTCCAATTTTTAGGTTGCCTTTATACCCATTGTTTCCTTTGCTGCACAGTTTTTTGTTTAATCTAGTCCCACTTGTCTATTTTTACTTTTGTTGTCTATGCTTCTGTGTTATATCCATGAAATCATTGCCAAGACCAATGTTAATGAAGCTTTTGCTTTATATTTTCTTCTATGAGTCTTATAGTTTCAGATCTTATGTTTAAGTCTATGTTTTTTTTTTTTTTCAAAATTTTATTTAAATTCTAGTTAGTTAACATCTAGTGTAATATTGGTTTCAGGAGTAGAATTTAGTGGTTCATCATTTACATATAATAGCGAATGCTCAACACAACGTGTGCCCTCCTTAATACTCATCACCCATTAGCCCATGCCTGCCTACCTCCCCATTTTGAGTTAGTTTTTGTGCATGGAATAAGATAAAGGTCCAATTTCACTCTTTCACACATGGATATCCAGTTTTCCCTACACTGTTTGTTAAAGAGACTATCCTTTCCCGATTGTGTAGACTTGGCACTCTTGTCAAATCATTTGACATATATGTATAGATTAATTTCTGGGGTTGCTACCTGTTCCATTGGTCAATATGTTTTTCTCTAGGCCAGTACCACACTGTCTTGATTACTTTGTAAAATGTTTTGAAGTCAGGAAATATAAGGCCCCCAGCTTTATTCTTCTTTCTCAAGATTGTTTTGGCTACATAGGGTCCTTTGTGGTTCCATATGAATTTTAACATTGTTTTCTGCAAAAATGTCTAAAAATGCCATTGGGATTTCGTTAGGGATCACATTGAATCTGTAGGTTGCTATGAGTAGTACGGTTATTTTAACAATATTAATAAGTCTTTCAATCCATGAACATGTGATGTCTTTTCATTTGTTTCATCTTTACTTTCTTTTAGCATTGTTTTGTAGTTTTCATTGTGCAAGTCTTTTGTCTCTTTGGCTAAATTTATTCCTGTGTATGTTTTTCATGCTACTGTAAATGAGATAGTTTTATTAGTTTCCTTATTAGATTATTTGTTGTTAGTGTATGAAATATAACTAGTTTTTGTATGTAAATTTTGTATTCCTGCAACATTGCCAAATTTGTTTATTAGGTCTAGCAGGTTTTTTTTTTTTTTTTTAATAGGATCTTTAGGGTGTTCTACATATAATATCATCTGGAAACATAGATAATTCTATTTCTTGCTTTCTGATTTGGATCCCTTTTATTTCTTTTTATTGTCTAATCATTCTGGCTAGGACTTCAGATCCTGTGTGGTATAGAAGTGGCAACAGTAGGCATTCTTGAATTGTTCCTGATCTTTAGAGGAAAAGTTTTTGGTTTTCACCATTCAGTATGATATTAGCTGTGGATGTTTCATATATGGCCTTTATTATGTTGCAATAATTTTCTTCTGTTTCTAGTTTGAGTATTTTTATCATGAAATGTTGGAGAATTTTGTCAAATGCTTTTTCTGCATATTTTAAGATGATTGTGTAATATTTTTCTCTTCATTTCATTAATATGGTATATATCACATTGATTTCCATATGTCGAACCATCCTTGTATCACATGCATAAATTTCATTTGGTTATGGTGTATGATCTTTCTAATGTGCTGTTGAATTTGGTTTTCTAATATTTTGTAGAGGATTTTTGCATCTATATTCATCAGGGATATTGGGTAATAGTTTTTGTTCTTGTTTTTGTAGTGTCTTTGTCTGGCTTTGGCATCAGGGTAGTGTTGGCTTCATAAAATGAATTCAGAAGCGTTCTCTCTGCCTTAATTTTTGGGATCAGTTTGAAAAGAGTGAGGTTAATTTTTCTTCAGATGTTTGGTAGAATTCTCCAATGAAACCATCTGGTGCTGAATTTTTCTTTGTTGGTTTTTGATTACTGATTTTGATTAATTTTTTTTCTTTTAATGTTTATTTTTGAGAGAGAGAGAGAGAGCAAGCAGGAGAGGGGCAAAGAGAGGGAGGGAGGGAGGAAGGGAGAGAGGGGGAGAGAGAGAGAGAGGGAGAGAGAGAGAGAGAAAGAGAGAGAGAGAAAGAGAAATTAGGGGAGGGGCAGAGAGAGACGGAGACACAGAATCTGAAGCAGGGTCCAGGCTCTGAGCTGTCAGCACAGAGTCCAACGTGGAGCTTGAACCCCCAAGCTGTGGATCATGACCTGAGCTGAAGTAGGATGCTTAACTGACTGAACCACCCAGGTGCCCTGATTTTGATTTTTTTTTTTTTTTGATTACTCTTTACTAGTTACTGATTTTTTAAATTACTGATTACTCTTTACTAGTTATAGATTTGTTTGCATTTTCTATTTCTTTGTGATTCAGTCTTTGTAGTATATGTTTCTATGAATTTACCCATTTTACTAGGCTATCCCATTTGTTGGCATATAATTATTTATAGTAGTCTCTGTATTTATCTCTGCAGCATCAGTTGTAATGTCTACTTTTTCCTTTCTGGTTTTACTTGAGTCTTTCTTTTTTTTCTTAGTTTAGGGTAAAAGTTTGTCCATTTTTTTCTTGATCTTTTCAAGCCTCAACTCCTAGTTTTGCTGATTTTTTAAAATTGTTTTTCTATTCTCTTTTCATTTTTGCTCTAATCTTTATTATTTCCTCCCTTCTTCTAACTTTGGGCTTAGCTTGTTTCTGTTTTTATAGTTACTTGAGGTGTAAAATTAAGTTGTGTATTAGATCTTTGTTCTTTTTTAATGTAGGCATTTCCTGCATCCCTAAAGTTTTGGTATGTCGTGTTTTTGTTTTCATTTGTCTCAAGATGTTTTCTAATTTTTCTTACGATTTTTTTCTTTCCTCTTTTGGTTGTTCAGGCCTAAGTTATTTCTATACATCTGTGAATTTTCCGGGATAGATATGCTGTTAGGTCACAAATAAGTCTTAACAGATATAAGAAGATTGAAATCATACCAAGAATGTTTTCCTATCACAGTATAATGAAACTAAAAATCAATAGCAGTTTTCCTTCTGCTTATTTCTTCTTACATTTATTAAGATTCATTTATAACCTGACATGTCACCTACCCTGAAGAATGCTCCACGTGTGTTTGGAATTTTGCTGCTGTTCAGTGTAATGTTTTGTATACGTCTGTTAGGTCCATTTGGTCTAGCGTTGAAGCCCTGTGTTTCCTTATTGACCTTGTGTGTAGAAATTTTATCCATTATTGAAATCCCCTACTATTATTGTGGTTGTGTATTTCTCCCCTCAGCTCTGTCATTGTTTGTTTCGTATATATCGGGTGCTTTGATGTTGAGAGCATATGTGTATAATTGTTACATCTTACTGTATGTGAATTGACTCTTTTATCATTATATAATGTCTTATCTCTCTTGTGACAGTTTTTGACTTAAAGTCTATTTAGTCTGATGTAAGTGTGGTCACAATGCTCCTTTTTGGTTACCATTTGCATAGAATTTTTTTCCATCCTTTCACGCTCATTCTCTGTGTCCATGAATCTCAAGTGAGTCTCTTATAGATACCATGTAGTTGAATTTTGTTTTTTTAATCCAACTAGCCTATGTCTTTTGGTTGTTTACATTTAAACTAATTACTGATAGGGGAGGACTTAACTGTTGCCATTTTGTTGATTATATCCTTTCTGTCTTGTAGCTTTTGTTCTGTCTTTCCCTCTCTTGCTGTCTTCCTTTTTGTTTGTTGATTTTTTTTTTAACGTTTATTTATTTTTGAGACAGAGAGAGACAGAGCATGAACAGGGGAGGACCAGAGAGAGAGGGAGACACAGAATCTGAAACAGGCTCCAGGCTCTGAGCTGTCAGCACAGAGCCCGACGCGGGGCTCGAACTCACAGACCGCGAGATCATGACCTGAGCTGAAGTCGGACGCTTAACCGACTGAGCCACCCAGGCGCCCCAATTTTTTTTTTTTTGTAGTATCATGCTTTGATCCTGTCCCCATTTTCTTTTGTGTATCTTCTGTAGCTGTTTTCTTTGCATCTTCTGTAGTTGTTTTCTTTGTAGTTATCATGGAGCTTACATAAGACATCTTCTATTTTTGATAATCTATTTTAACCTGGTAATTTAAGTCATACATAAACCTACTCTTTATTCCCTCCCTTTGTTATCAATGTCACAAATTATATCTTTGCATGTTAAGTACCGTTAACATTTTATAGTTATATTTTGTATACTTTTTTCTTTTAACTTCTATACCAGAATAAGTTATTAATCACCATTATTACAATATTCTGTACTTGTGTAGAGTGTTTTGTAGTGTCTATATATTTACCATTAACAGTGAGCTTTATACTCCTGTGTTGCTATCTGGTATACTTTTGTTACAACTGGAGTACTCTCTTTAGCATTTCTTATAAGGCAGGTCTACTGTTGAACTTTCTCAGCTTTTAGCTGGGAAAAGTCATTTCTCTTTAATATATGAAGAACAGTTTTACTGGAAATACAGTATTCTTTTTTGGCAGTTTTTTTCTTTCAACACTTTTAATATATTATTCTCTTCCCTTCTGTCTGTCCTGCAAAGTTTCAGTTGAGAAATCTGTTGATACTGGGGGCAGCTCCCTTTATGTGATGAGCTTTTTTCACTTGCTGCCTTCAGATTTCTTTTTGTCCTTTAATTTGACAATTTGATTTTAATGTTTTTTGGTATGGACTTTCTAGGATTTATTATTTTTTGGATCCTTTGTGCTTCATGAATCTGCAAGTCTGTTTCCTTCCCCAGATTTGGGAATTGTTCAGCCATTATTTCTTCAAATAAGCCTTCTGACCCTTTGTCTTATTTTCTACAACTCCCATAAATGCCTGTGTTGCTCCTTTAATGGTTTCCCATAAGTTGTCTAGGCTTTTTTCATTCTTTCTCTTTTAATTTTTCTTGTTTCTCTTCTGACTGAATAATTTCAAATGACTTGTCTTCAAGTTCACATATTTTTTTTTTTTCTGGTTGATCATGTCTATTGTGCCCTTTTAATGACTTTTTCAATTCAGTTATTATATTCTTCAGCTCCAAAATATGTTTTTTAAAAAGCTTATTTATTTATTTTGAGAGAGTTTGTGCACATATGCATGCACGAGCAGGGAGTGGGACAGAGAGAGAGGAAGAAAGAGAATCTGACATGGGACTTGATCTCACGACTGTGAGATCATGACCTGAACTGAAACTAAGAGTCGGATGTTCAATTACAGAGCTACCCAGGTGTCTGTTTGGTTCTTTTTTTTTTTTTTTTTTTTGGAGTAAGTTTCTAGGTTTTTGATATTTAAAATGAATTTGTAGTTTTAAAATGCCAAAGGCCCATTTATTGATATTTGCAAAATAGTTTTATTTATTTTTACATAGAAATTTGTCAGAATTGACCCTCCTTATTGTTCCTATAGATTTTCAGTAATATTGGTAAGGTATCCATGGTGTATTAGTAGGAAACTCCTTATGTAGGGTTTTTTACTAGGCTTTTACTTTCTTAGTTTAGTGATGAATGTATTTATTATAGGGGAAAGAACTCAGTACCATATCACACTTTTACTTAAAATTATCTGTGTTTTATCTGTTAAAAAAACTATAAAGAAGTCCTTTATTAAATAAATTTTAACTGCTATTATGTAGCATGTGGCTGAGTAGTTAACACTCTCATTTGAAAATGACCTGATTTTTTTTGGTTGATGGAATATTTGGTATATGTTGGAAGTAAAAGGATATTTTGATCACTTGAACCACCCTTTTCATTGGTTCTCTCAGTGGGAGTGATATCCCTACTTATTTCAAAGATGGTGATCAGAAATGCTGGCTTGTCTGGATCTTGTCTGGATATGTTAATGTTACACTTTAATTCTATCTTAATTTGGAGAATAATCTATGAAACTGTGTTAAAGTTTCGTTACAAAAACATATGATAGAATTTCCAGAGATCACATTTGTTAAAACTGTTGGCTTTATAATTCACTTTTAAAAACGGACTTGTGACCAAGTATGGTAGAGTGGAAACAGTCAAATAATCATTCTGTTTAAACAGAAATAAAATTAAGATAGTTACAAATATATTGTAAATAAAATATGACTCAAAATAAATTATATATCACATGTTGTTATTGTGCAATACACACCTCCTGCTTCTCCTAACTATTCCAGTTTTTAAAATTTGTTTTGGATTATGGTTATTCTTTTATTATGAATTGCATGCCAAAGAATCATGTCGCACATCTTCTCTATGTTCATTAAGTTTGTTGATGTGCATCACTGTGGAAGTTGTATGCAGGGATGTTTGGAACTTGATGGAAGATTTTTTTATTCTTTCATTGCATTTGACTGATTAAGTTGTATTAGTTTTACAGTGATATCACTTGAATCCTTCCTTTATTTTTATCATCTCTGTTATCTTTATTCCTCTAGTCTGTATTTTACATAGTTGCCCTATAATGATTTTTCTAGAATATAAATCTTCTTATACATCTTTCAATGGTTTCTTATTTCCTATATTCTGTTTCATTTGCCCTTCCTTGTTTTAGTTTTTCTAGGAAACTCATACTCATCTTTTAATATTCCATGTAAATATCTCTTCTTTATGAAGCCTTTCCTAATTTGCGTGGACATAGTAGTTGATTCATCTTGTATGATCCCATAAAATATATGTACTTGCAAAATGGATTTTAAAATATCTTATTCTTTTCAAGTTTCCCTTGTGACTATTAACTTCTCAAACTATTCAGAGACTAGGTCTTATTCTTCTCTAAATTCTCCAAGCACAATGGTTAGCACAGGGTAGTCTGTTGAGAAAATAAATGGCTCAATATATGAGCATATGTATGTATTTGTATGTATATTAAAATACCACAGGAAAACTTAAAAATATGGACCAACTTACTGTTGTTAAGGAATTGTATAAATCCTAATTTTCTGTGTATGCATAAATGTTAAAATGCAAAGAAATGGTAAATAAGATGCAGTTTTCCAGGTTATTACCAGGAAGACTCAACAATGTATAAAAGCAAGCCTAAAGGCAGCTGACAACTTTATATCAGAGTGACACCTAGTGGTAATTGTATCAGTTTGTTAATATTTTTTAGTGTGTTATTTATTTGTTTCTACAGTTTTGTTTTGTTACAAAATCTTTCTGGGTTTTCTTATTTTGAATAAATTTAAAGAATTATTTTAAAGCATTGGTTCTTCTATAAAATACTATCTAGTGTGAAATGGTGTGATCTTGAGGGTGGGAATTATTGTCTCGTTTTATGTATAGAAGATTAGTACAGGATTTAACCTAACATACAGGTATTTGTTCAATAAAGTTTGTTGAATCAGTGCTCCCAGAAAATTTACTTTTGCTGGGCCTATTCAGCAGAGCCTTAGTTTCATTTCTGGAATGGAAAATAGAAAAATAGGTCTGTAATTAGTTTAACCATTTGCCTCATTTTCTTTTCTGTTTTTAATCTACTTTCCTGAAACTACTTTTATTATGTTGGATAACGTTTGAGTTGAAATGAGTAAGATTGAGTATGTAAAGAGTTAAAACATTTAGCAAGTGCATTTTGAGCTTGAAAAAGTAGTTTAGGATATTTCAAACCAGTTTTTTTCTTGAATCTGTGAATTTAGTTTCCAGTCTTGACTCTGTAACTCAGATTAACCATGTAATTTTTGGCATATGCCTTTACCCTGTATGCTCAGACACTCTTTATGAATAATAAACACTGTATAAGTGGTTATTTTTTATTGTTATTAATGCATGTGGAAAGAAAGTAGCAATCATATTTGTCTTACACAAATGTTGTGAGCATGAAATGATGAGGACTAATCATAGTTTGTACTTTGGGGGAGAGAGGTGTCTGCAAATTTCGTACATTAATCTCACTGTTCTTTGGTCTGTCTTCAAACTGATATTTATTGCCTCTATGCCAACAATTGTACACTCCCCAAATTATAAAATTATTTTAATATATAAATAAGCAGCATCTCAGACTGGGCCATCGTGTACATAGGTTATTTTCATTTATGCATTAGAAATGTTTCTTTTACCTAGTTTCACATTTCTAAAACTTCTATTCAGTAAAAAAAATATTTTAATAGAGAAGTATATAAAAAAGAAACGAATATTTTTCCTCTCTCTCATTCTTATGTCCCTGCTGTTAGCAGTTTGGTATAGAGTTTAAAGTTGCCATTTTATAAAGCGTCTTTAAGCTTTATTTAAAATTATTTTTCCCTCAACTACTTTTATCACTCACGTCATATTTTGTTCAAAGCAAAGCAATGAAGATAAGAAGCATAGACTTATGTTTTCTAGCATCTTATTTTGTGCCATTTATCTTTCAGTCTCTTCTCCCTCTGATAATTCTGTATCATCTTCCTTTGAAAGACTCTAAGATGACTTTTTTTCCTGTTTAAAGGAATAAAACACACAGTAATGGCTGTAATAGTAAATAGCACTTTACTTTCTCAAGGTCTCATATTTAACAATTAGTGCTGAATATTAGGACATAAATTCCAAAAGATTTTTGTTTAATCAGAATGGATCATTTTATTATAAATTTTTGTTGATTACTTTGGGCTTACTTAATGTTATGCTGTTTTCAGACTGCATAAAATAAGGGAGTCATTATCCCAGAGGACTCCATGTTATATATCTATAAAGAGGGTGAAGTAGACATGGAAATAAAGGGCATCTATCCATTCATTCACTCATTCATTTATTCACACACACACATGTACATATGCTCACATTACCTATTGTACAACAGCCACTATGCTTAGTGTACTTGGTTCCTATACAACAGTTGAACAATACTGTGAAGCAGTCATTGTTATCCCTGTTTCAAAGATGAATAAACTGAAGATCAGAGAATTCCTAAGTCATGAATTCAATCTTAGACTGAATCTAGAACTCATGATCTTCCCAATAAAGTAATTTCTATTATGAATGTAGATTGTGCTATGAGGATATTGAAAAGGAAGATTCAGTTTTAGCTGGTGTCTTGGAGGTATGGGAAGAGAATAGATAGGGTTGTGAGGGTGGTCAGGAAAGATTTCAGAGAAGGACTGAATTAAGAAATATGAATCAAAATTTGTTATGTGGACACATTAGGCGGGGGAAGTAAGTTTATTCCAGGCAAGGAAAGTACAGAAGCAGGAATGATAATGTGTCTGGAGGAATAATGAGGAATATGCGGTCTTTAGCATAGAGTTGGGGTTGTGGTCTTCAGTTAGTTGAACACAGGAGAACCTCGCTCCCTTTCCACCAGTGACAAATTTATGCTGCCCTTCCCTCCCCTGATCCTACCTTAGTCCCTGCCTCTGTCCTTTTATACTCCTTGACTTACTTATTTTCACATTACCTTGAGACAGCCAGAACCTGTATCCCCATTTTATAGATGTGAGAACTGAGAAAAGAGAAAAAGCAACTTACTGGTTTATGGAGATTAATGAGTGTGGAGGGATCTGTAAAAATTGTCTAGTCTGTATGGCCACAAATTAAGCAGTCTTTTCCACATTTTTGTCTTAGGGTCACCTACTGTGTGTTTAAATACTTTTAGCAATGGAAATGCTTGTTAATTTTAAGGCATTAATTCATTTGTTCAGTAACTCTGTCTAAAGTTTTATAAATATAAACATTTTATATACCAACCACATGCAAAAAAAGAGGTATCAGTTGCATGTGTTTCTTTTTCCTTATTTTGAGTTGCCACCTATAAGCTGCATTCCTTTTTTCTTTTTTCTATTTACTTATCTTTTCAAAATTTAATTATTTTTAATATTTATTTATTCTTGAGAGAGAGACAGAGAGAGAGATCATGAGCAGGGGAGGGGCAGAGAGAAAGGGAGACTCCCAAGCTGGCTCTGCTGTATTAGCAAAGATGCTGATGCGGTACTTGAATTTACCAACTGTGAGATCATGACCTGAGCCAAAATCAAGCATCACACCCTTAACCAACTGAGCCACCCAGGTGCACCCCCACTACAAGATTTTATTTAAATTTAAGTTAGTTAACATATAATGTAGTGTTGCTTTCAGAAGCATTCCTTTGACCTCACTTTCCTTTTACAGACGGAGCTTACAAGGTAAATGTATTTTCTCCCTTAATAATTCTTCAGCTATTAAAAACAGTACTGTTTTTACTCCATTTTTTCAGGCTAAACATCTTTAGTTCATTTAACCATTGCACAAAGTTGTATGGAAATTAAAATACATACTGTATGGGGATAATGTATAAAGTATGGGGACTATAGTTAACAATGCTGTATTTATATTTGAAATTTGCCAAGAGAGTAGCTCTTAAAAAGTTGTCATCACAAGAAAAAGACTAACTATGTGAGGTAAGTGATGTTAATTAAACTTATTGTGCTAATCATTTTGCAGTATACATAATAACAAATCACTATGTTACATACCTTCAACTAATATATCAATTATATCATAATAAAACTGAAAAATGCATACTATAGATGATAGTTGTTGTTAGTCATATTTTCTGAGGCCTCACTTTCAGATACTTTTCCATTTTAGAAGCATGGTTAGTTTTAGGAGGTCATTTTGCTTGTACAATGTGACACTCAAATTAGTGTCCACTTTGGGTTGAGAGATCACAGTTGATCTTTCCTCTTCCTTGATTGAGCCATGTCATTCCTATTAGTGTAATTTGTATTAATTTCTGGAACCACTTTTTAATGATGTTTCATCAGAGTCTCACAGTGAGGTGTTGATTGGTATTACTTCCTACCCTCTGCTTATTCTATTTTTGTAAACCATTTATTTCACAGTTTCTCAACAGGTCTGTCTTTCTGTTAAACTGTGAGTTCTTTAAAGACAGGCATGATTTCTTCTTGTTTTTATATTGTACTTGCTGTTTGGCAATAGTAAGCATTAATTAAATATTTGTTGAATGTGGAATAAGGGGATGAGCACTGGCCTAATACTAAAACTTTTAGGTTAAAAATATCTTGCCCTGTCCCTCTTCTTTTCTTTTAGTTGCAGTATTTTCTTGCAAAAAACTTCCTTTTCTACAGTCCCAGTTCCTATACAGCTTGACTTTCTGATTAGTTCAGACCATTTCTAAGACCAACTTGTTTGCCATCTTAGTAGTCTGAAGTTTAGAGAAGAGAAAGCAATAGGAAGATTTATGGCATTGCTAGTTATTACCTCTCTGTCAACCAACTAATCTCTTGTAAAAACTTAGTGCATTTTGGTATTTTAGGATTTTTGTACTTTTGAGCTCATCCTCTTCCCTCTACTGCTCTCCCAACCCTCCCTCCCCTTTAGTCATCTATGCCATTAGAGGATATTAGACTATCCTATTAACAGGTTTGGTTTGGAAAGTCCTTTATACACTTGGTAAATAGGTTCTAGTTTGGTGAGGTCCAAAGAGACAGCCATAGTTTATTTAACTCTTTGTCCACAAATACAAAGATTTAGGTTAATCCAAGGATATGTGATAACCCTAGAAAAACAGAGCAAATTGCGTAGCTTTCATTTCTTGGCTTGGTCATTACAATAATTCAAACCCTATATAGACTAGCATCAACAAGAAATTCTCCAGGATTCTTAGGCATGTAGAAAACTTGAAAGTTTTGTCTGTTTGTTTTTCCTAATTGGAAAATTCCTAATCTTTTGCCCCTTAAGTGTTCTGTTGTGGAAATACCAACCCTCAATCAGATAGCCTCCTAATAATTATTTTCTCTTCCTCTAGTCTTTTTCAATTTTAGCTGATTCTTCATAGTTCTTCTTGTTCTATTTGCATTTGTTTCCACATTTGTTTATTCCCTCAGTAAATATTTTCTACTCTAATTCAGGCACTGTATTCAAGCCTAGATATAGAATGGAGAAGAAAACAGGCATGGTATTTGTCTTCATAGAACTTACAGTCTAGGGGTGCCTGGCTGACCCTCAGATTGGGTCATGATCTCACAGTTGTGGGATTGAGCACCACGTCAGGTTCTGTGCTAACAACACAGAATTCTCTCTCTGTCTTCCTCTGCTCCTCTCCTACTTGTATTTGCTATCTCTCTCTCTCTCTTTCTCTCTCTCAACAACAACAAAAGCACTTATAGTCTAGTAATCTATATAGATGTAACTAATTTATAAGGAATAATTTGCACCTTAATGATGAGTGATCTCTCAAAAAATGTATAAATACAATCATGCCACTCCTGTGATGGAAAAAAATTTCGGGGTGCCTGGGTGGCTAAGTTGGTTAAGCATCCAGCTTTGGCTTAGGTCATGATCTTTGTGAGTTCAAGCCCCACATTGGGCTGTGTGCAGACAGCTCAGAGCCTGGAGCCTGCTTTAGATTCTGTGTCTCCTTCTCTCTCTGCCCCTCCCTCCCTCATGCTCTCTCTCTTTCTCTCTCTCTCAAAAATAAATAAGTATAAAAAAAAGAAAAAATTTCATAAAAATCCATATGATCATATCAACAGATACAGAAAAAACATTTAACAAAATTCAATGTCCATTTGAAAAAAAAAAAAACTCCAAAATTAGAAATAAAAGTAGATTCCTCAACCTGATAAAGGACATTTATTTAAATCCTACACCTAACATACTTAATGATGACAGATTGAATCTTTTCACCCTAAAGTTGAAAATATGGCAGGGATGTTCACTCGTACCACTTCTGTTCAACATTGTCATTCAAAGCCTCGTTGTCATTCAAAAATGACATGATAATCAAGTAGCCCCCAAGAATCTACAAAAAAAGCTACTAGAAATAATAATTGAATTTAGCATAGTCACATGACACAGATACATGATACATATGTGTTGATACACATATACAAAAATCAATTATATTTCTTTACACTGCAGTGAAGAATTTGGAAAGTAAAATTTTTAAAAGTACTTTTTACAATACCATTTTTAAAAAGGGATAAATTTAGCAAAATATACTCAAGGCCTTACACTGAAAAGCATAAAATATTGCTGAGAAAAAGAACTAAATAAATGGAGAGATATATCATGTTCACGAATTATAAATATCATATTCATGAATTATAAGACTCAAATTGTTAAAATGTCATTTTCCTCACATTGATCTCTAAAATCTGTGTAATTACAATAAAAATTCCAGTTTTTTTTATAAAAAAGATATTGATGAGTTAATTCTAATATTTATATTAAAATGCAAATGGTATAAATGGTTAAAAGAATTTTGAAAAAGAAGAAACTTGGATGGCTCCATGCCAC
Source organism: Panthera uncia (assembly GCF_023721935.1). Taxonomy (NCBI): domain Eukaryota; kingdom Metazoa; phylum Chordata; class Mammalia; order Carnivora; family Felidae; genus Panthera; species Panthera uncia. The sequence continues at coordinate 64,786,376 of NW_026057585.1, forward strand.
ATCATTTTAAGACTGATTTTAAGATAGTAAATGTGACAATGTAGTATCAGCAAAGAAAGACAAATAGGTCATCGGGATAGAATAGAGAGTCCAGAAATAGACCTCACGTTTACCTGCTCAGTATTTTACAACTTGCCAAGTTAATTCAACTCTGTAAATCTTCTCAACAAATGCATTTGGCACTGTTGGATATCCAAAATGCCAAAACAACAAAAACAACAACAACAACAACAACAACAACAACAGGAGGAGGAGGAGGAAGCAACAGTAAAACAGCAGCAACTTAGCCCTTACACCACCTACTAAAATTAGCCCCAAATAATTCACAAAGCTAAGTGTAAGAGCTGAAACTATAGAATTTGAAAAAGAAAATTTTGAGTTTGGGTTAGGCAGAGTTTGTCCATTTCTTCCCCAAATAGGAAACAAAAAGTGACTTTAAAACTATAAAAGAAAAATTGAAATATGAGTGGATAAACAACTGTGGTACAACCATGTAATGAAATACTTCTTAGCCACCAAGAACCATAAAATACCTAGGAATAAACCCAACCAAAGATGTAAAAGATCTGTATGCTGAAAACTATAGAAAACTTATGAAGGAAATTGAATAAGACACAAAGAAATGGAAAAACATTACATGCTCATGGGTTGAAAGAATAAATATTGTTAAAATGTCAATACTACCCAAAGCAATCTACACATTCAGTGCAGTCCCAATCAAAATTGCACTGGCATTCTTCTCAAAGCTAGAACAAACAATCCTAAAATTTGTATGGAACTACAAAAGACCCTGAATAGCCAAAGTAATATTGAAAAAGAAAACAAAAGTGGGAGGCCTCACAATCCCAGACTTTAGCCTCTACTACAAAGCTGTAATCATCAAGACAGTATGGTACTGGCACAACAACAGACACATAGACCAATGGAATAGAATAGAGAACACAGAATTGGACCCACAAATGTATTGCCAACTAATCTTTGACAAAGCAGGAAAGAATATCCAATGGAAAAAAGACCGTCTCTTTGCAAATGGTGCTGGGAGAACTGGACAGCAACATGCAGAAGGATGAAACTAGACCACTTTCCTATACCATACACAAAAATAAACTCAAAATGGATGAAAGCTTAATGTGAGACAGGAAACCATCAAAACCCTAGAGGAGAAAGCAGGCAACAGCCTCTTTGACCTCAGCTGCGGCAATTTCTTGCTCGACACATCCCCAAAGACAAGGGAATTAAAAGCAAAAATGAACTATTGGGACCTCATCAAGATAAAAAGCTTCTCCACTGCAAAGGAAACAGTCAACAAAACTGAAAGGCAACTGACAGGATGGGAAAAGATATTTGCAAATGACATATCTGATAAAGGGTTAGTATCCAAAATCTGTAATGAACTTACCAAACTCAACACCCAAGAAACAAATAATCCAGTGAAGAAATGGGCAGAAGACATGAATAGACATTTTTCCAAAGAAGACATCCAGATGGCCAACAGACATGAAAAGATGCTCAACATCATCATCAGAGAAATACAAATCAAAATCACACAGATACCACCTCACACCGGTCAGAGGGGCTAAAAAGAAACAAATCAGGAAACAACAGATGCTGGCAAGGATGTGGAGAAACAGGAACCCCTTTGCACTGTTGGTGGGAATGCAAACTGGTACAGCCACTTTGGAAAACTGTGGAGGTTCATCAAAGAACTAAAAATGGAACTATCCTAGGACCCAGCAATAACACTACTAGGAATTTATCCAAAGGATACAGGAGTGCTGATTCATAGGGGCACTTGCACCCCAATGTTTATAGCAGCACTTTCAACAGTAGCCAAATGATGGAAAGAGCCTAAATGTCCATCAACTGATGAATGGATAAAGAAGATACGATTTATATATACAATGGAATACTACTTGGCAATGAGAAAGAATGAAATCCTGCCATTGGCAGCAATGTGGATGGAACTGGAAGGTATTAAGCTAAGTGAAATAAGTCAGAGAAAGACAGGTATCATGTTTTCACTCATATGTTGAAGTTGAGAAACTTAACAAGACCATGGGGGAATGAAGGAGAAAAAAATAGTTACAAAAGAAAGGGAGGGAGGCAAACCATGAAAGACTCTAAAATACAGAGAACAAACTGAGGGTTGATTGGGGGAGGGCGGGAGAGAGGAGGAAAATGGGTAATGGCATTAAGGAGGACACTTATTGGGATGAGCACTGGGTGTTGTATGTAAGTAATGAATCACAGGAATCTACCCCCAAAACCAAGAGCACACTGTACACACTGTATGTTAGCCAATTTGACAATAAATTATATTAAAAATTAAAAAAAAGGAAAAATTCCTAGCAATAACAAGTGACAAACTACCAATGCAGGGAACAGTGAATGAATTTCAAAATATGCTAAGTGAAAGGAACCAGGCCAAAAGGAATCTATATAATTTCATTTATATAATGTCCTGGAAAGGCAAAACTAGTGAATGAAATCAGATCAGGGGTTGCCAGGAGTTAGGGATAGGGGAGGTAATGACCACAAATGGGGGAAATATGGGTGAACTTTCATGGTCATGGAAAAGTTCTTTATTTTGATTGAAGTGGTTGTTTCACAAGAGTATACATTTGCCAAATCTCATTTCCTCAAACTGCACCCTTTTAAGATAAGTTCAAGCTCGTTGGTTTAGCATATATGTACACCCTTTTCTCTCTGATCTTATCCTACCTCTCTAGCCCTACAGCTTTCTTTCCCTTAGAAGCACCCATTTCTCATTTCATTGGTTGCCTACTATGTATGCTCTTCTAGTCTCTTAAGGATAGGTGTGGAATTAAAATGTTTTAAGCTCTTAATGTAAGCAGCTTCAGAGATTAATAAAATACAGTCTCAAGAGGACAAATTAAGCAGTTGGGTAGTATGACAGAAAGGTACCTTTAGGCAAAAGTCTTTGTTAAGTTAAACTAGAATGAAGTATCCATGTTGTTTGCCACAAAACATGGAGAGCCCATAGCAACATGGATACTGGTTACCAACATGCTTGAAAACTAAGCCATTTCTTCTATTCCTCCATCCCTCTCATTCTCAGACTCTACAAGTTGCTGAACTTCAAAGGAGTCTTTCTAATTTTGTGTGCATAAAAGTCACCTACAGAGTGAGTTGGGGGGCTAATTAAATTTAAGTCCTGGGCTGAATCCCATAGATTTAGATTCTAATTCTGTAATGGAGTAGAGACCGCAAATCTGCATTTTAAAAAAACAAACAACATAGGTGATTCTGATGAAATTGATTCAAGAACTACATCTTGAAAAACAGAGTCTATTTCACAGATTACTGTCTTATGCATCACCTTTTCCATTTTCAGCATAGACAGTGCATATTTTCATTTTACTATTTCTTGTTATTTTAATATCCTGTGCCAATAGGTTTTCATCTTTTCTGTTTGCCATTCAATTCTTTGCTAGATTTTCTTGCTTAAAATCTGTAACAAGTTCCCCTTGGTACTCAATATACATGGTTACCATCTTGGTACTTAGAAGAAAGCCTTTCAATAGATATTAATTGCTTTGTTTACCCTTTCTTTCTTTTTTAAATTTACTGATTATTTATTTTTAGGAGAGAGAGAGTAGGGAAGAGGCCAAGAGGGGGAGAGGGAGAGAGAAATGGAGAGGGAGGGAGGGAGAGAGAGAGAGAGAGAAAGAGAAAGAGAGAAAGAGAAAGAGAAAGAGAAAGAGAGAGACAGTGTATCTGAAGTAAGTTCTGTGTTGTCAGCAGAGAGCCTAATACAGGGCTCAAACTCACGAACTGTCAGATCATGCCCTGAACTGAAGGTTCAGTTACTGAACTTAACCAACTCAGCCCTCCAGGTGCCTCCACACTTTCTTTCTTGAGCCCTGGCATAGAAATTGCCTCCCTCTGTTTATAAATATCTCATGTCCAGTCCATTCCTGTTCCAGTATTCACTGTAGAAAATATATGAAATAGACAAAATATGAAAAAAGTAAAATGGTCAGCTGTTCTACTTTTAACTGCAGTTAACATTTTGCTGCATTTATTTCCATTTTCATTCTATGTCTGTTGTATAAATTTATATTTTGCAGACTTGAGATAGACTCTATTTAATGCTTTATAATTTGCTTTTTTACTTAAAAAAATATTTTCTGTGACAGCACAAGCAGGGGAGGGGCAGAGAGATGGGGGCAGAGGATCCAAAGCGGGCTGTGTGCTGACAGGGTGACAGCAGCGAGCCGGATGTGGGGCTCGAGATCATGACCTGAGCTGAAGTTGGACCTCAACCAACCATGCCACTCAGGCACCCTATAATCTGTTTTTTTCACTTGTATTATATCATGATCATTTTCTGTATTTTAAAATATTTGGGGCACCTAGGTGACTCAGTCAGTTAAGCATCTGACTCTTGATTTTGACTCAGGTTATGATCTCATGGTCCTGGGATTGAGCCCCCATGTCAGGCTCTATGCTGGGCATGGAGCCTGCTTAAGATTCTCTCCCTCTCTTCCTCTCTCCCTCTCCCCTGATTGTGCACATTCACTCTCTCAAAAAGAAAATACTCTTGAAATACATAGTTTTTAAAATCCATACTATGATTTAGTGGATCATTTCCCTTTTGCTGGTTATTTTGAGCTCCCCTCCCTTCTTGATCTTTCACTATAATATTCTGCAGTGAACTTTGTTGAACCTCAATGATTATTTTTCTTAATATAGATGCCTAGTGGTGTAATTCTGCATGAGAGGGCACACCCATTTTTTTAGTTTTTGGCATATTCTACCAAATTACTCTTCAGTGAAGTCTTATTAGTTTAAATTGCCATCAATAGTATACTAATTTATACTCTTGCCAACAGTTTGTGATATTTAAAAAAACAAAAACCAGAAAAACCTCAAAGACCTAAACATAAGAGCTCAAACTTGAAAAATCTTATAACAAAATATAAGGGAAAAGCTTCATGTCATTGGGTTTGGCAATGATTTCTTGTATATGGTACCAAAAGCATAGGAACAAAAGAAAAAAAGTAAGTGAACTGGACTTCATCAAAATTAAAAACTTTTGTGCATCAAAGATTCTATTCACAGAATAAAAAGGCAACCTACAGACTGGTAGAAAATACCTGCAAATCATATATCTGATAAGGGATTAGTATCCAGAATATATAAAAAACTCCTGCAACTTCCCCACAAAAAAAAATCCAAAGAATCCAATTAAAATTGTTCCCGCCACAAAAAAGAAATAATTGTGACGTGATAGAGTTGTTACAACGGTAATCAAATTGCAATATATGTATGTCAAATCAACATATATACATACACCTTAAAATTATACGTTATATATCAATTATATCTCAGTAAAAAATAAGTTGTTTAAAAATTGGGCAGAGGACTTGAGTAGATATTTCTCCCAAGAAAATACATAGATGGCCAAGCACATGAAAATATGAACATCATGAATTATAAGGAAAATGCAAATCAAAACCAAAATGAGATACCACTTTGCACCCATCAAGATTACTATCATCTAAACAACAGGAAGTGTTAAGATTTGGTGAGGATCTGGAGAAATTGGAACACTTGTTCATTGCTGGTAGGGGTATAAAATTGTGCAGCTACTGGGGAAAAAATGTGGCGCTCCTTGAAAAATTAAACCTAGAATTATCATGTAATCCACCAATCCCACTTCTTGAGTATATACCCAAAAGTATTGAAAGTAAGTACATTTACAGAAAAATAGAACAAAAAGTAGAAACATTCCAAGAAGCTATCAGCTGAAAATGGATAAGCAAAATGTGGTGTATACATATATACATATATATATATGTATATATACACACAATGGAATATTATTCAGCCTGAAAAAGGAATGAAATTCTGCAGTATGCTACAACATGGATGACAGTTGAAGACATTATGCTAAATGAAATAAGCCAGACACAAAAGGACAAATATGTATTATTCCCCTTATAGAAGGTACTGATGATAGTCAAATTGTAACATGTAGATTAGTGGTTACCAGGAGCTGGGGGAGGTGGGAATAAGGAGGTATTGTTTAATGGGTACAGAGTTACAGTGTGGGGTGATGAGTAAGTTCTGGAGATGGATAGGAATGATGGTTACACAATGTGAAAGTACTTAATGCCATTGAACTGCACACCTTAAAATGGTTAGAGTGGTGCATTTTATGGTATGAATATATTTCCACAATAAAAAAAAGAAAGTGCTTTCCAGTTTGGCAATAAATGATATCTTTTGTTTTCAATTCACTTTTCTTTCACTCTAACTAATGAGTTAATACTTCACTAGGTTTAGTGGTTCTCTTATATGTGAGATTATGTTTCTATTGACTTAAAAACTTTAATTTATAAGAACTTTTTATATAAATGAGATTATCCTTTTATTCATTATCTGTTTTGAAGATAGTTTCCCAATTTACATTTTTATTTTATTGTGCTTTTGGGGATAAGGAAGATTTTTATTTTGACAATATGTATTGGACTTTTTTTTCATAGTTTTTCCCTTTATGTTTGTAATTGGGAAGCCCTTTCCATCCTGACTTAATATTCAGTTTTTGTATTCTTCAGAGTGCTAAACTTAATGCTTTACACAGAGTAGATGTGACATTGATATGAGATTTTAGATCTTAAAACAATTTTGTTATATGAATGGCAAGCACAGAGTGTTTTTATTTGGGCAAAGGACCTACAATACAAGAAGCAAAGAGGTAAATAGAAAATAGCCACTAATGAAAATTATTTGATAATCTTTATTGACCAGTATGCTTCATAAATGACCCGAACCTTTGCTCCCTAAAAAGTTATTTTGTTTATTTTTTTAAATGTTACTCATTTTTGAGAGAGAGAGAGAGAGAGAGCATGAGCAGGGGAGGGGCAGAGAGAGATGGGGATAGAGGATCTGAAGTGGGCTCTGCGCTGACAGCAGCGAGCTTGATGCAGGGCTCGAACTCACGAACCATGAGATTGTGACCTGAGCTCAAGTTGGATGTTCCACCAACTGAGCCACCCAGGCGCTCCCCCCTAAAAAGTTATTTTCAATACTTTCTTACCTATTAATTATAATCTTTAGGTTTCTTTCAACTTTCAGGGGAACATTGATGTTTGGGGAAAAAAATGACTTAAGACTTTTAATTTCACAGACACAAATATTAGCTTTTAGAGTAGTCTGATAGAGTGTATGTATGCATTGTTGGGTGTAATCTCAAGTTCTTGTAGGACCCAGTGACACACTGTAAATAACCATGTAAAAATGAGTAGTATTTTCTGGAATCCTTTTGTCTCAGAACCTCTAAATATCCATATATTTATGATTCTTTTGATAACTATAGGTGTTATGTTAGTGATCTTTTTGTTTAAATTTATATGTTTGAGCAGCAGGTTATGCAAGAGCTGCACCTTTGAACCTGTGAGGTCAGAATCTGTGGTGTAGAGGGAGAAACAATGCAGCATTGCCTTGTAGTCTTTGCTGTTAAAGTCTTACTTGTTCTTGGATAAAGTCATACTTCAGAGTGGTTTTACACAGCCTCTGAGATGGGTTCTTTCCAACCTTAAAAGTCTAATATACTTCTTCTGATACAGAATCTTAATCTGGTTTTTCTCAAAAGAATAGCTGTCATAGTTAAAACAAGTATTTGTAGGGACTGGTAGGTTATAATATTCGAAATAAGGAAATGATTGGGAGCACTAAAGTATTTCTGACTTGCAAAAATGTTAATGGGACAAAGGGGGGGAAAATTCAGTTTTGAGGATTGTACTTGGGGGAAAAATCCATGCGATACTTATTATACATTTTGTTTCTTCTAGATTATAGGTTTGATTTCCTTATTGTTTCTACTGAGATAGGCTATCATTTTTCTTTTGGGGGCAGTTTTAACTTTTTGGCCCCAACTTGTGCTGGCATTTTTTAAATTAAAAAATGGCAGCAGCTGGCATTACAGGCATCATTAATATGAAATGTATTCATAGGTTTTTTAAAATTAATATGGAATTTGAGACCCAGAGAGGGCTTATAATTTGCCTTAATGATAGTTACCCAGTGACAGAACTGGGGTAATGCTTTTCATCCTAGTGATTATAACATTGCAACAATGTGCCTAATTCCATGTGGAAGTTATTAATACAGTCCCAGTATCCAACTTTCACTACACATTTTCCTCTGTGAAAGGAAATAATTGGAATGTATTAATAGTCATTTATTTTATATTGATAGAATCCTTTTTCTTCTCCTCGTGTTTAGTTGCCTTTACAAATATAAAGGTTTAATACTACATATTCCTTCCAAATGAACTTGAAAGAAGGTAATAAATTCTATACACAGTGTATTTGTTAAAACTTGGGAATCTGAAGGAAGATAAAAACTGTATAAAATGTCTGTTTGTTAGGCATTTAAATGGCAGATAAAGAAAGTGTTTATAAATCTGTTTTCAGTATATTGTAGTGTATCAGTCTAAAGGAGCTTTCTGTTTAGAGTAATTGCTGATGAAGGTTTGAAGTAGTCTTTTTTTCTTTCCTTTTTCTTTTTAGCTTTCTTGTCATTAAAAATTGGAAAGTTCTAAAGAAATGTTGCTGTCGGGGCGCCTGGGTGGCTCGGTCGGTTAAGCATCCGACTTCAGCTCAGGTCATGATCTCATGGTCTGTGAGTTCAAGCCCCGCGTCGGGCTCTGTGCTGACGGCTCAGAGCCTGGAGCCTGTTTCAGATTCTGTGTCTCCCTCTCTCTCTGCCCCTCCCCTGTTCATGCTCTGTCTCTCTCTGTCTCAAAAATAAATAAACGTTAAAAAAGAAATTTTAAAAAAATAAAGAAATGTTGCTGTTAAAACAAAACAAAAAAAAGCAAAGGCAGTTATACTCAGAGCAATGTTTGTAATATCCTTATTAATGCATAGAATAAATTGTTAGATGAACTAATTTATGGTTCATGTTAATGTAAAACCACATAAATATAAAACATCATAATTTACAATGTAAAGGTAGGCATTATCATGTAAAATAGAATCAGTGTGTCTAACAATAGCTGACTATAGTTTCATGAGCTACATCTCTGATGGTTAGTTTTTCTTTTTTTGTTGATTTACTTTTTTTTAAGTTTATTTATTTAGTGAGAGAGAGCACAAGCAGGGGAGGAGCAGAGAGAGAGGGAGAATCCCTAGGAGGCTCCACACTGTCAGTGTGGAGCCCTGTATGGGGTTTGATCTTATGAACCATGAGATCATGATATGACCTGAGCTCAGATCAAGAGCTGGACACTTAACCAACTGAGCCACCCAGGTGCCCCTGATTGGTTAGTTTTTCTGAAACTGTTTCAAACTTCGGAAAACATTGGGATTTTTGTTGGCAATAACTTCAAGAAATAAAAATTATAAGAATTTCTATTTTTGCCCCTAGAGGAATAATTGGTGTGGGCCTGCTGAAAGCACCTATAAAACTGGACAAAATATATGAAATAACTGTCTTTAGGTATTGGACAACAGGCAATGTAATAGGTCTATGATCGCTGAGAAAAGGGAAACAAATAAGGTGAGCTCTGTAGTTCCCTCTGATTTCTGCCTTGGAGAAGTTTCCTAGACCATTATTTACAGAAAGGGAACCCAAGCAGAACATGACAGTCTTGTTGACATGAAAAGACCTGGGAGATCCATGGTGCTGAGATGACTGGAATGTTTTGGGCAGAATACTAGAGAAAAGAGAGCTATGTAGAGAAAACTCCAGAAATCTGGATTGTGCTGCCCTCAAATCTTTGGCTTAATAGTAATCTGAATATCACAGGCTGAGTTGAACAATTCCTGGGGTTAGGAGACTATTAAATTCCTTCCTGCCAGAGGAAAGAGACTCTGTTGAACATACAGTTAGTAGAGTCTCCAGAGGAATATTTTCTATATTAGTATAGACATTTTAACAATGTTTGTTCTTCCAATCCATGAGAATGGAATGCTTTTCCATTTCTTTGTGTCCTCTTCAATTTCTTTCATAAGTGTTCTATACTTTTCAGAGTACAGATCTTTTATCTCTTCAGTTACATTTATTTCTAGGTATCTTACTGTTTTTGGTGCAATTGCAAATGGGGTAATTTCTTTCTCTGCTACTTCGTTATGGGTGTATAGAAATAAAACAGATTTCTGCACAATAATTTTATATCCTATGACTTTGAACTCCTGTATTAGTTCTGGCAATTTTTTGTGGAGTCTTTCAGGTTTTCTACACATGGTATCATGCCATTTGTATATAAAGTTTGACTTCTTCCTTGCTAATTTATATACCCTTTATTTATTTTGTTGTCTGATTGCTGAGCCTAGGACTTTCAGATTGTGTTGAACACCAGGGGTGAGAGTGGACATCCTTGTCTTGTTCCTGACTGTAGGGGAAATGTTCTCAGTTTTTCCCCATTGGGGATGATAATTAGCTATGGGTCTTTCATATATTGCCTTTGTGATGTTGAAGTATATTCCATCTATCCCTACTTTGTTGAGGGTTTTTATCAAAAATGGATGCTGTGTTTTGTCAAATGCTTTTTCTGCATCTGTGGACAGGATCATATGGTTCTTATCCTTTCTTTTATTAATGTGTATCACATTGAATGATTTGTGAATATTGAACCAGCTCTACATCCCAGGAATAAATCCCATTTGATCATGACGGATAGTTCTTTTAATGTACTGTTGAATTCAGTTTGCTAGTATTTTGTTGAATTCAATTTGCTAGTATTTTATTGAGAATATTTGCATCCATGTTCATTAGGGATGTTGGTTTGTAATTCTCCTTTTTAGTGGGGTCTTTGCCTGATATTGGAATCAGGGTAATGCTGGCTTTGTAGAATGAGTTTTGAAGTTTTCCTTCTGTTTCTATTTTTTGGAACAGTTTGGGAAGAATAGGTATTAACTCTTTAAATGTCTGGTAGAATTACCCTGGTAGAAACCGTCTGGCCCAGGACTCTTGTTTGCTGGGTGATTTTTGATTACTGATTCAATTTCTTTGCTGGTTATGGACCTGTTTAAATTTTCTATTTCTTCCTGTTTCAGTTTTGGTAGTGTGTGAGTTTCTAGGAATTTGTCCATTTCTTCCAAATTGCCCAGTTTGTTGGCATATAATTTTTCATAGTATTGTCTTACAATTGTATTTCTCTGGTATTGGTTGTGATCTCTTTATGATAAGGCTGACTAGGGGTTTGTTAATTCTTTGAAAGAACCAGCTATTAGTTTTGTTTCTAAATTGTTTATATCTGCTCTATAATTTCCCTTTTTCTGCTGGCTTTAGGGTTTATTTGCTGTTACTTTATTAGCTCCTTTAGCATAAGGTTAGACTGAGTATTTGGGACCTTTCTTGCTTCTTGAAATAGGCCTGAATTGCAATATACTTCCTTCTCAGCACTGCCTTTGCTGCACCCCAAAGGTCTGGACTATTGTGTTTTCATTTTCATTTGCTTCCATTTATTTTTTAATTTCTTCTTTAATTTCCTGCTTAATCCATTCATTCTTTAGTAGGCTATTCTTTAACCTCCATGTATTTGAGGGCTTTCTAAATTTTTTCTTGTGGTTGACTTGAAGTTTTATAGCATTGTGATCTGAAAACATGCATGGTAGGATAATTGATCTTTTAGTACTAGCTGAGGACTGATTTGTGACCCAGTAGATGATCTATTCTGGAGAATGTTCTATGTGCTCTTGAAAAGAATGTATTCTGCTGCTTTAGAATTGAATGTTCTGAATATATGTTAAATCTCTCCAGTCCAGTGTGTCATTCAACACCATTGTTTCCTTGTTGAGGGTTTTCTGCTTAGATGATCTGTCCATTGTTGTAAGTGGGGTGTTAAAGTCCCCTACTATTATGATATTATTATCAATGAGTTTCTTTATGTTTGTTATTAATTCATTTATACATTTGGGTTCTGCCAAGTTGGAGCCATAAATATTCATAATTGTTAGAATCGTCTTGATTCTAACACCTTAATTGTGATATAATGTCTGTATTCATCTTTTGTTACAGTCTTTGTTTTAAAATCTAGTTTGTCTAAGTATGGCTGCTCTGGTTTTCTTTTGATGTCCATTCAATCTGCAGCTGTCTTTAGGTCTAAAATGAGTCTCTCCTAGGCAGCTTATAGATGGATCTTGTTATTTTTTTTTTTTAATTTTTTTAACGTTTATTTATTTTTGAGACAGAGAGAGACAGAGCATGAACGGGGGAGGGGCAGAGAGAGAGGGAGACACAGAATCAGAAGCAGGCTCCAGGCTCCGAGCCATCAGCCCAGAGCCCGATGCGGGGCTCGAACCCACGGACCGCGAGATTGTGACCTGAGCTGAAGTCAGACGCTTAACCAACTGAGCCACCCAGGTGCCCCTCTTGTTATTTTTTTAAAAATCCATTCTGATACCCTACATCTTTTGATTGGAGCACTTAGTTCATTTATATTCAGAGTGATTATTGAAAGTTATGAATTTAGTGCCATTGTGTTACCTATAGAGTTGGTGTTTCTGGTGATGCTCTCTGGTCCTTTCTAGTTTTTCTGCTTTTGGTCATGATTTTTGTTTTCTTGTTTTTTTGTTTTTTGTTTTTTGTTTTTTTTCCACTCAAAGTGTCCCCCTTAAAATTTCTTGCAGGGCTGGGTTAGTAGTCACAGACTGCTGTAGTTTTTGTTTTTCTGTGAAACTCTTTGTCCTTCTATTCTGAATGACAGTGTTGCTGGATAGACTATTCTTGGCTGCATACTTTTCCAATTTAACATGGTGAATATATCCTGCCACTCATTTCTGGCCTGCCAATTTTCTATGGACAGATCTGCTGCAAACCTGATTTGTCTTCCCTTATAGTAAGGAGTTTTTTTCCTTGGTGCTTTCAAGATTCTTTCCTTGTTGGTGTATTTTGTGAATTTGACAATGATATGTCTTGGCAATGGCCAGCTTTTGTTGAATTTAATGAGAGTTCTCTCTGCTTTTTGGATTTTGATCTCTGTGTCTTTCCCCAGATTAGGGAAGTTTTCAGCTATAATTTGTTCACATAAGCTTTCTGCCCCCTTTTCTGTTTCTTCATCTTCTGGGGATTCCTATCATACAAATGTTATAACATTTTAGTAAGTTGCTGAGGTCCCTGAGTTTACCTTTGTGATCTATTTTATTTCCCTCTTCTTTTCAGCTTCATTATTTTCTATAATTTTATCTTTTATGTCCCTAATTTGCTCCTCTGCCTCATCCATATTGGATGAGGTTTTTCCTCATCCATTGGAGGTTTTTGTGACCTCCATTTGGGTTTGCATCTCACTTACAGCTTTTTTTTATTTCGGCCTGACTAGATTTTAGTTCTTTTATCTTTGCAGAAAAGAATTCTCTGGTGTCTTCTATGCTTTTTTTTAAACCCAGTTAGTATCCTTATAATCATTGTTTTAAATTCTAGTTCAGACTCTTAGTTATATATGTATTGATTAAATCCCTAGCCATCATTTCTTCCTAGTTTGTTTGTTTGTTTGTTTGTTTCTTTCTTTCTTTCTTTCTTTCTTTCTTTCTTTCTTTCTTTCTTTCTTGAGGTGAATTCATCCATCGTGTCATTTTGGAGGAAGGAAAAAATGTAATAAAATGAAATAAAAGTTTAAAAAATTAGAAAAAATCAAATAAAGGAAGCTAGATCCTAGGTGTGTTTTGGTCTGCTTGTTAAGGGTAGCTTGATAGATAAAACAGACAAGAGAAAAGAAAAAAAATTTAAGTAAATAAATAAGTAAATAAGTTCTCTTTCTGTATCCAAGAAAAAAACAACAAGCAAAATAGAAGAAAAAAAAAAAAAACCCAAAGAACGAATGAACATACAAAAAAAAAAAAAAAACCCTAAATGAATCAGGTTTTCCCTAGAGCTGAAACTTGCAGCACTTTATGATCAGTAGACTAAGTGCCTGGAAGGGATTTGTGCTGGTCTTCTGGGGGAGGTCTTTTGCTCTGATTCTCAGGTTTACTTGTCCTAGTGGAGTGCTAGGAGCAGGGCTTAGTGTAACTGCTTCATTCTCCACTTGGTGGCTCTGGTTAGCTCACTGGGGTTGATCAGTGTTATGCTAATGGTGAAAGTGGCTTCACCCTGTTCTCTTAGTCTCCCCGATAGGGAAGTTTCTGGACTCATAGACTAGTGATCATTCACCCCTCCTGTGTCTCTAGTTCCGTCAGCTCCCTGCCTTCCCCCATCCATGTTCGAGCTGTCTGCCTGCCAGGCAGCACCTCTCTCCAGAGTTTTATCTCCAGAGGCAACTGTGTTTCACAACCCAACACTTCAGAGACCCCTATAGCTCAGCCTGTGGTGATCCTCTGGGGAAGGGTCTCGCTTTGCTGTGGCTGGTACTGGCTTGTCCCAGAAAATGTTTGCATGACCATGTAGCAGCAGTGGCTCAGAGTTTAAGGTAAATCCCAACACACAGCCAGCGCCTTTGTTTCTATTATAGGTGAGTGGGTAGCTCTATGGCACCTACCGGGTCTTGCCTGTGGAGATCTGTATTGCCTCTACAATATGTGCTCCAAGCAGGGTAACCACTTCTCCCTGCCAGACCCAGGGGATCCTTAGTCTGTGCTGCCCACTCCCGGGCCTCCTCCCTGCTTTCTTGCCAGAGTGCTACTAGGCGCTAGCCTCGGAAACCAGACTCTTTGTTCTGCTGTTTATAAAAAACTGGCAGTATTGAAACCCTCTGCTTCTCCCCACCTCCATCAGTTGTTTTGGGGAACAGTTTTCTTGTGCAGTCCCCTGCACATGTTTGCACTCTTTTTCTCTAGGTACTTTGAGGGGGAGTGTTTTTGTTGTGCGAATGGAGGCTCTGCTCAGTCTCCCCCTCTTTCTCTTCTTTGAAAAAATGGATCCCTCCTCTCTTTCATTCTGTGGCTCTTCTCTCCCCCAGTTCACCTCTGCAGACAGGTGTACCTGCCGCATTCTCTCCCTTAAATTATGCAGATTGTTCTGTTAATCCTCAGATCAATTTCCTAGTTGTTCAAAATGGTTTGATGTTGATCTAGCTGTGTTCCAGGTACAAGACAAGCCTAGGATCCCCTTACTACTCTGCCATCTTAACTCTTCCCTATATTCTTATAGTTTTATTTGATATTCTTATTTGATACTACAACCAAAACTGGTAAATGATCATTTCTTAAAGGCTAGTTGCAATGTAAAATCTGAAACCACATCAGCGAAATTGTGGTATTCTGTTATATGAAAATTCATTGGAATATCTTTACTTTCACTGCATGATTTTCTAATACCATGAAATAGTCATTTGGAAAATATTGGTTCACTTAGTTATATAAATAAATGAAATATTGACAAATTGCATTATATGATATCAGTAAATCACTTTTTTTTTTTAAAGTTTATTTATTTTGGGAGAGAAAGTGAGTATGCACAAGAGGGGCACAGAGAGAGAGAGAGAGGGAGAGAATCTCAAGCAGGCTCCATCCACACTGTCAGCATGGAGCCTGGTGCAGGGTTAGAATTCACAAACTGAGATTATGACCTGAGATGAGTAAGAGTTGGTTGCTTAACCAACTGAGCAACCCAGGTGCCCCAATAATTTGTTAATACCATCACTAATCTCACAGAAAAGTATTTTAAGTATGGGGAAGTTATCAAGCTCATAATAACATATACAAAATTTTTAAAAATTTGGGATTTAGTTTGAAGCCTCAAATTTTATCATTGACCAAAAAATGTCAGATTTTTCCCTTGGGTTGACAGGCTTACTTTGTTCCTTTTTAAGAAAATGTCAAGTCTGAATAACATAATGTAATATCATTTATTCAAGTAAAAATAGTGTTCTGTGAGAAACACAGTTCATCTCACATTATAAACAAGTCCTTTTCCTCAGAACAATGATTATACTTTAATATGTAACAGAAGTGCTTTATGGGTACTTCCGGTTTCATCACACATAATATTAAATGCACTGAGATTTAATAAAGGTAACCATTTTTGTTACTTCATGGCTTTTTTTTTTTTTTTCAACGTTTTTTATTTATTTTTGGGACAGAGAGAGACAGAGCATGAACGGGGGAGGGGCAGAGAGAGAGGGAGACACAGAATCGGAAACAGGCTCCAGGCTCTGAGCCATCAGCCCAGAGCCTGACGCGGGGCTGGAACTCACGGACCGCGAGATCGTGACCTGGCTGAAGTCGGACGCTTAACCGACTGCGCCACCCAGGCGCCCCATGGCTTTTTTTTTTTTAATGCAAGTATTTGGTGGTTAAGGATATAAGGACTAGGGGCACCTGGGTGGCTCAGTCAGTTAAGCGGCCGACTTCGGCTCAGGTCATGATCTCACAGTCCGTGAGTTCGAGCCCCGTGTCGGGCTCTGTGCTGACAGCTCAGAGCCTGGAGCCTGTTTCGGATTCTGTGTCTCCCTCTCTCTGACCCTCCCCCGTTCATGCTCTGTCTCTCTCTGTCTCAAAAATAAATAAACATTAAAAAAATTAAATTTAAAAAAGGATATAAGGACTAGTAGTTCAGGTTAACACCACTACTTCGATTTGTGATAAAGTAGCAGGAATATTACTTAGCATTACTTTTGTACAATCAGTCTCAAGCAGTCCTAGGCATCTGTGAACTATACTTTTGAGAATCGCTGCTTTAGATCCACCCTAAAAAGTGTGGTGAAGGAGTCTAAAGAGGATCAGTCTGATATGCATGAAAATTAAGGGCCTGTCAGAATAAACTTCCACGCTCTTTAAAGGCAAACCAGTAAATGTAGATACTCATTAATGTAATTTTCATAATGAACGGCATTTAGTCAAAAATAGTAGACATGAGAAGTATCCACGTTTTTTTTAATTTATTTATTTATTTTTTTTTAAATTTTTTTTTCAACATTTTTTATTTATTTTTGGGACAGAGAGAGACAGAGCATGAACGGGGGAGGGGCAGAGAGAGAGGGAGACACAGAATCGGAAACAGGCTCCAGGCTCCGAGCCATCAGCCCAGAGCCTGACGCGGGGCTCGAACTCACGGACCGCGAGATCGTGACCTGGCTGAAGTCGGACGCTTAACCGACTGCGCCACCCAGGCGCCCCGAGAAGTATCCACGTTTGACTCATAACTTGGAGAAAAATTTGAAAATAAAAATCCTTAAATGGCAAAAATAATAGAATTAACAGATGAAGATTTTAAAACAGCTGTTTTAACTATTCTTAAGAGTTTAAAGGAAATCGAGAATGCAATGAGGAAAGAAATGAAAAATACTGAAAATTGACTAAATAGAGATTCTAAAGTATAAGATCTACTAAGAAAGAATTTACTCAAAAGAATTAAGAGGTAGATGCTGTTGAAGAAAAGATCAATTAATTTGAAGACATAACAATAAAAGCAATGCAAAATGAAGTACACACAGCAAAACTACAGGAGTGAGGTGGTAGAATGCAGCCTGAGTGGGGACAAATTGAGTGGTCTAATGTATGTATGATTAGAGTGCCTGAACTAGAGGGACTAGTAGAAAGGGAAAAATGTTAAAAGAATAGTAACACAAAACTACCCAAATTTCATGAAAAATGTAAACTCACAGACAAGTGTAAGAAACTTAGTAACTCCAAGTAGGAGTAACTCACAGGAAGCCATATCAAGACAGATCATAATAAAATTGCTGAAAATCAGTAGTACAAGAAGTTCATCCAGCAACAGTCAGACTGGTCTGTCAAAATTAAGTGCAACTGGTGGAAACCTAGAAGCATTGACAATAGGGGTGCACAAGATTCAAGGGCTAGTCTTGATGCCCTGCAATGGTTACGAGAGCAACAAGAAAACAAAGCACATACTGCCCAGCAGCTTCTGGAAATTCCTAATCCACAACGTCAAGGAGCTTGAAGTGCTGCTGATGTGCAACAAATCTTACTGTGCAGAGATTGCTCATAATGTCTCCTCCAAGAACTGCAAAGCCATTTTGGGAAGAGTAGCCCAGCTGTCTGTCAGAGTCACCAATCCCAATGCCAGGCTGCACAGTGAAGAAAATGAATAAGCGGCTTTTGTGCATATCATATTTGTGTTAATAAAAGCATAAAACTGCAAAAAATATTAATCAGAGGTGAGGAAAAAAAGACACATTGTATATAGGAAAGAGATTTAAAAATAATGACTACAGACTTATTATCAGAAGCAATGCAAGCCAGGAGACAATCAGTGATATTTTTAAGTGTTGAAGGAATAAAATGTTAACTTAGAATACTACATCCAACAAAAATATCTTTCTAAAATGAAGACAAAATAAATATATTTTTCACAAACAAAAGCTGCAAGAAATGCTAATGGAAGTTCCTTAGGCTGAAAGAAAATTATAACAGAAAATTAGATTAATACAAATAAATGAAGAACACCAGAAATTGTAAATATGTGGGTACATATGAAAATTTTTTAATTTTTAATTTTTTTAAATGATTAAAAATATATTGTGGGGTTTATGAATTATGTAGAAGTAAAGGTGTGTGGAAATATAAGTATACTGTTGTAAGACAAGTCCTATATTATTTGAAGGCAGACTGTATTAAATTAAAAATGCATATTATAAACCCTAGATCATTCACTAAAACAATGAAATACAGATAATAGTTATCAAGCCAAGGGTTAAAATAGAATGGAATATCTAAAAATACTGAATAAATTCAAATGAAGATAGAAATAGATGATAAAAAATAGGATGAATAGAAAACAAGACTGTATAGTAATTACAATTAATATAAATTAGCTTACATTCTTATTAGAAGGTAGAAATTGTGAGACTGGATAAAAAAGGAAAACCAATGATATGTGTACAAGTAAACCACTTAATATATTTTTTAAAGTTTTTATTCATTTATTTTGAAAAGGAGAGATAGAGAATCCCAAGCATGCTCCAGGCTCAGCTTGGAGCCTGATGCAGGGCTCTGTCTCATGACTGCAAAATCAGTACTTGAGCTGAAATCAAAAGTCAGATGCTTAACTGATTGAGCCACCCACGCACCCCAAAACCCACTTTAAATATAAAGCATAATATTGAAATATATATATGAAAACAGTATAAGTATGAATATGAATATAAATATAAACATGAAATATAAATATATGAAAACAGTATATATATGAAAACAATATATATATGTAAAAACAGTAATCAGTATTATGTTATTAATAACATTGTTACTAAATTAATATTAAATGAAGTAGACTTCTGGGCAAGAAATATGAGGGCCAAATGGAGACATTTCATGATGAAAATGGGAACTCATCAGAAAGACCAAAGTATCATAAATGTGGACTTGTCTAATAACAGAGTTTGAAAGCATATGAAACAAAACCTGATAGAACTGAAATGAGAAATGGACAAATCCACATTCATAGTTGGAGATGATAGCAGTCCTTTCTCATACTAATGTTCAGAACAACAGATGGCAAATATGAACAACATATCAACCAGTTTGACCTATTTGAAGTGTGTAAATTCCTCATAATTATAGCAGAATACATATTCTTTCATGTGCAGTTGGTACATTCATTAAGGCAGAAAATATACTTAGCCATAAAACAAATCACTGAAAGTTTAAAGACCATGTGAACTGTGTTCTCCGAAAACAGTGGAATGAAAATAGAAATCAAAAGTCTAGAAAATCCTGATATATTTGGAAGTTAAACAACATATTTTTAAATCATGGGTCAAAGAAAGAATCACAAAGGAAATTAGAAAATATTTTGAACTAAATTAATATGGAAAATGGCATGTCAACAATTGTTAGATGCTGACAAAGTGGTATTGAGAGGGAAATTTATGGTTCAATTGCTTAATTACAAAAGAGTTCTAAAAACAATGACCAATTTCAACTAAGAAATAGTGTTCCACTAGTTCCATTTGCACCAAGAAGTGTTCTCTCCCCTCCTTCTACTTACAGGAATAGAATTTACATTCACTCCTAAAACAGCTAAATAAACCACCCAAAAGGCTTAGAAGGAGTACTATCAGGAATAGTGTCTGCTCACAAGCTATATTGGAAAATCTCATAATTTACAAGGCTTGGATAGAGTATTCAAGGCTTCAAGGTTTTTGCATCCGTAATGGGGAATAATTAGCTTTAGATTATATACTGTTCACATGAAACCTACTGACATCTTAATATCAAGACCCAAGAGCTGTTTCTAAGTAACTTATCTGCATCCTAGACAAAGCCTAAGAATATTTATAGGAACAAAAAATATTCAGCACCCATTAAGCAAAATTGTCAGCAGGCCTGTGATTGCAGCATCAAGCCTGTGGCAGCGTTCAATAAACTGGGGCTAATGCAAGATGGCATAATATATGGGAATGATGATATGAAAGAGACCATAAGAACGCTTCCTGAGAACTTTTACAACAACAGGATGTTTCACATTAAGAGAGCATTGAACCTGACCATGAAGCAGCAGATTGTGCCTAAAGAGCATTGGACAAAATGTGAAGAGTATAAATTCTACCTTGAACCGTATCTGAAATGAGTTATTTGGGAAAGAAAAGAGAGAGAAGAATGGGCAAGGAAATAATCATGGAGTTGATATCTGTGGTTGTAACTGTCTTCCAAATATAATTTTTTAATGTTTGTTTATTTTTGAGAGAGATACAGAGCATTAGTTGGGGGCGGGGACGGGGAGGAGTGGGGGCAGAGAGAGATGAAGACACAGAATCCAATGCAGGCTCCAGGCTCTGAGTTGTCAGCACAGACACTGACACAGGGCTCGAACCCGTGAACCATGAGATCATGACCTGAACCGAAGTCACACGCTCACCCGACTAAGCCACCCAGGTGCCTCTGTCTTACAAATATTTTTTAAGAAGTTGGATAAACATGAAGCATACAATTAGAACCATTTGAGCTACAAATGTATTACTTTAAATGTCTATTGTAATTATAAAAATAAAAAGATACGAAAGATTTCAAATCATAAGTCATTGGAAATGTTAAAAATGATCCAAATTGAGTATCTGGAGATGAAGACCATGATGTCTGAGATGAAAAATTTACCAGATGGGATTAACAGATTAGACATTGAAGAAGAAAAGATTAATAAATTTGAGGGCATCATATTACAAACCAATTTGGAAAGGAGTTTGGCAGTTTCCTACAAACTTAAAAATATACTGACCATTCTTCATTTAGGTATTTACCCAAGAGAAAAAAAAAGCATATGTCCTTCAAGACATGTACATTATTGTTCATGGCAATTTATTTCTAAAAGCACCAAACTGTAGAAAACCTCATATGCTCATAAGCCAGTGGATGGGTAAACATTGTGGTATACCTATACTTAGTAATAAAAGAAATGCACTGTTGTTACACACAACAATGTGAGAGAAGCTCAGACTACTTTGACTGAAAGAAGCCAGATTTCAAAAGTATATATTCTTCAATTTCATTTATGTAAAATTCTAGATAATTCTCAATAAACCATTGTTACAGAAATCAAAATCCTCAATTCTCTGGGGATGAAGTTAGGATAGTGTAGACGAATTACCAAGTGGCATAAGAAAACTTTGCAGGGGTCATGGATAAATTTACAATCTTGATTATGATGGTAGTTTTACTTTTTGAATATATTTGTCAAAACTTGTGAGATTGTAGATTTTAAATATATGCAGTTTATTTTATGTCAATCATAATAAAGCTGTTAAAGTTTTTTTTTAAAGAGCAAATAAAATCCAAAGTAAGTATAGAAGGAAACAAATTATATATGTGTATACACACACACAGAAATTAACAAAGCAGAAAATAGAAGAAGAATGAACAAAAAATAAAACTTCAAGCTGTTTTTTTTTGAGCGATGAATAAAATTGATAATTTACTTGATACTGCGAATAAGAACAAAAGACCCACAAAGTTATTCATATTGGAAATGAAAGGAACCTGTAGACATTAAATAGGTTGTAAGGCAACATGAAGAACAAATTTATACCAGTAAATTAATGTTTGGCAGACTTTAAGAAGCTATAAAAATTATATTAAAGGTACAAATTATAGCTGACAGAAGAATATTATAAAATCTGAATAGATGTACATCAGTTATTTAAATTGAATTGACAAAGTCTTCCCACAAAGAAAATCTGGTATTAGATGGCTTCACTGGTAAAGTCTATCTAATATTTAAGGAAGAAATACTAGCAATCATTCATAAATCAAGGATGAAATATTTTCTAATTCATTTTGTGAAATCAGCATTATTCTAATACCAAAACCAGACAAAGGCATTATTGTAAAAGAAAGCTACAGACCAATATTTCTCACAATTATAGAGGGAGAAATCCTTTACAAAGTATTTGCAAGTTGAATTCAGTAAAATGTAATAAAATATACACATACGTATATAATATACCTCATGGTCAAGTAAGTTTAGCCAGGAAAGCAAATCTTATTTAACAGCTTATAATTTATTCTTGTAATCCACCATATTAGAATAATAAATGAGAAAAATTATCTGATCATTACAGTAGGTGGAGGAGAAAGCATTTAATACCCATTCATGTTGTTAAAAAAACAAAACAACTAAACTCACAACTAGTAAGAATAGAAAGAAACTTTGTCAACCTCATAAAGCACACTGATGAAGAACATATAACTAATGTAATACTTCATAATTAAAGGCTAAATTCTTGACTCCTAAGATCAAGAACAATGCAAGGTCCACTCATAAAACATCTATTCAGCGCTTTGTAGAAGGCATGCAAATAGCCAGTAAGCACACAAAAAGGTGTCCAGTGTTGTTAGTTATTATTAATCTTCAGGGAATATAAATTAAAGCCACAGTTCAAAACCACGCCCACTGGAAAGGCTAAAATACAAAAAGAAAGTTCTTATTCATAGTAATATGTGGCAACGGGAACTTTGGTGGAGTGCATGATGGTATAATCACTTTGGAAAAGTTTGGCAGTTTTTTTATAAAGTTGATCATACAATCTAACATTCCATTCTTAGGTATTTATTCAAGAAAAATCAACACATATTTACAAAAGAGTTTTCACAATAAGTTCATAGTAGCTTTTTTTTGCAGTAAGGAAAAAAAACAGAAACAACCCAGATGGTCATCAGCTGGTGAATGTATAAACATTGTGCTCTGTCCATATGTATTTTCTTTGCTGCTGTGTAACAAAGGCTGCAATTAGTATGTTACCTCAAGGCTCAATTAGGGAAGTGTATACACTTTTGCGATTACTAATGTGGTTGCTGACAGGATTTATTTCCATGTGGGCTGTTGAACTGAGAGACTCAGCTCTTCACTCACTCTTGGTTGGAGGCTTCTCTCCCTTCCTTATTATGTTTGTCTCTCCATATACCAATTCAAAACAAGACAGTTGGTTTCATCAGAGTGAACAAGTAAAGGGCAAGAGAGAGTGTGCTAAGAAGATGGAAACTGTAGTCTTGTAACCTATCTCAGAAGTCCACATCCCATCACCATTATTATATTGTCTTCATTAGAAGTAACTTGGTACAACCCATGCTCACAGGGAGGGAATTACAAAGGGCATGCATACCATGAGGTGGAGAGCATTGAAAGCCATTTCAGAAGCTGCCTATCTTACAATATAATAGAATACTACTAAACAATGAAAAAGAACTTTATTGGTACACACAGAAATATAGGTGAAGATCAAAAACATTATGCAGAGCAAAAGAACCCAGACATAAAAGATAACAGACAAAACTCATCTTTAGAGTAAGAAGGAAGAAGATCCATGGTTGGGTAGGGTTAGGTTTTTGTTTCAAAGAGGTATGAGTACCTTTTTGTGACATAGGAAATATTCTTTATCTTAATTGTGGCAGTGGTTGCACTGGTGTATATATTTATCAAAACTCATGAGTGAGTTTTATTATATGTAAATCATAATCTAAGTTGGGATTTTGAAAAGTATGCTATTGAATTCAACGGCTTTTTTTAAAAAAAAACTTTTTCTAGTTTTATTGAGATATAATTGATAAGCAACACTGTATAAGTTTAAGGTGTACATCATAATGACTTACATATATTGCAAAATGATTACCATTATGAGCTTA
Source organism: Panthera uncia (assembly GCF_023721935.1). Taxonomy (NCBI): domain Eukaryota; kingdom Metazoa; phylum Chordata; class Mammalia; order Carnivora; family Felidae; genus Panthera; species Panthera uncia. Next base: position 64,810,366 of record NW_026057585.1, read on the forward strand.
GTTAACATCCATCATCTCATGTAAATACAAAAAAAAAAAAGCTTTTTCTCTCTGTGATAGGAATTCTTAGGATTTACTCTCTTAACAACTTTAGAATGTAGCATACAGTAATGTTAACTATAGTCATCATGTTATATATTATATCCCTAGTACTTATTTGTATAATAACTGGAAGTTCTACCATTGACCACCTTTGTCCCATTCCCCAACTCCCTACTTCTGGTTACTATAATCTGGTCTTTTTCCTTTGAGTTTCTTTTCTTTTCTTTTTCTTTTTTTTTTTTGGATTCCCCATGTAGTTGAGTTATACAGTATTATTAGTCTTTCTATGTCTGACTTCTTTGACTTAGCATAATGCCTTCAAGGTCCCATGTTGTCAAAAATGGCAGAATTTCCTTCCTTTTTTTAATGATTGAATAATATTGAAATGTATATATGCATAATAACCTCTTTATCCATTGATCTGTCAGTGGACACTTAGGTTGCTTCCATATTTTGGAAGATACTGGATATTCCATATGGAAGATATTCCATATTTTGGAAGCATTGTAGATAATGCTGCTATGAACATAAGGGTGCAGATATCTCTTTGACATAGTGTTTTTATTTCCTTTGGATATATTGTTGGATCATATGATAGTTCTATTTTTAATTTTTTGAGGACCCTCCATGCTGTTTTCTATAGTGGTTGTACTAATTTATAGTCCCACCAACGGTGTCCTTTTCTCCACATTTTTGCTGGCATTTGATAACAGCCATTCTAATAGACATGAGGTGATATCTCACTGTGGTTTTGACTTGTGTTTCCCTAATAATTTGTGATGTTGAGCACTTTTTTGTGTACCTATAGACCATTTGTATATCTTTTTTAGAAAAATATCTATTCAGGACCTTGGCCCATTTTTAATTGTGTGTGTTGCTGTTGTATTGTGAGCTCTTTATATATTTTGGGTAGTAACTCCTATCAGTTTGCAAATTCAGTGGACTGTTCTTGATGACATCTATATTATCTTCACATTTTTCAGGTAACATACCAGGGTGCTATAGTGTCAGTGCTATGTTGTGTTAAGATCTTTGGTATCAGGTAGACCCAGATATGAATACTGTCTCTGAAACTTGCTGCATTCTACTGCTTTATTGACCTGAATTATTTCAGATATCCCTGAAACAATAACTACTGTCTATTGACAACCTATACTGGCCAGGCACTATGCTAAACATTTATGTGTGTATTACCTTAGTTAATACAATCAAAATAACTAACATTTTTATAGTCCCTTGTGTATATTGGGTACATACTGATACAAAACATTTCCCATGCCTTTACGTGATTTGACCCCAATGAAGGGTTGATAGTATAATTATCCCCATGTCACAGAAGAAATTGAGACCAACAGAGAATAAATTTTTAAAATATGAGGAACTCAGTTTGTTGTCAAGATTCTGGTTTTGTTTTCTGTTCCTTTCTACCAGGAATTATTTATGTGTTACCTAAGCTTGCTGCAAAGAGTAACTGGGTCTTCAACTTAAAATCTCTTTTTGTTTTTCCTTTAAGAAACTTCTTTTAGGTTATGAATGCTAAGAGTGTCTCCAAGAGTCTAAGTGGAAGGTGTCAGGTGAAGATCGGTTTCTAAGAGGAAAGCACTGGGCAGACTTATAAGAGCATAAGCCCAGTTCCAGACAAGTACTGTTCTAGAAATACCAACCTTAACCACAAGCGAAAATACAATGTTTATATGTATTTGATATAAAAAGTATGGCTCATTTTTCTACTATTTCCATAAACGGAACAATATTTTATCAGCAGTGACATTTTTGAAGGCCAAGGTTGATAAAGTTTGTGCTTGTAAAATATATTGTGATGTTTAATCACTAATCAAAAGTGCCCAGATAGGAATTTTCTTTGGGGAAGTAAAACCATGTCACGAAGGCCATGAAGTTTTTGATTGTAGCATTGCTTACTTTGGCAACTGTGTTTCTATAGTACTTGGGTAGCATAAGCTTCCTCTCCCCACCCCCCACCGGCCACCATTTTTTCCTTTATCAGCATGGAATTATTTTTCCTCTTTTAATATATGACATAATCAGTTCTTTCAGTATTCATTCACTTATTACAAATGGGATTGAACCTAAAAGTATAGACTAGCACCAACATAATAAAAGTTAAATACTTGTAATCTTTGTACATTCTGATTCAACAATCTATAGTTCCAGAAATTAGCTGATTGATTTACATGTAGACTTGATTCCTGAAAAATGATTTGTGGGGCACTGGGAAAACTTTGATTCCTCACTGTTTTTCATTAGCATCATGTTCATTTTTGCTTTTTATCTTTAAGTCTTTTGTCTTCACTGAATAGAGTAACCTTTGGTTTGGCTCTCTTTCATAAACCAACTCTCCTTCAGGCTGAGTTTAAGTTTTCTCTCTCTCATTAAAGCCTTCTCTATTTATCCAACATATTTTTTTTTTCTTTTTTGAAATTGTTGCCTTTCTCTTTAAAACAATGTAAGTTTTCTTCTAGATTATGTACATTAGCTTTATTTTTTCAGTTGCTTTTGTGGATGTTATCTCTTTTTATCTTTGGGCCCTGGAAATAGTTAAGAATAGCAATATTATTCCCCATTTTATGATGCAAAACCTAAGAATGGATATTTTATTTTTTTCAAGATAAGACTTTAATCCAAATCTTCATTCCAAAATCTGCTTTCCTTCTATAATACCTCAAGTTTTATACTTTACCTGCTATTCCTACCACATGCTGAGCATTTAGTGGTATTGTCAGTTGATTGGTTTAAAACAGATTATTTACCCCCAATCACTGATAACTATTTCTTTTAAAAAGATATGCAGTTAATTAACTAGTTAATTAATTGTAGAGTCTTTTTTCAGAATTAATCTTGAAGCCTAAGTTCTCAAAGGGACATTTAATTTGATCAAGATTTGAAGTTTGGACTATGGAAATTTTTCTTATTTATTCATCAGAGAAATGTCACTGACTGTGCACCATATGCTTACTATTAAAGCTAGCCCTGGATATAGACAAGTGATGATCGCATTATTTTGTTAGTAATATTCAGTCTTTTCTTATTTATACAGGAGAGATTAAACAGATTCTAGAAAATGAACTTCAGATACCTGTGTCTAAAATGCTGTTAAAAGGCTGGAAGACCGGAGATGTGGAAGACAGTGTGAGTTTCTTAATTGCCTAAAATAAAAGAATATGAAGTTATACAATTGACTAAATGATGTATTAAAAAATGGTTTTTATTAGTTTTTATTACATATGACAGAAGTAGATTTTGGTAAAATAGTAACTTAGTTTAAAGAGTCAGCAAACAGTGTTTTTCAAGTGAAAACATTTTCATGATAAACTAGCAGTAGTTTTGAATGAGTTAGGTATGTAATTGAAAACGGTATATGGCATATTTTTCATATTTCTAACTGTTATATAGGAGTTAGTTTGGCATTCTTTTTGAGAGCCTTTACTTTTTTCTCAAACCTCATAGGGTGTCATTAAGTACCCTGGAACAATAATGTACTAAAGGAAGTCACATACAATGTATATATACATATGCCAAATATTGATAATAGAACAGAGATAATAATAGCAAATTTTTTAAATTTGGAAAATTTAAATGGTGAGAATCGTTGTTTACTTGGATAGTGGGAAGTGCATGGAATGAATTGTATTTTAAGAATTTTCATAAAGTGTTGCCATTATAAGGCAGTAGTTGCTATTCTTAAGGACCCAGCAGCAGCCTCAGGTATTAAATATTTCATACACTTTTTCTTTGACAGAGAAAGTGGGGACAGATGGAAAGGAAATGAATTAACTCTAAAGTTTTAGATGTTTGAGGTAGAAATAATTATCAAATCTTTTCATACTAGTTATTAACTTGATATTTCAGTATCTAGGCATAAACATAGAATCTTCAATTTTTGGTTCAGTTCTTTGTCAGTGACTTCTGGTAGACATTGTGCTTGTAAATATATGTGAGTTCATTTGGTATATGGAGATGTTCTGAGTATTTAAATAAGATATTTACATGAATTTCACATTAGCAAGGTATTTATAGGTTTAGGTTTAAGTCAGTGATGTACTGTTTTAGGGGTCAGCAGCCTTTTTCTATACAGAAACAGGTTGTAAATCTTTTAGGCTTTGTGGGCAATATAGTCTCCCTTGCAGCTACTCAATTCTGTGTCATAGTGTGAAAGGAGCCACAGGCCATATGTGAAAATGTGAAGCGCTACTGTGTTCCAATAAATCTTTATGGATGCAGAAATTTTAATTTTATATAAGTTCACATACTGCGAAATACTTTTTTAAAATTTTCAACCATTTAAAAATGTAAAAATTATTCTTAACTTACAGGCCATATATAAAGAGGCAATGACCTAGATTTGTCCCATAGGCATAGTTTGCTGACCCCTGGTGGGTGCTATATGGCTGTTGTAATTGAAACATAGGTTAAAAAAATAAAAAGAAGTGCTGCCTGAGTAAATCAACAACCTTGGCAGAAATAAAACACGAAAATGCATTAGTTTATATAGCTGTATCATTTATCTGTTCATTTACTGAGAAGCCTATGGATATGAATCAGTTGTACATGGCATTTTCAGTAGTTTGTAAAGAGAAAGACAATTATTTTGAAAATGTTCTTAAAGCTATCTGTTCTAATATTTGAACATAGTCTTTTGTTACCAACAATATTTTCAGTTTCTGTATACTCTTTTCCCAAGATGATTTCTGATATTCCTATGCCATTAATTTTCTGATTGCTCCCGAATGTATATTTCCAGGTTATACTGTTGTGAATTCATTTATCCAAATTGGTAATTCACTTTTGTACTTGCATACCTTATTAACATCTTTAAGTTAACATGTTTAAAATGGGGCTCTTGGTTTTTCTTCCCATGCCATTTCTCTATCAGTTTCCCTCCAATAAATGGCAGCACTGTATAGCCACTAATGAATACAAAAACATGGGCATCCAGTCTTTTCCCATTTCAAATAACACCTAATCCTTTGGTAAGTGCTATAACATCTGTCTCCAAAATATACCTCAACTGTGGTCACATTTCAGTATTTTTATTCCACTGCCTAATCCAAGCCATTAGCATCTCATGCCTGGATCAATGCAATAGCTTCATCATTGTTTTCCCAGCATTTTTCTTGAGTTCTTCCTTACATTCTCCACATAGCAGCCAGAGTGATCTTTTAAAAACATAAATTGAATTATATAACTCTGCTGTTAAAACATAGTTTTTTATTGCACTTTAAATAAAACTCGCCGTGGTTCAAAAGGCATTGCATTATTTACCCACTGTTCACCTCTACAACCTTTAGCCTTCCTTTTACCCTCACTTTACATGATGCAGCCATAGAAACCTCCTTTTAATTCTTCTAATAGGCCCAAGCCCTTTATGTCTTTACCTGTCCCTTTAACTGCTTGGAATGCTTTATCCCCAATTCTTCATATGGGTACCTCTATTTCATCCTTCAAGTCTCAGTTTAAACATTACTTTCTCTAACAGGCCTCTGTATAAAACTAGGTTCCCATCCCAGCATTCTCCATCATAGTACCTTGAGCAAATGTTTGTGGAATGAATGAAGGAATGAATGAATAAAAGTATCCATTTATTTAATTATGCCATGTGTGGTTTGAGAGGGAAGATTCAGTGGAAAATCTATGGATGATAGCATAGCAAAAGGTAGTAGTTACCATCCAAATGATAAGAGTATTTACAGTAATCCACCAAGTAAAAAAATGAAAGATGAAAAGGTAAAAATAACTTTCCTGTGTATGCAGGTGTTTTGCTTGCATGTTAGCTCTGTAAAGGTCACACATCAATTTCAAAAGGGCTTACACATATTTTAAAGATTCAGAACATAAAGGTTTCTGTACAGATTGTAAACTTATGAGTAATTGCCTAACATAATATTTTTGCAGACCATGCATTACAAACCATTAATGGGTTGTAAAGTGACATGAGTGGGTTATAGCCCACATTAAAAAACCAAATAGAATAGAAGATGTCAGAGTATTTTGCAAACAGTAAGGGTAAGTATTTTTATTTATTTAACAGATAGCTAATATGAGTCAACAGTAAATCCCAGTGTCCTTGTATACTTATAGTAAGATGGACCTTCTTGGAGTGGGATCAAGAATGAATTCTATACTTGGGTAAGATCAGCCTCCCTATGTGTCTCTACTTTCATCTGTAGGGTTAAGAGAGATTCCTAGACATCGCACCCCACCTTGCTTTCCAACACTTTCAGCCTGGACATTATTATTTGATTGTACCACAACTAATTTCATTACATCTCTTCCTGCTGTTTATGCTGGTCACTACAAGGAGTTTAAGATTCTCATATCATCCCTCACTAAAATTTCCATAGCTCACATCTGTCTCTAGCCTTTTCCTCTACAATGCCTGGGACCCTGTGTTATTCCCTGTGGAACTAATTTTATTATTAGCAAAATTCCTTCTGTTGTCAACCTCTTCCCTGCACATTCCCTCCACCATCTTCCTCTGACTGAAATCTGCCTTCCTGAGGACATTGTTTCTTTGTAGCCTTCTCCGTGTTCATTGCTTTTCCTTAGCAGCCATCATAACAGTGGACTAACTGGTAAAATATGTGTCCTTATTGCTCCTCACTTCCACTTCTGGACCTTTATCAGTCCTTCTCTAAAAATCTTCAGCTTTGAATTTGATGTCAAAAGATCATCACCTACTTATTGAGGTGTTTCCCCTCATTTCCTGATTGGTCTAGAATTGCTCTCTGTCTTCTTTTTTTTTAATGTCATGCAGTATGTATGTATTTTTTTTAATTTACATCCAAGTTAGTTAGCATGTAGTGCAATAATGATTATAAGAGTAGAATCCTGTGATTTATCCCCTACATATAACACCTAGTGCTCATCCCAACAAGTATCTTCCTTAATGCCCCTTGCCCACTTAGCCCTTCCCCCCACCCACAACCCCTCCAGCAACCCTCAGTTCTTTCTCTATATTTGAGTCTCTTATGTTTTGTCCCCCTCCTTGTTTTTATATTATTTTTCTTCCCTTCCCTTATGTTCATCTGTTTTGTATCTTAAATTCCACACGAGTGAAATTATATGATATTTGTCTTTCTCTGACTAATTTTGCTTAGCATAATGCACTTTGCTTCCATCCACGTTGATGCACATGGCAGGATTTCATTCTTTTTTGATTGTCAAGTAATACTCCATTTTGTGTATACACACACACACACACACACACACACACACACAACACACAGTGGGCTCTTTCCCACTTGTTCTCTTAGCCAACAATGGCCATTATTGATAGCACTGCTATAAACATTGGGGTGGATGTGACCCTTCGAAACAGCACACCTGTATCCTTTGAATAAATACCTAGTAGTGCAATTGTTGGGATGTAGGGTAGTTCTATTAATTTTTTGAGGAACTTCATACCGTTTTCCACAGTGGCTACACCAGTTCGCATTCCCACTAGCAGTGCAAAAGAGGTCTTTCTCTACATCCTTGCCAACATCTGTCATTGCCTGCATTGTTAATTTTAGTCATTCTGACAGGTGTGAGGTGGTATCTTATTGTGGTTTTGATTTGTATTTCCCCCCCCCCTTTTTTTTTAATTACATTTCCTTGATGATGAGTGGTGTTCGGCATTTTTTCATGTGTCTGATAGCCATCTGGATGTCTTCTTTGGAAAAGTGCCTATTCATGTCTTTTGCCCATTTCTTCACTAGATTATTTGTTTTTTGAGTATTGAGTTTGATAAATTCTTTATAGATTTTGGATACCAACCCTTTATCTGTCATTTGCAAATATCTTCTCCCATTCCTTTGGTTGCCTTTTAGTTTTGCTGATTGTTTCCTTCATCATGCAGAAGCTTTTTATTTTTATGAGTTCCCAATAGTTTATTTTTGCTTTTATTTCCCTTGCTTCTGGAGATGTGTTAAGAAGTTGCTGCAGCCAAGGTCAAAGAGGTTTTTGCCTGCTTTCTCCTTGAGGATTTTGATGGCTTCCTGTCTTATGTTTAGGCCTTTCATCCATTTTGAGTTTGTTTTTGTGTGTGGTGTAAGAAAGTGGTCCAGGTTCATTCTTCACGTTGCTGTCCAGTCTTCCCAGCATCATTTGCTGAAGAGACTGTCTTTATTCCATTGGATATTCGTTCCTGCTTGTCAAAGATTAGTTGGTCATAAATTTGTGGGTCCATTTCTGGGTTCTCTATTCTGTTTGACTGGTCTAAGTGTCTGTTTTTGAGCCAGTACTATACTGTCTTGATGACTACAGCTTTGTAATACATCCGGAATTGTGATGCCTCCAGCTTTGGTTTTCTTTTTCAGGATTGTTTTGGCTCCTCGGGGTCTTTTCTGGTTCCATACACATTTTAGGATTGTTTGTTCCAGCTCTGAAGAATGCTGGTGTTTTTTTTTGATAGGGATTGCATTGAATATGTATATTGCTTTAGGTAGTATCGACATTTTAACAATATTTGTTCTTCCAATCCATAAGCATGGAATATTTTTCCATTTTTTTGTGTCTTCTTCAATTTCTCTCATAAGCGTTCTACAGTTTTCAGTGTATAGATTTTTCACTTCTTTGGTTAGGTTTATTCCCAAATGTTTTATGGTTTTGGGTGCAATTGTAAATGGGATTTTTCCCTTAATTTCTCTTTCTGTTGTTTCATTATTAGTGGATAGAAATGCAACCGATTTCTTTGCATTGATTTTATATCTTGCAACTTTGCTGATTTCATGGGTCAGTTCTGGCAAGTTTTTGGTGGAATCTTTTGGGTTTTCCACATAGAATATCATATGGTCTGTGAAGAGTGAAAGTTTGACACTCTCCTTGCCAATCTGGATGCCTTTTATTTCCTTTTGTTGTCTGATGCTGAGGCTAAGACTTCCAATAGTGTGTTGAATAACAGTGGTGAGAGTGTACTTCCCTGTCATGTTCCTGACCTTAGAGAGAAAGCTCTCAGTTTTTTCCCCATTGAGGATGAGATTAGCGTTGGGTCGTTCAAATATGGCTTTTATGATCTTGAGGTATGATCCTTGTATCCCTACTTTCTTGAGGGTTTTTATCAAGAAAGGATGCTGTATTTTGTCAAATGCTTTCTCTGCATCTAATGAAAGGATCATGTGGTTCTTATTCTTTCTTTTGTTAAGGTGATGTGTCACATTGATTGATTTGCAGATATTGAACCAGCCCTGCCTCCCAGGTATAAATGCCACTTGATCACAATGAATAATCCTTTTAATGTATTGTTGACTCCAGTTGGCTAGTATCTTGTTGAGGATTTTTGCATCTATGTTCATCAAGGAAATTAGTCCATAGTTCTCCTTTTTAATGGGGTCTTTGGTTTCTGAATCAAGGTGATGCTGGCCTTGTAGCATGAGTTTGGAAGTTGTCCTTCCATTTCTGTTTTTGGAACAGCTTCAAAAGAATAAGTGTTAACTCTTCTTTAAATGCTTGGTGGAATTCACCTGCAAAGCCATCTGGCCCTGGACTCTTGTTTTGGGGGAGGTTTTTTATTACTATTTAAATTTCTTTACTGGTTATGGATCTGTTCAAACTTTCTATTTCTTCCTGTTTCAGTTTAGATAATTTATATGTTTCTAGGAATTTGTCCATTACTTACAGATTGCCCAATTTATTGGTATATAATTGATCATAATATTCTCTTATTATTGTTTGTATTTCTGCTGTGTTGGTTATGATTTCTCCTCTTTCATTCTTGATTTGATTTACTTGGGTCCTTTTTCTTTTTGATCAAACTGGCTAGGGATTTATAATTTTGTTAATTCTTTCAAAGAACCAACTCCTTGTTTCATTGATCTTTTCTACTTTATTTATTTATTTATTTTTTATTTTTTTAAATTTATTTATTTTTTTCAGATAGCATTGATTTCTGCTCTAATCTTTATTATTTCCCATCTTCTGCTGGTTTTGAGTTCTTTTTGCTGTTCTTTTTTTCAGCTCTTTAAGGTTTAAGGTTAGGTTGTATATCTGAGATCTTTTTTCCTTCTTTAGGAAGGCCTGGATTACTGTATACTTCCCTGTTGTGACCACCTTTGCTACATGCCAGTGGTTTTGATCAATCTTGTTATCATTTTCATTTGCTTCAATGTACTTTTTAAACTCCCCTTTAACTTCTTGGTTAACCTGTTCATTATTTAATAGAATGTTCTTTAATCTCCAAGTATTCATGGTCTTTCCAAATTTTTTCCTGTAGTTGATTTCAAGTTTCATAGTGTTGTGGTCTGAAAATATGCATGGTATGATCTTGATTTTTTTGTACTTGTTGAGGGCTGATTTGTGTCCCAGTATATGATCTATTCTGGAGAATGTTCCATGTGTACTTGAGAAGAATGCATATTCCACTGCTTTAGAATGAAATATTCTGAATATCTGTTAAGTCCGTCTGGTCCAAGATGTCATTCAAAGCCATTGTTTCCTTGTTGATTTTCTGCCTAGATGATCTGTCCATTGTTGTAAGTGGGGTGTTGAATTCCCCTACTATAATAGCATTATTATCAATGAGTTTCTTCATGTTTGTGATTAATTGGTTTATATATTTGGGTGTTTCACGTTGGGGCATAACTGTTTACAATTGTTAGGTCTTGATGGATAGACCCCTTAATTATGATATAATGCCCTTCTTCATCTCTTGTTACATTCTTTAAAAAAAATTTTTTTAACGTTTATTTATTTTTGAGAGAGAGGGAGAGAAAGAAAGAAAGGAAGGAAGAAAGGACGAACGAACACGAGCAGGAGAGGGCCAGAGAAAGATGGAGACGCAGAATCTGAAGCACCTCCAGGCTCTGAGCTGTCAGTACAGAGCCCAACTGGGGCTTGAACCCACAAGCTGTGAGATCATGACCTGAGCCAAAGTTGGACACTTAACTGACTGAGCTACCCAGGTGCCCCTACATTCTTTATTTTAAAATCTACATTGTCTGATATAAGTGTGGCTACTCTGGCTTTCTTTTGGCGACCATTAGCATGATAGATGGTTCTCCATACCCTTACTTTCAATATGAAGATGTCCTTAGAGATAAAATGGGTCTTGTAAACAGCATATAGAAGGATCTTTTTTTTCTTATCCATGCGATACCCTGTGTCTTTTGATTGGAGCCTTTAGCCCATTGACATTAGAGTGAGTACTGAAAGATATGAATTTATTGCCATTTTGTTGCCTGTAGAATTGAAGTTTCTGATGGTGTTCTCTGGTCCTTTGTTGTCTTTGCTGCCTTTGGTCTATTTTTGGTTTTGTTTTTTGTTTTGTTTTGTTTTTTCATCTTTTCTCCCCTCAAAGAGTCCCCCTTAAAATTTCTTGCAGGACTGGTTTAGTGGTCATGAATTCCTTTAGTTTTTGTTTGGGAAACTCTTTATCTCTCCTTTTATTTTGAATGGCAGCCTTGCTGGGTAACGAATTCTTGGCTGCATGTTTTGTTTTTTTTTTTTTTACATAAAAGATCATTTATTTATTTATATAACAATCTCCATTTTGTCTTCCAAAAATCGGATTATTTATACCTAAGGCACCATACTAAGTTTAAGTCACTCACTCTTTGATAAAGTAATTGAACACTAGCTAAGCTGCATAGGCTTTCTAAGGTATAGATTCACACTAAATATTCTTATAAGTGTGAATCTATAAAATAAAGAGGATAACATTTATCAACAGGCCATATTTTTATACATATAATTGTGCAAGTTACAGTGTTTTCGGTTAGGGAGAGGGAGGATAGGATAAAAAAAGTGCAACTTTGGCTGCATGTTTTTATGGTTCATCACATTTAATATATCCTGCCACTCCTTTCTGGCCTGCCAAGTTTCTGTGTATAGGTCTGCTGTGAACCTGATCTCTCTTCCCTTATAGGTTAAGGATTTTTTTTCCCTTCCTACTTTCATAGTTCTTTCCTTGTCTGTGTATTTTGTGCATTTGACTATGATATGCCTTGTTGATGGTCGTTTTTTGTTGACTCTAATGGGAGTTCTCTGTACTTGTTGGATTTTGATGTCTGTGTCTTTCCACAGTTTAGGAAAGTTTTCTGCTATGATTTGCTCACATAAACCTCCCACCCCTTCTGTCTTTCTCTTCATCTTCTGGGACTCCTTTGTTTCAGATGCCTTTCTTTTTTAATGAGTCACTGAGTTCTCTATGTCTTGTATCGTGCTTTTTTGCCTTACTTTCCCTCTTTTTTTCCTGCATCATTATTCTCCATAATTTTGTCTTCTATATCACTGATTCGCTGCTCTGATTCATCCACCCTTACTGCTGTGGCATCCATTCGAGATTGCATGTCACATATAGCATTTTTAATTTTGTCCTGACAAGATTTTACTTCTTTTATCTCTGCAGAAAGGGATTCTATGCTTTTTTCAACTCCAGCTAATATTCTTATTATTATGATTCTAAATTTTAGTTCAGACATCTTGCTTATATCTGTGTTGATTAAGTCCCTGGCTATCCTTTCTTCCTGTACTTTCTTTTGAGGTGAATTCCTTCATTTTGTCATTTTGGAGGAAGGAAAAGTATTAGTGAAATAAAAAAATAAAAGTTTCAAAATTAAAACCAACAGAAAAAATCAAATAAAGGGAGCTAGATGCTAGGTGTGCTCTGGTCTGGTTTTTGAAAGAAGCTTATAGAATAGAGAAAAAAGGGGAAGAAAAGAAAAAAAAGGTAAAACATTTAAAATAAAAAATTATACAATAAAATAGAATAGAATGAAATGAAGAAAGTAAAATAGAATAAAAAAATTTACAAGAGAATATGGTAAAAAATTTTTGTAAAAATGGGAAATAAAAATAAATTCTTTCTGTATCCAAGAATAAGAGAAAAAGAAAAGCGGGGGAAAACACCAAATAGATAGACCAGGAAACAGAAGAAAATCTGAATGAAATTACATCCGGTTTCCCCTAGAAGTCTAAATGTGAAGCACTTTATAGTCCTTACACTAAGCAGAGAGAGAGACTTGTGTTGGTCTCCTAGGGCCTGAGCTTGGTTGGCGCAGTTGGTTGGAGCCTGGTGCAAGGGCTCTCTTCTCCACTAATTGGCACTGTTTAGCTTACTGGGGTGGATTGGTTGGCAGGCATGCATGTCTATGCGAATGCATGGGAGAGGTGAAAATGGGGTCACCCAGCTTCCCAGTCTCTGGCTCTGGAACTCTGTGCTCTCACAGACCAGCAGTCAAGCACCCCACCTTTGTCTTTGGCTTCCATTCACTCCCTACTTCTACACTGTCTGTGTCCATGCTGTCAGCCTGTCAGGCGGAAGCTCCCTCCTGAATTATATCTCATATGGGGCTGTGTTTCCAAATCCCTCACTTTTGAGAAACCTGTGGCTTGGACCCCCTCTGACCCTATGGGGGAGGGTCTCGCTGGGCAATGGCCAGGTGCCCGCTTGCCCCTTGGGAACATGCATGTGGCTATGCTGTTGCAGAAGTTCAGAGATTGTAGACAGGTGCCTGCCTGCCGCAGAAAAAGTTTGGGTAATTGCATAGCAGCAGAGGTTCAGGGCTTATGGCAGAACACAACATACAGCCAGTGCCAGGTTTCATCACACCATGGTGTCTTTGTTCCAATATGAGTGAACGTGGCTGTTCTCCAGGGTCTGTTGGGACCTTTGCTTGTGGGGAGACTGTACAGCCTCTACCAAATGCTCTCGTAGGAGGAGAACCACTTCTCCTCCTATGGCCCTCAGACCTCTCAGACCTCGTGTTCCAGGGGATTCACCTTTCTCTATCCTAATTCTTGGTAATTTAAATATCTTTGTAAATGGTTCTTCTAGTACCTCAGACTCTTAGTTTCTTGAATTTCTTTCCTACAGAGGTCTTTTTTTCTCCAACCTGTATCAGCTATATCTCCCATTCTCCTATCATTTAATTATAATTCTCAAATCTTAATTTGAGGCTTTGATTTTCTGCTTACCATATCTCATCTTTCTAGCTCATTTCCTTTGGTGTCCTAACTCCAGCAGTTCTTCAACACTACTTAGGCCTCTAATCCATTGTTTCTACCATCTGCTCAAGATGATTACCTCTTTCATGTTTTTTCTTCCTTCCTTACAGTGGGTTAAATCCCACGGTTAATCATTATAATCACTTTCTTGTGTATAATCCCAACTCTTTCTTTAAAGATCCTGCATGACAAAAATCCTTACTTTTGATAAATCCAACTCCATCTATTCTGTGCCTTACAGCTAAAAGTGGCTGCAGACAAATAAAATCATGGTGTTGGTGTACCTTTAAATTCATGACCATGGTCTTTAGAGAGCCCCTTACTGTTGCTAGGCAGTCACAGTATATTTACCTGGTTTATCTACACTCCTAAACGGTTATTTTGTACTTGTCCTCTCCTCAGGCCTTTAAAGCACCTTTCCCTTATTCTCACTCTCAACTGATGCCTTTCTTTCCTGTTTTGTTTCACTGACAAAATAAAGGCAATATAAGCAAAATTCTACAAATTCCCAGCTTGGTCTCTGTTTACTTACCTGCATTTTACAAAAGTATTCTCCTTTTGTTACTCTAGATGGCTTGTCCAGTCTCCTATTGAAGACCAGGCCTCCATGTTTGCTTTGGATTGCATTCTTTATCCCCTCTGGCCTATTCAAGGATTTGACCTAATTCTTCCCTGTGTTTCCTGCATCATTGGTATTTTTCTCTAATAGACCATTACCTCTAGTAGAGCATAACCACAAACATAATGTTATGTCTTCTATTTTTCTTCCCCTTCTAATAATCACTGCATTCCTCTAGTCCCCTTGATAACAAAACTTTCCCCAGAGAGTTGTTTATATTTCTTGTCTCTAATTTATTTATCCCCATTTCTCCTTAGCCCAATCTAAGCAAAGAATTGCTAGTGCTTCTGTCAAAGTCACCAGTGAAGTGACCACGTGACTAAATTCAGTGGTAATCTTGTCCAGTGTAATGACTTTTAAGTGCATCTATATGCACAGTTTTATATCTTTAGTTTATATTTCCACTCCAGACCTGTTCCCGGCTTTCCAGATTGATATATCCACTTGCTTATCTTCTCCATTTAAATGCTTGATACACATTTCAAACTTACCTGCCCAAAATGGAAGTCCTCATCTTCAGTCTTGCCTTTGAATTGATACCAACTTCATCTTTCCAGTTACTCAGTCTAAAATCTTTAGGATCATTACTGACTCCTTTCTGTTAGAAACTGTATCCAATATGTCGGGAAATCTCTTTGATACTATTTTCAAAATATATCCAGAATCCAGCTATTTTACATCACTTCTATCACACTGGCATAAACCATTATCATCCTTATCTTAGTATATTCCATTAGTCTCTTCTGTGCTTCTGTCCTTCTCTGCCAACCCCTTCCCAAGTGTTTTCAACACAGCTAACAAATTTATGTATGTATGTATTATTTAAATGATTCATTTTAACGTGAATCATTTAAGTATCCTGTCACTTCAGTAGTTTCCCATTTCATTCAGAGTAAAAGTCAAAGCCCTTACATTAGCCTAAATACCTCAACATATTTCCTGTCCTTACCATCACTGTTCTTTCTGTGACCCATCTCAGTCAGTGCTCATTTGACTTCAGTTACATTAGACTCCTTGTTGTTCATTAAGTATTTTGTGCTGGTTGTTTTCTTTGCCTGAAATATTCTTTTTCTGTATATTCTCATGGTTTACTTCCTCACCTCCTTAAGTCTTTGCTCAAAAGCCATATTCCCCACGTGAGAACCACCCTCACCACCCAGTGTAAAATTACATAACTCACACCCCCATATTCTTCACCCTCCCTTTCCTGATTTATGTTTATTCCAAAGAATTATCAAGTTTTAATATTCAACTATATAGGTTGCTAACTTTATTTGTTCCTACTAAACTGTAAAACTCTATACCATCAGGGGATTTAGACTGTTCTGTTCACCACTATACCCTCAGTGTTTACAATTGTCCTGTCACAGAGTAGGTAGCTCAGTAAGTATCTGTTTAATAAATATGTATGCCCTGGGTTACGATGTAAAGATGTAAAATGTGTTTCTTAATATGTTTTTCTGTCAAAAAAAAAAAAAAGTTTGAAGTATGTTAGTAAGTTTTTACCATCAAGTTAGGAGTGCAAAAGGTATGTAGGGTTTTTATGGCAAAAAATTGTACTAAAGTTTTGTGTGGCTTTCAAGATATAGTTCAGATGTATCACAAGAGTAGTTTATTCACCCTAGATGGAATATTTTAACAAAAAAATTCTCTGGAGTAAGAGTTAAGGTACCCAGGTAACACTTACTAGATCTCTTACCCAAGTCAGTTTACTTCTCGGGCTGCAGTTCCTTATCTTTAAAGTCTTTGGGTTGAGGTGCTTGCTTATAATCTTTTCTAGGTCTTGTGATCTCTGAAAACCTACAGTATGCTAATTTTTGTTATAATGATCCTTGAAGAAGTGTGTATTAGTTTCAAGGATATACTTCTTTAATGAAGAAATTAATGACTCTTAGCTGTGTTCTTATCTAGTTGTATTTCATCATGAGCTAAAGAATTTGCGTTTTATCTTTAATGTTCATACTTATATGCTCACTTGTATATGGGAGAAACAAATTATTTGGATTCAGTCGTTCTGCTTTATCATATTTAGGAAATTATCAAAAGATGAAAAGGTAAGCTATAATATTGAAAAATTTTCAAGAACTTTAGGGAAAAAATGAATAATGTACAATCAACAGTCATTTTTTTTTGTTTTGTTTTTAATTTTTCTTTTCCAGACGGTCTTAAAATCGCTACATTTGCCAAAAAACAACAGTCTTTATGTCCTTACACCAGACTTGCCACCACCTTCATCATCTAGTCATGCTGGGTAAGGTGTTTACTTTTCCTGGGAGTCTGAAATGGAAAGCTTGATTGTTACATTGCTTTAAGCTGTATGTAAATATCAAAATGAAATCAAATCAAAATCTTGTTGAAGCATAAACTTACCACCAACTATTAACTATATAAAATTTCAAACTATTTTGGTCTGGATGGTTTGTTTGATTTTAGTGGTGGAATTTTTTTCCAAAGAAAATCTTTAGCAAAACTCCATTATGGAAAAAATAGTCAAAAATGGTACTGCTCTGGGGTGTCTGGGTGGTTCACTTGGTTAAACGTCTGACTCAATTTGGCTGAGGTCATGATCTCAGAGTCCTGAGATTGAGCCCCATGTCAGGCTCTGTGCTGAGCACTGAACCTCATTAACATTTTCATTCTCTGCCCCTCCCCAGCTTGTTCCATCTCCCTCTCTAAAATTAAAAAAAAAAAGTGCTGCTCTGTTTGAAGGGGAGGGACTAGTATTAGAAGGAAGAGATTGAGTAAATGGAACTCTAGCTTTCCCCATGGCTAAAGAAGGCATACTTTTGAGGGAAGTTCATCAGGTCCTGCAGAATAGGGTTTGAAAAGCACTGATACATTTTTGTTAAGCTTTTCTATTTGAAATAAAGAATCTTATCCTTTTTTCATTATTCTTGAAACTCAAGACATTTATAGAATGATTAAAATATTTTAATATTAAATTATATATTACATTGTTAATGCTAGATAAAGCAAACTGATCCAAAGTAAATGATTATGCCAGTAATAGAGTAATAATGTTTGTGAGTACAGTATCACTCCAGAACTACATTTGTTTTTAGATTTTCACAATTTTTATACATGTTTCTTTCTTTCTTAATACAATTTGGTGATTTTGTGTGGTAGAGACCTGTGTGCTTAAACTATGAATATTGTCAACCTTTTCCCCTCCCACCTATGAAATATCTTTATTATTATGTATTAAAAGGAAAAAATTACTCTTTTTCTCTCATACACTATTCACAGAATACTTCTGGCTATGAAATGTGTGGTGTTCTTTCCCTCCCACACCAGGCAGTTTTTCAATGCCAGTTCTACAATTTTAATTTAATTCTGATATTATCTACCTGAAGACAGCATAAAATCCCATAGGTTCAGGGCTTAGTCCTCTAAAATTGTCCCCACATTAGACACAAGTTCAATATTTGGAAATATTCCTTCCTTTTCTATTTTTTGGAATAGTTTGAGAAGAATAGGTAATAGTTCTTCTTTAAATATTTGGTAGGCTTCACCTATGAAGCCATCGGGTCCTGGGCTTTTGTTTTTGGGAGTGTTTTGATTACTGATTCAATTTCTTTGCTGGTAAGTGGTCTGTTCATTCTATTCATGTTTCAGTTTGGGTAGGTTATGTTTCTAGAAACTTACCTATTTCTTCTGGGTTGTCCAATTTGTTGGCACATAGTCTTTCATAAAATTCTCTTATAATTGTGCTCCTGTGGTGTTTGTTGTTACTTCTCCTCTTTCCTTTGTGATTTTATTTGGGTCCCTTTTTTTTTTTTCTTGATAAATCTGGCTAGAGGATTATTAATTTTACTGATTTTTTTTTTTTCCAAAGAACCAGATCCTGGTTTCATTGATATGTTCTGTTGTTTTTTTAAGTTTCTTTATCATTTATTTATTCTCTAATCTTTATTATTCCCTTCCTTTGACTGGTTTTAGGTTTTGTTTGTTCTTTTTGTAGCTTTAGGTATAAGGTTAGGTTGTTTATTTGACATTTTCTTGCTTTTGAGGTAAGCCTGTTTTGCTGTAAACTTCCCTCTTAGAACCATTTTTGCTGCATCCCAAATGTTTTGAACCATTGTATTTTCATTTTCATTTGTTTCCATGTACCTTTTAATTTCTTCTTTTATTTCTTTGTTGATTCATTCATTGTTTCATAGCATGTTATGTAATCTCTATGTATTTCTGCGCTTCCCAGACTTTTTTTTCATGTGATTGGTTTCTAGTTTCATAGCTTTCTGGTCAGAAAACATGCATGGTATGACTTTGATCATTTTAAATTTGACAAGACCTGTTTTGTGGATCTCTTCTGGAGAATGTTCCATGGGAACTTGAGAAGAATATGTATTCTGCTATTTTAGGATAAGATGTTCTGAATATATCTGGTAAATCTCTCTGGTCTATTGTGTCATTCAAAGCCATTGTTTCTTTGTGGATATTCTGTTTAGATTATCTATCCATTTATGTAAGTGGCGTGTTAAAGTCTCTTCCTAGTATTGTATTTTCCTTGATTAGTTCCTTTATGTTTGTTAGTAACTATTTTAGGTCTATCTAGTAACTATTTGGGTCTATCCATTATAGGTGTATAAAATTTATAATTGTTATATTTTGTTGGATTGTCCTTTTTATTATATATATAGTCTCTTCCTTTGTCTTTTGTTATAGTCTTTGTTTTAAACTTTATTTTGTCTGATAAAAGTATTACTAATATGGCTTTCTTTTGACAATTTGCATGATAAATATTTCTCCATCACCTCACTTTCAATGTGCTGGTGTCTTTAGGTTGGATTATTTTGTCCATCTATGTATTGTCATTTTATTACTTGTTTTGTGTTTGTTTCTGAAGATTTTCTCTGATCCTTTCCTGTCTTTCTATCTTTCATGGTTTGCTGGTTTTCTTTAGAGATATATTTGTATTTCTTTCTCTTTATTCTTTGCATATGTATTAGTTTTTGATTTGTGGTTACCATTAGGTTTGTATATGACACCTTCTGCATATAGCAGTCTATATTAAGTTGATGGCCTTTCAAGTTTGAACCAATTCTTTATTCCTCTTCTCCCAGGTTTGAGAAATATGATGTCATATGTTACATCTTTTTATATTGTGACTTCCTTGGCTGGTTGTTACAGATATATTTATTTTTGCTATTTTTGTGTTTCCTACCTTTATAATGTCACTTTTGCCTCTCCACTCAAAGAGTCTCTCAATATTTCTTGCAGGGCTGGTTTAGTGGTCATGAACTTCTTTAGTTTTTGTTTGTTTGGGAAACTCTTTATCTGTCCTTTTATTTTGAATGATAGCCTTCCTGGATAGAGTCTCCTTGGCTGCACATTTTTCCCATTTAGCATTAGAACTTACCATGCCATTCCTTTCTGGTTTAGAAAGTTTCAGCTGAAGTATCCCCTGCCAGCCCTTTTGGTTTTCCCATATAAATGACTGTCTTCTTTTTCTTGCTGCTTTTAAATTTTTTTCTTTATCGTTGTATTTGGCGTTTTAATTATAATATGTGTTGTTGTGAATCTGCTTTTGTTGATTTTGATGGGGTTCTTTGTGCCTATCCTGGCTCCGAATATCTGTTTCCTTCCTCAGATTTGGGAAGTTTTCAGCTATTATTTCTTCAAATAAATTCTCTTACCCCCTTTCCTTCTTTTTCTTCTGGGACTCCTATAATGCTAATGTTAGTATGTTTGATGGAGTCACTGAATTCCGTCAGTCTTCTCATTTTGAATAATTCTTTTTTCTCTCTTTTGTTCAGCTTGATTATTTTCCATTACTCTGTCTTCTAGGTCATTAATTCATTCCTTTGCTTCTTCCAGACTGCTGTTCATTCCATCAAGTATGTTTATTTCATTTATCAAGCTCTTTATCTTTGCTGTTATTCCTTACCTCTGTGTTAAGGGTCTCATTCATGCCTTCTACTCTTTTCTCAAGTGCAGTGAGTAATTCTCATGATCATTACTTTAAATTCTCTATCAGGCATGTTACTTATATCTGTTTCACCTAGAATTCTGGTTATGGCCTTGTCCTGTTCTTTGATTTTTGATACGTTTTTCTATCTTTTCATTCTGTCTTAATTTCTATCCCTATTTCTGTGTGGTAGGTCAGCTATGTATGCTGTTCTTGAGTATAATAGCATTCTGAAGAAGAGATCCTGTAGTGCCCTGTTGTGTATTATTCCCTCTCCCCCAGAGTATGGTGATTCCAGGAGTGTCTACAGTGTGTTTTATGTGCACTCTGTTGTTTCGTTCTGGGTGCTTTATCCCCAGGTCAGTCATCTGTAGAGGTTCTCTTTGCCTGTTGTGGGCAGTGTTTGGCCCTTTGCCTGAATGTGACACCTTTTAACTAGGTGTGCTCTGGTGTATCTGTGAAATGAGACCTGTTGCTACCACTGTGGAACTTGAAGCTCCACAAAACTCCCGTGTTTGGAGATAAGGTGTGAGCACAGGTTTGGGCTGATCTTTTGGAGCCAGAGGCTGTCACACTGAACTCTTATACAAGCATGACTGGGAAGGGTGGTTCTTTTGGAGCATGGGGGTGGGGCTTGGTGTAAGCAAGTTAGGTCATGAGTGTCCGTGCTGCACTGGTCCCTGCAGGTGGTCCGTGACCCTGCTCATGCTGAGGGGAAGTGAGTGAAATGGTGTTGGTCTGTTCCTTTGTTCCTATAGTGGTGTCTTTGTGAATGCTGCCTCTCTGGGATGTGCTCTGAAATGAGCAAATAGCCTGCCTACTGTGTGCCCCAGGTGGTCTTCAGATCACTGTTTCCATTCTATGTGTCCCTGGATTATTTGACTGCCTTCTCTCCAAGAGCATTGCAATGCCCTTTGGGCTCTATTCCCCCAAGCTGGATGACCTTTAAAACTTCAGGCTTGGGTTGCCTGGGTGGCTCAGTCAGTTAAGCATCCAACTCAATCTTAGCTCATGTCTTGATCTCACGGTTGTGAGTTCAAGCCCCATGTTGGGCTTCATGCTGGGCATGAAGCCTACTTAAACAAACAAACAAACAAACAAAACTTCCAGGCCTTAAGATCTACTAATTGTAGGAAATTTGGCCCTTTTTGCTTTCCTAGCCAATTGCTATGGGAATTCGTTTTCCCTATGTGCTCCCCTCTGTGCTGGTCTGTCTCTCACCTTTATTCGAGACCAGGGATCCCTTCTCACCACAGCAGCCACAAATCCAGTTTTCTCCCAAACCATGTCTCCACATGTCTTACCTTCTTTGATTGGCCTCTTCTCTGCCTTTCATTGTGGAGTCTGTTCTGCCAGTCTTTAGGTGGATTTCTAGGGTATTTAGGATGATTTGATAATTATCTAGCTGTATTCCTGGGACAAGGCAAACTTCAGGTTCTCATACTCTGCTGCCATCTTCCAACTTGGCTTTATGGATTTTTACCAAGTTATACTGATGCTGTTTCCTTTGTTGGAACAGTAAGACAGAAGAATTCAAAGCCAAACAGAAGATACAAAAGCACAAACTATCTGGGGGGGAGGAAGGACATGTAGAGGCTCCTTGTAATGAAAAATCATATCAATGCATATTTTATTCAAGTCTAACTAAAATCCAAGTTGTTTTTCTCTTAGTGTGTTAATCTAATGTATCTTTCAGTAAAACTAGAGATTATTTTCCCTTTTTTTGGTGATATATATCTGAATTTTGATTTCATGGGAGACCATTAAAAAAATTCATTTAGAACCTTAAAAGCTAATGGTTATAATTATTTTTAACTTGTGATTTTAATTTTTTATTCTACCAAATAAAAATAAGTTTTCAGGGGCACCTGGGTGGCCCAGTTGGTTGAGTGTCCAGCTTCAGCTCTGTTGAAGATCTCATGGTTCATGAGTTTGAGTCTCACATGGAGCTCACTGCTGTCAGCATGGAGCCTGCTTCCAATCTTTTGTTTCCCTCTCTCTCTGCCCCTCTCCTGCTCATGCTTTCTCTCTGTCTCAAAAATAAATAAAACATTAAAAATATGTTTTCAACATTGTAACTATATAGTAGACTCTAAAAACAAATTTCCTATTGAGTTATATAACATATCATATTATCTAATCTGGTAGATAAAGTTTGTAATTTGTTACCTAATTTATAATCTAAACAGGATAAAATAAGGGGTAATTCTGATTCTTAATGTTATTTGAGAATTGGCAAGTGAATAGAAGAACTCTGGAATTGGTTGTTGTAAATAGGAGAATTTATATATATAATGTCCCCATTCCTTTCTTCATCTCAAATTTGGGAATTTTGAAAAAAAATAGTTTATTTTATTTAGGTGGTTCATTTGATGTTTAATTGGTTTTATTATTATTTTTTTCTTTGAGATGAGTCAATGTATATTAGAAGATGGAGAAGAGTTGGATAATAACCTGCTTGTTAATTGCAGTGGAGGACTATGATGAGGTCCTGCTGCTAGATTTTACCATTGCAGTTCCAGTGAAATGGCAAACTTTAGGTTCATTCTTTATAAAGTATCAGTCTTCTATAATCGGACCAGGCAATATGGTATTATTGTGTCACTCCTAGACAAAGTTTATTATAACCAAGTCAGGAAAGTATTATGATTGTAATCTATTTCTCCAGACAAAGGACACTAAGGTATAATGAGAAAAATCCTAGATTACTCTCCCAGTTTAGCTGTGGCCCCAGATTTTTCATTTATAAAATGGGAAGCATTGTTTTTAGTTATCAGTGTGGTTGTAAAAATTCATTAAGCAGCAGTGGTACATTATATGTAAATGCATAAATTACAAAGCACAATAAATAAAATGATTTATTTATGCTGATAAATACCATTAGTAATTAGTAATTACCATTAGTAATTTATTAAATATTAAAATAACCCTGCTAGTATGCAGCATAATTTTGATTCATCTATTTTATAAATGAGGAAATTGAGGTATTTAGAAGACTTTTGGATTGTTCAAGGTGAATAGTAAATACTTCTCACTCTGAAGTCTCTGTGACTCTGCATCTAATATGGCTTTTGGATTCTTGACACAAATGTATAAGACTTTAAAGATGTCTTCTCTTGGGGCGCCTGGATGGCTCAGTCAGTTAAACATCCAACTCTGAAGTTTGACTCAGGTCATGATCTCATGGTCGTGAGATTGAGCCCTGCGTCGGACTCTGTGCTGAGTGTGGGGCCTGCTTGGGATTCTCTCTCTCCCCCTCTTTTTCTCCCTGTCCCTCACTTGTGCTTGCACTCTCTCTCAAAATAAATAAATAAACATTAAAAAGGTAAATATGCCTTTTCTTTTGGAGGCAGTTGTTTAGATTGAGATTTTTTTCCCCTTGTAATTGTTATATACTCTTTGAAGGGCATTACATTAGTTCACTCATTGTAGTTCTTCTCAGGAATATTCATGAAATTTCAGTGTGTGATTCCCTTTTTTTTTTTTTTTCCAATGTATCCTTAATCATTTATTAAAATGTAGATATAAAATAACATGCTCTTAAATTATTTACTTATAAACCATTTTATTTTCAAGGTTTGATGAGAACTGTAGATAAAAATTGTTTTAATGTTTGTTTATTTTTGAGAGAGAGAGAGACAGAGACAGATGATGAGTGGGGAAGAGACAGAGAGAAAGACACAGAACTTGAAGTGGGCTCCAGGCTCTGCCTGGTCAGCACAGAGCCCAACGTGGGGCTTGAACGGCAAGATTGTGACCTGAACCGAAATCGGATGCTCAACCAACTGAGCCATCCAGGCACCCCAAGAACTGTACATATAGAGAACAGTACATTTTAAACCATGTCCTATAAGAATTTTTTTCTTGATTTTACTACCACTAGGGGGTGCCTGGTAATTGAGTCTTTTACGTATTTACAATTTCTGAAAAAAGAAAACATTAAGAGCAGAAAATTATATATAGATTTATAATTACATTTAGAATTATATTTGAATGTAAATTATATTTTTCAGAAGATAGAATATCAAGCTTTCTGAAAATTTAAGAGCAAACTCTTTAATCATAACCTTTATAACAGTTGAAAATCATTTAAAAACACTTTTTAATAAGTCAGATTTCACTAATTAATAGGTGAAATAGTACCTCAATGGCAAAACTTCAGACTATACTATCAGTGATAGTAAAATTAGCAAGGGGGAAAAAAACCGGTTAATTATACAGGTTTCATATTATTATAGGAAAAATTTTAGTCTATCCAAGATTTATTGGTTACATAGTGAATAAAAATAAGTTCTGTTTTCCTTTTAATTTTTTTTAATATATGAAATTTATTTTCAAATTGGTTTCCATACAACACCCAGTGCTCATCCCAAAAGATGCCCTCTTCAATGCCAATCACCTACCCTCCCCTCCCTCCCACCCCCCATCAACCCTCAGTTTGTTCTCAGTTTTTAAGAGTCTCATGCTTTGGCTGTCTCCCACTCTAACCTCTTTTTTAAAAATAAGTTCTGTTTTCAATGAGCTTATATACTCTTCATTAAAAGTATTAGGCTTGTTTTTTAATTCATCTCTTTACAGAAACTTTGCTTAGATATAACTCACTCTTAGTGTTCTGTCTGCCACTCAGGTTGATTCATTCAGTAAGCTCCTCTTTCCATCTACTCTAAAGGTTGGTGTTCCTGGGAGTTCTTTTCTCAGCAGTTCCTCCTACTGTAACGTCTCCCTGATACCTACTCTCAGTCCTTCACTTTCCAAATATGTATAGATGACACACAAATACCTATTTATAAACCCACATGTCCTAGTTGCCAATGGAGCTTTTCACTGGTGTGTGTCCATATGCAATTCAAAGTCATGTTTAGAACTGAGAAATGTGTACTACTATATATTTTTTTTATCTTAAAGTACAATGGTTCAAAATACTGCAGTGTAGTTCTATTAGGATGATAATTATTTAACAGGTCATTGAGTTTGGCATATAAGTAATTGATGACTTTTTGAGATTATTTCTGATAGAAAAAATGAGAACCAGATTATAGTAGATTTTAAGAGATAAGAGAGAAGTGAGGAATTGGAGTTACTGTTATTTCAGAAAAGTCAACTATGCAGAGAAGAAGTTGAAGGATGAGTAGCATCAAGAGACTAGAGAATTAGAAGAGGAGAAAGACACAGCAGATAAGAAAAATTTGAAAATATAAAACCAAAAATAGGGCTGTTGCCAAAGAGGGCATGGGAGTGGCTTAGCTCCCATGAGCTAAGCTCCCATGATCGAGAGAGAGAAAACACAGATAGCAGGTATGTGTGACTGAGCAAGGATGTTTTGGTCTCTCTTCCTCTTCTTATA
Organism: Panthera uncia; assembly: GCF_023721935.1. NCBI lineage: Eukaryota > Metazoa > Chordata > Mammalia > Carnivora > Felidae > Panthera > Panthera uncia. The sequence continues at coordinate 64,836,217 of NW_026057585.1, forward strand.
AAGACACCAACTCTATCGGATTAGGGCCCCACTCTTAAGACCTCATTTAATCTTGATTACCGCTTAAAGACTGTCTCCAAATAGTCATATTGGGGGTTAGGGATTCAACATAAGAATTCTGGTTGGGGAGAGGGGAAATGCATTTTAGTCCACAGCAGGGATGCAGAGTGGAGTACAGGGTTTAAGTATGGAAATGAAGTTAGCTAGCAGGTTTAGTGACAGTAGGAAAGATAGGAGAATAATAGATTGAAGCAAATGGAGAATGTTTCTGGGTTCTGGATTTTTAGAGCTATTGTAGTAAAAGTTAGTGACAAAGTACAAATTATAAATAATGACTGAGATAGAAGATAAGTAATAGTTACAAGAATAAAAATGTTAAGTATGAAGTTAAAGTGCTTGGTAGGTGACAGTGACACAACATTTACCATTTATAAAGACAGGTTTTTTTGCCAAGTCTTATATATATATATATATATATATATATATATATATATATATATATGAGATATTAAATCTTCACAATAAATCAGAAATATTATTAACCAAATTTTGTAGATGGGGAAACTGAGTTAGGGGTAGTGGTGAGGTGGTGAGAAAGAGTGATTATTGGGAGTTCATTTAGGTTATTGTTTGAAGAAGGCTAGATAGCCTAATTAACTTTAGTCTGTATTAGAAAAAACATACACATAGGTATAAATGTTATAACTAAATGGGATAATGTTAAAGAATAACCTGCATACTTCTAGAATAAGAAAGAGAATGGTAAAACTTAGTGCATCAGCAAACAATAATATGAAAAAAGCACAGGAAACAAGGAAAGTAGAAGAAAAACAAAATATGGTAGCAAAAAAAAAGAAATCAGTTATATTGAAATCTCAGTAAAATATTAAACTCTGCTATTAAAAGCTCTCATATAGGAGTTTTAAAAATAGTCCACTATATGTTCTTTACCAGAGAAACATTTTTTGAAGAAATGGCATAGAAAAGGGAAAATAAAGGGACAGAAAATGATATTCTAGCCAATATTAATTAAAAGAATGTATAGCATTCTTTTCACAACACAAGTTGTGAACTTGTGTGTACAAATCAGCAAAATTGACAAAATCACCGGAAGAAATAGATTAACCACAATCATATACAAACATCTTTCAAAAACTAATGAATTAAACAATTGTATTCTTGCCAGCTGTAGAAGATTTGAATAGCTGAATTAAACACAAGTGCAATACTAATGAAAATTGGCCATGTACTAGAACACAAAGCTAGTATCAAAAAATTGCTATCATACTGACTTCATTCTCTGGCCATCATGCAACAAAATTACAAGTGAAGTTATAATAAAAGATACTTCTGAGATCCTCCATACTTTTGGATACTACAGATAATTTATTTCAAAATTATAGGTTAAAATGAAATCATAGTAGCAATCACTGGATATTTAGAAATGAACACAACTGAGAGTGCTAGATACTAAAACTTAGAATGTAACCAAAGTGGTACTTAGAGGGAAATACGTAATCTTAAGTCCACTAATTAAAAGACAAGAAAGATAGAAAACACTTGCATTGTATGTTCAACTTAAAAAAATAGAGAAATAACAACAGAGTTAACCAAAAGTAAATAGAAGGAAAGAAAGATTAAAAAGCAGAAGTTATTGATAGAGGTAATCAACATCAAATTAACTCTGTTTGGAAAGTCAAGACAGGAAAAAGTAAGAGGCAAGCACAAATAAAAATATCAGAAATGAAAAAGGGAACTTAACTACAGATTCATAAAAGTTTTCATAATAAGGTAACTATTAAATAATACTAAAGCAAGTAAGAAATTAGTAAATTTTAAAACAAAATTATACGTAAATAATAACAGAAGATCTTAAAAGTGTCCCATAAATGTAATGAGCTAGGCAGCCTTCACTTCTTGGCATGAGGTTAACCTTTATTTTTGTCTACTGTTCCTTAAGGTTTTCCCATCAAAATATGTAGTAATGGAAGGAGCTCTGGCTTTATAGAACACATAGACTGTTCAGTCCTGTATTTGCCTGACACTGGCCTTTTGGCCTAAGGCAACATTTTTCCTCTGTAAGTCTTAGTTTCCTTAGTATTATTTCATGTACAGCTATCTTCTCCAATCAGATCCTGAGCTTTGAAAAGCAAGGGGCACCTGGGTGGCTCAGTCAGTTGAGCATCCAACTTCAGCTTAGGTCATGATCTCTCAGTCCATGAGTTTGAGCCCTGTGTCAGGCTCTGTGCTGACAGCTCAGAGCCTGAAGCCTGCTTCCGATTCTGTCTCCCCCTCTCTCTATCCCTCCCCTGCTTGTGCACTCTCTCTCTGTCTCTCAAAAAATGAATAAATGTTAAAAAATTTTTTTTTAAAAAAAGAAAAGCAAGAACATTCTTAATGAGCATCTTCCTCAACTTATGAAAGTGTCATGTATGTAAAAGGCCCTTAATAACAAACATTTGTTGTAATGAATGTGAGAAGTTTCATGACTAATTGAAGAATGTCACTTTTGGTTCTTGCATCCGTACTCTCTCCATTGGCTGTTTTGCTAGTTGTCAAATTCATCATAAGGTGTTTTTCAGATAAGTTGAGAGTCCTATCTATCATGTTATTTATGCAAGATGTCAATTTTTCACTCATTTACCAGATATAGATTGAGTGCCATCTTACAATATGTTAAGTTATTGTTCTAGGTGCTAGAGATATAATGAGAAACAAGCTGACAAGGTGCTTGCTTTCATGCAGTTTACAGTATAGTATGTGTAGAGGTGGGGGGACAGGCAAGAAACTATAAAAAAAACAATAGATGATAGTAAGTGCTTTCTAGAAAACCAAAATAGAGTGACATGATAAGAATTGGGTGGCTACTATAGGTTGTATGCTCAGGAAAGGCCTCTCCAAAGATACACTGTTTAAGTTGAGACATGAATGGTGGAGGAGCCATTAAAGTGAAGAGCAGAAGAAAAAGTATTTTAGGTGTGGGAAATAGTGCTGAAGCTTTCAGGTCATATGTAAATATTAGTTGGAGGTTGAACATTTTGGATTGGGTATTACTAATGATAACTTGCTAGAAAAGGACTGAGAGGATGTCTCGGTAGAGTCTTGGGCAGTCTTTTCACCTTGCTTTGGCCTTGTTTTAATAGGTGATGAAAATGTTCAGTTCCATTTTAGTTATATAGGTTTTTTTCATTTTATGGAAAGGTGACAGAAAATAAGGTATCCCTGTGTAGTTGTCCCTTTTATAAGTAGTAACTGAGTCTTTGAACTTTGACCTTTTTATACTCAGAGGATGGTTCCAGTTAATATTTTAATGACTTCCATGAGTTTGTTTTTGAGCTCTGTCACGCAGTCAAGCATATGGTCCTCTTGTGTGGCCTCTGAATTGTGAAGTTGCTGTTAACTATGACTTTGAGTTCATTGCTATTGTATAAGCAGGGTTAAATTCAGGGTGCTAATTGGGACTCTTGTGATAGTTGAGTAAACCACTAGTGTTAAAATACATGACTTTTTTTTTGGTCCTTGGAAAACCATTGGTGTGGGAAAGCAGGTGACAGTAGTCTTGAATTAAGCAAGAGTAGGGTGTTATACTTTCCAATGGGTGCTGTGGAAGGAATCGAGGAGTAATGAGTCAAAGGTATCTTAGTTGTAACCCCAGCTCTGCCACAGAATCATTGTGTGACAAAACTATTTTAATGGCTAAACAAGCACCCAATGGAGTATGTGGTTTAGACTTGAATCCTAAGTGGAGTCTTTTACCTCTTATTCCAGATCTAAATCTTAAGACCCACATACTCAGGTAGCCTAATAGAGTTATGACTGGGTCTTTAGAGCCTGATGGGCTGGTGCAATAGGCCTGCTTCACCAACCTAGTCACAGTAGGAAAGACAGCTTAGGGAGTTCATGGCAAGCTTTGTCCAGGTGTATCTACCACAGAGGGTAAGAAGTGGGAGAGAATTCATTGTACTAGGACATAGGAAGTGAAAGAGGAAGCTGCTGGTTTAGTCCTTGCCTTCTGTGACTCCTAACCTAGTACAGTGTGACCTTGTGAATAATTGCAATAGTCTCTTCTTTTCTTCCTCTGGGAGAAACAGGTCTAGAGTGGGGAAAAATACTCTAAGTGTTCTCATTAAAACTTCCTTTGTGGGGAGAAGCAGCATGGGCGGAAATAGTATACTCCCTATGAGCAGAGGCAGAAGTGAAGAAAAGCAGATGAAACACCATTCTTCTCAGGATCCTTGAGGTCTCTAACTCTCCACATTTCATATGTGTTTCACTATACCCATTAAGCATGGTATATATAAAAAGGGAAAGACTGAAGTATTCCTCCTCTGTCCTTAGCTTCTTATAACTATCCAGCAGTTGTGGTAGTAAGTATCCACCTGTGCTCCTAGCCTTGGTTCTAGCTGAGGTGTATTGATACTCATATAAACGTAGTATGCCTTTTTCTTTTTCTTTCTCATTCTTGTCTCTTCCACCCTGTACTGAAACTCTACTTGACTTTCATCTTTCCCCCTAACCCCAACGAAGAAAGATAACTGAGAAGCACCATGTAATTTTGTGGGATTCATTTATTTGAAGGACATTCTGAAGATGCCTCCAGACTCTATCCTTCTTCTATTTCCCCAAAACCTCACAATCTCTGCACAAATGTTAATTCTTGTAATATTTTTCACTCTTTTGTGTGTTTCCTGCTAAGGTATACTTCCTTATGCAAGAAGAGTCACACCCACAGGGTTCTGACTTAGAATGAGAAGAAAGCTCTCATTCTAAGGGTATCGTCTTTGGAAGGACTTAAAGCAACCATCTAATCTAGTCCTATTTTATGACTGGAAGAACTAAGGTACAGAAAGGAGAAGTTAGTCTGTTAGGCCTTAGCTTTTTCATCCAGAGTGATCAGGTTGATAATTTCTGCCTCCTGGGACTTTGGGGAGGGGCATTGTGATTAAATAAGATAGCTCATGTGAGCACTGTGCAGGTCACAGAGCTAGTTAATGGATGAGTGAGGACTTGGCTGTCAGGGAACTCTTAACTAACTCTAAACCACTCATTATAGTGCCTCTGAGCATGCTCAAAAGGTCAGAGTGAATATGGTCCTGAATATAACGTCTCACTTCAGCCTGGTTCATGTGTAAAGTAGATGCTCATAATATCCTTTAAATGAAGATGGACAAAGTGATGCAGCTCCTTTAGGAAGAGGTGAACAACTTCCAAGGGGGGGCTTTTTTTGTCTAAGTATTTTTATTTTCAAACCCGAAAAAAAAACCCCACACAGTAGGCTTTAATGTCTAAATAATTTTCTGACATGTTATTTGAAATGGTTGTTCTATGAGTGTGTCTTCTTCATGGTGACTTTTTATTGATCAATATTTGTGAGATGTTAGCAGCGTAGAAGAGAGATCTTAACTGGCCTACACATGACAATTTTGTGAAAACTTTGTATATGGAAGTAAATACTCTGAATGGATCAAGTAACTTTTTTTCCAAAATGCTTTACAAAATAACTTTTTGTTGTTTTTACAAAGGATAGTCACCTTTGGGAATACTTTACCAGTGTCATAATCATTATGATATTTGATAACACTTTGATATATCATTTTTAAAGTAGGTCATTATTTCTCAAGAATTAGTGGATATAAGCGGTGCTTCAGGTACATTATTGTGACTGCTGTTCAACTTAAATTTAATTCTAGTGAGTATTAGAATTTGTAAAAGTGACATTAGAAAGTATTGGGTTAGTAAATGTTTCAAAATTTAATAAGGGGGTTACTAAAAAGTAGCTTATTTTAATAAAAGGACATTTCCCTGAAGTTATGCATTCTGGATGAAAGAAGAAACTTTTCTCCAATTAAAGCATTGATGGAGTTCACAACACATCTAATTGGATTGATGTACCAAACCCATTTATTCAGTTTACTGCCTATTGATAGGTCAGTGACCACAGATATTAGCTTGTTAACATCACACTTTGAAAAAGAATTGCAGGTATTCTCTATAGTTGATTTAATGAACAGTCAGAAACTTGGTCATAATTCATGAAACAAAAATCAATATATCTGTAAATGTAATTTTTTTTTTGTTTTCTTCACATTTTGTCTACATGGATGGAATTATTTTTTGACAGTTTTGCTATAAACTACTTGATGGATCACAATATATCACTATCACCACTAATTACCACATTTTGATTCATCTTACGTACTTTGGTTAATACATTTTGCTGAATCCAATATATCACTATATTGATAAACAGTAATTATAAAGACACCTGAACTTGAAATTATCATGAAAAATGTTATTAAGAATTATGTGAAACCAAATGTTTGTTTATCTAGACATATTTAATTGCCAGCAAAGAAAGCAATTAAAAGTAGCTGCAGGGTAAGAGGCCAACCTTCGTTAAACGTGGTTTTAAGATTGTTACAGAACTTGTGGTGATGATAACATGGTGTCTTGGAGGATGTTAACAACTGTAGCAGAGTGTTAATTAAGAATGATGTAATCTGCAGCTCGGAATTATTAGTATCATATGTTAGTTTAGCTGGACAGGAGCAAAACCTAGTTTCAGTTATGATAAGGGCTCAAGTTGTATTTATAGTGGAAAGATTAACATTTTATTTTTATGCTCTTCCTGAGACAATTTAAAAATCCTGAATAAAATACAGTCAAATGTAAACATCAAGTCCCTAGCTCATTTACATATGTGCCAGATTTTCAAACTGATTGCTATTTGAACCTAATCTGTCATTGCTGGCTGCATTAGCTACAACAAACATTACATTTACATATTGATTTCTTATTTTGTTTTAGTGTAAATAATCCATAATTATAGTAAATTTGGTCTTTTGTTGACAAGAGCTCATATGACTCTGTAAGTTTAGAATGGAAATTTAAATTGCCATGTGTGATGCTTTTTAATTTAAAATCTTGATGTATCTGAAAGGATAAAAAGATCGCTGTAGATCATAAAATATTCCCAGAAACAAAAAAGAGAACATTTTGTAGGGCCTTTTGGGAAGATATAAATTATGAAGTATTAATGAAAAATTCAGTAGCACATTTGAAGTATATTATCTACATTTTTTCTAATAAAGTAATTTGAAAAAAATAACTGTTTTTGCTTCAGATTCAGGTCATATTTAAAAAGTAAAATCTACTGGAAATGAGCCCTCTAAGTCTGTACTTTATACTGATAGTTTTGTTTAAAATATCCACTACAAGAAAATAAACAACATATACACACAGCAGGAATGAAACAGGAAATATTTTAATCTTTATATTGGTGTTAATACTTTACTTATTGTAACTACATATACAGCATTATTTTGAGAAGTATGATTTCACTGTCAACAAGCTATATGTGTCAGTGAACATGATGTGTCAACAAATCCATGGTTTCCATTTACATTGATTAAAAGGTCTGTTGTATTTGTGAAGATAAAAATAAGGGGCCCATCCAATTGCAAAATGGTAGCTATCAGATTGTTCAAGAGTTTATTTATATGGTTTACATTTTTCTATAGAGATCAAATTTACATACAATAACATACAATTGTTTTTTGCAAATTTATTTATTTACAATTAAATTTTTTTGAGTGTAGTTGACACACAATGTTACATTAGTTTCAAGTGTACAACATAGTGATTCCACAAGTTTATACGTTATGCTGTATTCACCACAAGTGTAGCTATGATCTGTCACCGTACAATGCTATTACAATATCATTGACTATATTCCTTATATTGTGCTTTTTATTTCTGTGACTTATTCATTCCATAACTGGAAGCCTTTATCTCCTACTCCCTTTCACCCATTTTGCCCATACCTCAGCCAAAAATGTACAATTCTTAAGTTTCTCCCAGTTATAGGAGTTTTGACTAAAGCATATTGTTTTCTACCATGGATTTCAATGAGTGAGGTTTTAATTTGGAGGTGTATATATTTATATATTTATACATTTAGAAGCTTGTGTTCAACTGATAGCAGCTGTTTACATGGTGCGGTGAATACAAAAGTTCTAAAAACCCTTATTACATTAGTTAATGTAATAAGTATTAGTATTAGTATTAGTCAGGATGCTATAATAAAATACCATAGAGTGGGTGGCTTACACAACAGACATTTATTTCTCACAGTTCTGAAGGCTGGGAAGTTCAAGATCAAGGAAGGTACTGGTAGATTTGGTTCCTGGTGAAAGCCCTCTTCTTGGCTTGCAAATGGTTGCCTTCTTGCTGTGTCCTCACGTGGCAGAGAGAGAAAAAGCTCTGGTCTCTCTTCCTCTTCTGTTAAGGACACTAATCCCATAATGGGCGCCGCCTTCATGATTTAGCTAAATTTAACCTTCTAAAGGCCCTACCTCCAAATACCAGCACATTGGGGATTAGTCGTTCAGCTTGTGAATTCCAAAGAGACGCAAACATTCAGCCCATAAGAGCCCTGAAACCTAAATCTGAATTTGTTGTGTTTCCTAGTTTGGTTGTTTAATCTTGATGGATGTATACTTTATAACAATGTTTCTCTTAGAACTGTTAACTATTTTAATAGGAAGGCTAGGGTATAGGCTGCCCAAATCTGCCCACTGAAGACTTTAAGAGGGAATTCTTGATTTAAGAAATTGCTGGAAAGGAAATTCTTAAATTACTGTCATATTCTGGATGCAAGATACCCTGCCTGCTACTGTGCTACCCTATAAAATAGGCCTGCTGCTATTTGGCAGGAAGAAAGCCATACCTCTTCTTCTATTTAAATGTTTATTTATTTTGTGAGAGAGAGTGTATGCACAAGCCGGGGAGGGCAGAGAGAGAGAGAGGGAGACAGAGAATCTCAGGCACTGACAGTGCAGATCTCCCATGCAGTTCTCAAACCCACAAGAACCATGAGATCATGACCCGAGCAGAAATCAAGAGTTGACGCTTGACCTACTGAGCTACCCAGGCACCCCAGCCATTCCTCTTCTTATTAATCAGGAATTAACAACAGGTATATAGCTACATGATGATCAAATGATTGTTTCACTACCATAATGCAGTGTTAAGCTAACCTTGAAAAATCACTGCATTATACATATTAAATAGCCATGTGCTTTCTGCAGAAAGAGGATCTCTAAAGTGCTCTTTCAGTGTGAAATGAACTCAGTCAAGACAGTAGACTGTTAACATTTATTTCTTTTTTAAAAAAATTTCTTTTAATGTTTATTTTTGAGAGAGAGAGAGAGACAATGAGTGAGGGAGGGGTAGAGAGAGAGGGAGACACAGAATCCGAAGCAGGCTCCAGGCTCTGTGCTGTGAGCACAGAGCCCGATGTGGGGCTCAAACTCATGAGCCATGAGATCATGACCCGAGCCGAGTCAGACGCATAACCAACTGAGCCACCTAGGCACCCGTTACATTTATTTCTTAATGCTGTTGCTTTTATCAGTACTTGATCCATAGAGGCTAATAATTGGTGGTTTTTTATGCCCACATGTATAAAAATGTATGTAGTTTCAAATTTACTTACTGGGGCTTTTGTGTTAAGATTTGCTATACATTATTTTCTCCTTATTAAAAAACTGGAGAGGGTGCCCGGGTGGCTCAGTCAGTTAAGCATCTGACTCTTGATTTCAGCTCAGGTCATGATCTCATGGTTTGTGGTTTGAGCCCCTGGCTTGGGGTCTGCACTGAAAGCATGGAGCCTGCTTGGGATTATTCTCTCTCCTCTCTGCCCTTTCCCCCGCTCGCACGTGCACCCTCTCTCTCTCAAAAAATAAACAAACTTAAAACTGGAGGGCAATATAAAATGTATTAAATTAAGCCAGTGAATTAAAGGGAAATTGGTACTTACTAGAAGGCAGATATTTTATAGATGGCCTCTTGATTTCTGATAAATGTTCATAGTTTAATTGGAATAGGATCTCCCCAGGCAGAGGTGGACATTCTACTAATGAAATGGCACTATAAGTGTAAAACTTGTGGACAAAAAAGAAAGCAGAGCGGGATGTTCTACTGGAACTATTGCTGGAATTGTGTTGATGGCTTCAATATTGATGCTTAGCTATAACATTGAGAATGTTAAGGGAGTAGTTTGTTCCCTTCCTTCCTTCCTTCCTTCCTTCCTTCCATTCCCTCTCTTGTATCATTCCCCCCTCAATTTTATTTTATTTTATTTTATTTTATTTTATTTTATTTTATTTTATTTTTTTAATGTTTATTTTTGAGAGAGAGAGAGAGAGAGAGGGAGTGGCAAGTAGGGAAGGGACAGAGAGAGAGACATGTACAGAATCCGAAGCAGGCTCCAGGCCCTGAGCTGTCAGCACAGAACCTGACACGGGGCTCCATGAACTATGAGATCATGACCTGAGCTGAAGTTGGCTGCTTAACCAACTGAGCCACCCCGGTGCCACCCCCTGTTGCCCCAATTTTAAAATGAAGAAACTAGCTAGGAGAATTATGAGATGGTATATATGAAAATATCTAGCACTTGGTCTATTAATTGCCTAAAAATGTGAATGTTCATTGTATTATATTGTAGTGTATTTTTTACAAATAGTCACTAGCTTAAAGCTTGGGAATAATGTATGTGATTCTTATTACAATTTAAACATTAATTTCACTCTCTGAGAGTAGAGCAGTGGCAAGTTTTAACAGCTCTTATCTTTTGTAGAAAAAAAATCTTTTTGTTGGTAAATGCAAATATTCTAACTGAAAGGAAAATCATGATGAAAAATCAAAAATTAAATACCTTACAGTGAGAATAGAATATATATTCTATCGAAACCATTTCTTGCTTTGGGTTAAAATTGAAGGTTGTACATTTGCTTATACCTTTCCTTCTCCCTCTAATTGAAGTGAAAACATGCCATTAAAAAAATCATTTCATGTTATTTCTCACCCACCCACTTTGGTTGGCAGTAGTCCTTAGAGTTATTATAAAGGTTAAAAGTTACATAGCATGAATGACTGCATTTTGAAGGTAAAAGACTGCCTGAAGGTAGATTAACTGAGGCTAGCTATCCTAATCAACCATTAGAAGGCACTGTTAAAAAATTGCTCCTAGATGCAATAGCTATGAGGACTCATATCATTCTGCTAAGTAGCAGCTAGAATCTGTGTCTAGATAATATTGTAGCAATAAAGTCTTTGCCAGTTATACCAGTCACCACAGTAAATTCTTTACAGCTTTCCCCCCCATTTCAATTCCCCCCCCCCCCCCCAAAAAAAAAAACCTCAGAAAACCAAGAAACAAAATTTACTCAGTTCACATGCCAGATTCTGTGGAAAGCCTCTGTGGTTAAATTTAGGTATTCTTCCTCCTTATTTCCATAGCACCTTAGGAGAAGTGGTATTAGCATTCTTAGCAAACAGTACCATATGTGAATTGTAAGTTTACTTATCTTCCCATCTCTCAATAAACTCAGTGAAGGTAGACCTGTGATCTTACTGGGTTCCCTTTCTCAGTACCTGGAAAACAAATCCTAAGGGTTAGACCTGGGTGGCTGCTTCTTATTTTGTGTGTGTCTTTAAGCAAGTAACTTAACATCAGTTTTGCCATCTGTGAAATGGAAAATGATAATCATAACGTCATAAAGTTGACATGAATTTCTTAATGCCTGATGCCTAGTAGCACTCATTAAAGGCTAGCTATCATTGTTAATGGCTAAGTGAATGAGTGAGGCTGGAGTCTGAGGTCACAAATAATATCTTTAGCTTACTCCTCCAGACAAACCATTCTCACAAGGAATATGAATGTGGTATATCAACACCAAATAAGACCTGTGTAAAAAAAAGAACACTGTGAGGGAGTCTAGATAACATTAGGCCTAGTATAAAATTACATTCAATGCATCAAAAAAAGTTTTATCCTCTATGAACTCCTGCAGAGGAATGGAACTAAAACATGCTACTAAAAAACACATAGATCCTTTTATTAATGTTTCACTGTCATTGTAAGATTTCAGAGTATGAATACCCCTCAAAAGTGTTCCGTTTTCAGGATGCCTGGGTGGCTCAGTTGGTTAAGGGGCCAACTGTTAGTTTTGCCTCAGGTCATGATCTCCCAGTTCCTGAGATGAAGCCCCGCATTGGGTTCTGTGCTGACAGCTTGGAGCCTGCTTGGGCTTCTCTCTCTCCCTCTTTCTCTGTCCCTCCCCTGCTACTTCCCTCCCATGAATCTGCTTACTCTCTCAAAATAAAAATAAAACAGCTAAAAAAAAAAAGTGGTCTGATTCCACTAAGTTATATAACAGGGCACCTTAAAGCTTATATGCCATAAAAATTTCCACTTGGCTTTCTAAAATTTAATATTCACAGTTCTATGAAGGATTATTCTCCTTTTCCTGAAGAGGAAACAGAATTTACAGAGTAATTAAGTGTCTAAAATAGGGCCTTGTATGTGGTGGACATTCAGCAAATACATTGAAAGAATGTATGATTGACATTTCAAAGTCAAACAACTAGCAAGTAGTGGAGCCAAGGATTCAAATCTAGCTCTGTGACTCTTGAGCAGTTTAAACCTATAAATATTTTTTCTTGCCTAGTTACCTTGCCCCGGGACTATCCAGGAATTGTAGAACTACACTAAAGTGATGTTCTTCTAAAGTAGTCTGAGTCAGTGCTGGTCCTAACAAACCTTTTGCAAAATTACTGCACAGGTCTGCCAGTCAAGATCAAGAGACATATCTAAAGAATTGCATAAAGGCAAGCACTAAAAGTATTAGACATGTGTAGATCCATATGTAAAGATAAAGGAGGATCTATACAATAATCAAGACTTCTGGAATTCTGAGCTCCTTAGCCTGGCATTTGAAACCTCCATAATGGTCGTGTTTAATTTTTTGAAGTTTTCTTTTTCACAAACCCTTCATCACATCCCCTTATACTTCTTCCTTATTGCTTTCTGCACTTTTCCCTATATTCTCCAATCTCCATCTCTGCTCAAACTAGCCTATAGTCACCCTCCATATCTACGTGTCCAATTACTATCCATTCTTCTTCGTATTACTTCAAAGTACCGTTTCCTTTCTTCACAATCCTCACATCTGTTTTAAATTCTATGAGTAGTCTATCTTGACTATAACCAATAATAAGGGGACAAGTGGGTGGCTCAGTCAGTTGAGCTTCCACCTCTTGATTTCCACTCAGGATATGGTCTCACAGTGGTGAGATTGAACTCCATATCAGGCTCCATGCTTAGTGTGGAGCCCACTTAAGATATTCTCTCTCTCTCTCTCTCTCTCTCTCTCTCTCTCTCTCTCTTTTCCCCTACCCTCTCTCCCTCCCTCCCTCCTTCCTCACTCACACTCTCTCTGAATGAATAAATGAAAATAATAGGAATCAAATAATTATAGAAGGAATGAATGAATTGTGAACTCCTAGCAGGCAGGAGTCTTAATCATCTTTGTATCCCCAAAGCAGCCTAGCCATTTGGGAGATAGGATACTGATGTGTAAAGAACATAGAATTAAATATAATTTAGAAACTGGGTTTCATCTTTTTGTATCTGCATGACCTTGGGCAATTACTTGACCTTTTTGAACCACAATTTTGTGAATAAAATGGCACTTCATAGATAGTGAATGGCAATCTGTGAATGACTGAGTGAATGTCTCAAAAAAAAAATGACAGTTAGTAGTTCTTTATATGCAGTTCAGAATATGCAGCACTAACTACTCCTTAAATGTTTATAGGATTCAGTTGAATCACTTTTTATTATGCTAGTTGCCAAGGGAAATACTGATGAGTAATAAGATATCTATCTTTAAAAGACTTGTAGTTTTGAATTGAGGACTTCCACACATGAAACAAATCAAACTGTACAAAATATGCTATAATTATTAAATACAGTATATGATAAAGGAATTGGGAGAAAAGGAGGTCAATAATAAATAAAAATGGTACGTCATAAGGTGGTCTGAAAGCTGCAGTATTGGTAGGGTGGTTGTGAAGGAGGATGAGAATAACATGAACAGAGATTGAATTGAGTATGGTGTGATGTTTCTGACATGAGAAGTTAGCTAATCTCTAGAGCAAAAGCCAAATTTTGAAGAATAGTTGTGAAGTCAGTCTACCTATGAAAGGCCTTGAACTCCAAATAGGCTTTTCATTACTTGCCACTTTTGACCCCAAATTCATTTAGCATGCAGATAATTGAACAATTAACCCAGCCTCTGTTTGAGCCACATTGCATGCCTTTCACACACCCTTCGCTGTGGTCATAATGAGCTTTTTCCTGAATGTTGTCCTTTTTCTGACCTTATTGTACTTAACATCTCAGCATCAGTTGGTGTAATTGCTCATGCCCTTCCTAACTGAAACACTTTTTTTGACTCCCTTATGCTAGACTTTCTTGGTCTTTCTCTTATCTCACTGACCACTTATCAATCTCCTTTACTCTGACTCCTCCTCCTATGCTTGATTTCAAATGATTGGGATGCCTGGTGCTCCATCCTGGCCTCTCTCCTTTTCTAAGCAAACTATTTCTCTAGATTATTTCTTTTGCCCACAAAATCTAAATACTGTCTGTACGCTGTCAACTGTCCTGCTCTGAGCTGTCTTCCTTGACCTTCACCTCTGTATAGCTGTACATGATATCTCTTTTTGGATGTCTAATAGGCATCTTAACATGTCCAAAACTTCATTCTCAATTTCCCCAACCAATATGTTCCCACCCCAGTTTTCCTTGTTAAATCCAATTCTGTCCTTCCATTTGCTTAGGCCAGAAATTTGAGGTTATGTTTTTCTCTCATTCCATCAGTAATTTGTCTGGCTTCTACCTCTGAAAGATATCTGAACCTGACAACTCTTTACCATCTTTGCCTCTACTGCCCTAGTCCAAGTCACCACCACTTCTTACCAGGGCTAGCCTCCTAACTCTTCTAGCTCTCCCTGCCTTACTGTTTCCTCACTGTAGCCTGAACAGCCAGAATAATATTGTATACATGTAAATGTAAGTCAGCTCTTAACTATTTCCCTGTTTAAAACCTCCAGTGGTTTTCCCGTGCAATTACTATAAATATCAAGTTCTTTACTATGGTCTGCAAGGACCTACATGATCAGACTACTGCTATCTCTTTCTTATCATAACAGCTTCAACTTAAATGGCACTTCCTCAGAGATGCCTTCCCCAACTGTTCTGTTGAAAATAATTCCCTTCACGCTGTTCCTTTGTTACCTTTTTAATTGTAATCCTATTTTATTACTTCATGGCACTTAGTATTCTCTAAAATTGCTTACTCATTTATTTATTGTTTGTATCCTTTACTGGAATGTAAGTCTCATGAAAGCAGGGATCATGTTTGTTTTTTGTTTTTTTTTTTGTTCACTGCTGAACCCCTAGCATCTAGAACAATGTCATAAACATAGGTAGGTACTCAATAAATATTTGTTAACTGAGTGAATGAACTTACTACGTTCTGCCACTTGTTATTTCCTTGTCTAAAAAATGCCACCCTTCTGTCTTTCCCAGATGAAGCAAAAATTTCTTGTCTTCCAAATGATAAACACAAAGGTCCTACTTATCCAGCATATTTCAACTTATATTTTTCTTCTCCTCTAAAGCTTTCCTTAACCATTTCCCTCTTTCAGAGACAGAATTGAGCACTTCCTTCCATGTTTTCATTATGCTTTTTTCAATTTCTCAGTTGTACCTATTGCATTATACTCTGGCTGTTTATATATTTGTCTACCTTCTTAGATTGTGAAGTCTTTTATGGACAGGACCTATGTATTATTTGGGTTGATATTCTTAGCACATGGAATAATGTAAGACATTGAGTTAATGTTGATAAATAAATTAATCAAAATCTTAATACCTATAGTAGTTTTCAAGAAAGTAACATTGCTTTGTGAGATACAAAGATGAATAAGACTCTTGCCTTCTGGAAATTCACCATTTATTCATTATTTACTACATATTTATAGTGTGACAGGCATTATGCTTAAGTGCTAAGGATACAGTGACAAAGGTTCCTGCCTAAAGAAACTCTATTTTAGTTAGGTATTATTTCCTTTGATTTTGATCAGTAATATTTTATGCTATATATTGGTGTTTCTTTTTAGTCTATAATTAACCTGGGAACTCTATGGGAGACAGTGGGACAGAGATTAACTGCCTAACCCTAATCTTCTGTTGAATGTATGTTTATCATATAGTTAAAGATTAGCAAAGAAAGAATAATAAAGGCCAGAACTGTGTAGCACACCCAAATTGTCTTTCCACCTCCACCAGTCTGGCACAGTTATACCTGAGGCTGCCAGTATAGATTATTCATACATAATGGTGACAGATTTTTATTTTCTGGAGTGTTAACAGTGCTTCTTAAAATTGTCATAAACAAATAGAACTATGACTTATATTTCTTGTCTTAGGTGGTTAATTTCATTTACTCTTCATAGTTCTGATACATTTCTAACATTTTGGTTAATGTTGCTCTGAATTCTCCCAGTGTCTAAATTCTGTATATTTCTGAGTCCTAAGTGAAATCACAGATATTTTGAAGGAATCTGGGGATAACAATTAAAATTCTGTAGTTTTCAGTCAGTATCTTCTGAATTTTGACTGAAACCATATTTCTATTCTTACACAACATTCATGAGTATAAACAGTATTTTATATTTCTGTTCTTCTAAAACAGCTGTTTCACTTGGATTTGAACCAGAGCATTTGAGTATACATTTTAGTATTATATTTGGAATTTGATATAATTGAAAAATTTGGTTCTCTTGGAGGAAATACATATGTAGACAATAGCCTATGACTTCTAGAAAATTCTTATGTATGCAAAGTGTTTAGAATTGAAGTTTAAAAACACCTTGGTAGAGAAGGAGTTAACAGGTTAGCTCCCCTTGGTTGTTCTCAGCATGCTCTCTTGCCTTTAGGAGCTGAAGAGATGATACATTGGGCCCGGACATGCCTGTGTGGAGGTTATGGTACTCCTGGGGTTTTTGCAGCTAGCTGTAAAGCAAGCTAGAACATGTTCATCTCAGAGTTCCTTGTTTTTCTTTCAACCCTTTCAGTGCCCTGCAGGAGTCATTAAATCAAAACTTCATGCTGATCATCACCCACCGAGAAGTCCAGCGGGAGTACAACCTGAACTTCTCAGGAAGCAGTACTATTCAAGAGGTGAGTTATGTCTCACAGCTAAGGAATAAAGGTAGCTCATTATAGCTAATGTTGACCCTGTTAAAGAGGGCTTATCTGTTCTAGTTGGAAACTCTCTTTATGTTTCATTATTGGGTTCTTAATTTTAATTAACTGGAGCATCAATGATTACTGTAGATATATTAAATGACTTGACCTAGAAAGATAGATGTTATAAATGAGAGCTCTTGATAACTCTTAAAATAGTCAACTTAAAACCTTGCTTAGAAATAACTCATTGTTATTACATAATGCATTTTATGGTTTTATAGTAATGATTTAAAATATTAATTTGGAAATTGTGGACAACATGCATTTTCGAACATGCTTGTACTTTATTTGAACGGTTGCTTTCAAATACATTATTTACAACATGGCTTTTTCCAAAAGGAATTTGAGAAAGCTTTGCTTAAGTAGCTCAATCCCAACGTTGGACAGTATTCGTGAAATGCTGTTGGAGACTGTCAGTCATTTAGCTCAGAATATCTGAGAAGAGTCTATTTATAGTGTTAATATTTTCTTCAATGTGGCCAACCAGGGCCACTGTTTCAAAAAAGAACCGCCCCCAAGAGAGAAAAGGTACCTTCTTGCCTGTGGCCCCACCCACTTAAAAGCCAGTAATTTATCTCCATGGGGGGAAAATATTCAAGGGTTTGACAGGACTTGTGTTTAGAAACATTGAAATGACAGTTATAACACATTACCTCTTGTTAGTTGTTAAGACAACAATCATTTGTCTACTAATATTTTTATAAAGAGAATTATGTTTAATCTTGGATTATTTCATAATTTTTTTCTTGGACTACATTGGTTAAAATAATTACTAATGTCATAATGAAAGAATGAGTTGTTTTCACCTAGTCATTTTTCAGACATATATGAATTGTTTTAGCAGTGGTTAGACTATTAATGGTTTCCTTTTTTGATGTTTTGTCAATGAATTTCAACTTCTGAATTTGCCGTAAATAAATCACTGTTTGAAGTTTATTTTCTTTGTTTATCACTTGAATAGTTGGTTGACTAGTAAATTTTTCTCTGCCCATACTTTGAATCATAAGCTTGAATTTGATTTTTTCCCCAGGGTTTAAAAATATTAATTGCCATTTCATTCTTAACCTCTACAATGGGTGTTCTAGTTTCTAAATTGAAAGTTTTAATTCCTTGGAGAATCATTGTTGCTTTTACATTAAAAATAATGTTTAACTATGGCTATATTGCAGAATTTATTCTGGTAACTTTATGGTGTTAAAATTTAAGTTATATATTGGATGTAATTAAATAAGGAAATTTAGTTTCTAACAAGTAACTCCATTTTAATCAAGAAAAGCAAAAATAATATGAAGTAAATTTCATTCTGATTTACTTTTTTAAATTGAAGACTAGTATAATGCATGATGGATAAATATACACTTCTTTATTTCCTTTCTGACTGAAATTTTTATAGCCAAAATTTTAACTTTTTTTTTTTAAACATTTCCAGTTTCTATAGTTTGAGTGTGTTTCAATTTTCTCCCACAAGAGGGCAGAAAGGACTATTAAACTGATAGTCTAAAAATGCCATTCAGTGTTTTCAAATTAGCTTCTCTTATATTAACAAAAAGGAGCATAATGGCCAAGTTATTGTTTGATTTACAGATAATTGGCATATTGCAAGGAGGAGACTTAATTTCACCCTTTTAAATTAAACAGGGAGATTTAAAAAGACATAAAATATTCATTAATGTTCGGTGATTATAAAGTAGTGGCATATATTTATTTTGCCTTTATTACTGTTTCGATGGGAAAATACTGCAAATATTTCCGAAATCGAGTTGGCCATACTGACAAGTTGAAATGTTTAAGCAGCGTTAATGCAATCTGCTCACACCTGATATCCTATGCAGAATGATTCAAAATGACTACATCAATTATTAAAAGAAATATTTAAAATTCTGTAAATGTGCCATTGTGCGCCACAGTTGGCTGAAACTGTTCTCCATTGCCTGCAATTTAGATTATCAAATATATTTTAAGCCTCAAGGACTTGAAAACAGTAAACCTTTTCATACCATTTTCTAAATGAAAAATGTCCTAGAAATATTTTTGCAAAGACAGATATTCTTAACGTATTTCTTTGTAAGAGTTTGGTTTCCTCTTTTTCTTTTTTCTTTTTTTAAGTTTATTTAAAATAAGATTTTGAAATGCTAGGTGCCAGGACAAAATAAATGAAGTTTCTAATATCAGTTGCCTTTTATGAGTAGACAGGTACGTGTAGGCTCTTTTATTCTGTACAACTTAGAAAATGAATATGGATAACACTCTCTAGGCCTGGGATTACACTCTGTAGGTCTAGTCCTAAGACTTTTCTTCTTCAACTTGTGGAATACTTGGGGGGCAGGGAGGTAGTTGGGAAAGAATAGACGCTTTTATGCTACAGCCATGCAACCCAGAGTGACACTTAAGTATGTGGCTTTTTTTGTTGTATGATTAAAAGTCAGTTTGCAACACAATAAAAATATAATGTCAGTATGATTTTGTCATACTAGAAATGTTAGAATTTTTGTAGTACTAGAAATGTTAGAATTTTTGCTATGAATGTAGAAGCTTAGTGATGCCTTACATCCTAAATTATAAATTAATTTCTGTCATCAGTTTCTTTTCAGTGTTGTTTAATATTTCCTAGAATGAATTTTGACCAATATGTGAGGGAAAGGAAGAAAAACCACCTGATTTTTTTTCCAGTGTAGGAGTATTTTATTTTTGCTATAAGTGGGGGAAAAAAAGCCCATTTTTTTGATATTTTTAAATTTTGAAAACCTTGCATATACAAGAGAAAGCTTTTGTAATATTTTTGTCCCAGAGAGAAATTTCTATTAAATGAAATAGGGTTGAAAAGGTCCTATGAATTCAACTTTTAATTAGACAAAATACATTTTTTAAAATACTGAATTAGAAAATAGAACTTAGATGTAGTTTGAATTTCAAATAAACTCTTCAGTGACCATATGTTCATGCAACTTAGTGGTGATAAACCGATAGTTGTGCAAGTGTTTGTTCATTCTGGCTCTGTGTTCTCTTGCTTCACAATGCATGACTTATGTCCTTCGGGTGCTCTAGATTTTAATTTAGGCTAGTTAGATATTGGGATTTTTTTTTTAATCTCTTTACAAATCATTCCATTTACATTATCTTTCTACTTGAGGAAAAGACATTGATGGCATAAAACGGTCAGACTGGAAAGTTGGAAGTAGTTGTAAGCCTAAAAATCCTTTCTCTTTTTTCCATTTAACAAATTATCAGATAATATGACAGTAACTTTGTGACAGTCTTTCTTTCCACCTTTTTGGGTCCTGAAGTAGCTACTTGTCACACTTTAAAACAGTGAATTTCTTTGAAGATTCAAACGAGCTTACCTAATTTTAATGCATTTTCTTCACTGAGAATTCAGATTTTTAAACAGTTCATTATATTGATTGTAGTAATACTACTTTCTAATACTGTTAAAATCTGTGATTACAAATGCACTTGGGATTGGTTAAATTAAAGGAAAAAGATCAATTTGCCTACTGCAAATCCTAAACCCAGGTGTGGAAAAGGATATGAAGTCCCTGAAATCAAGCCAACTTTTCTTGGAAACTAATTCTTTGTTGTCCATATTACTATTGCAAAAGCTTCTATTAGGCAAAATATCCACTTTTCTTTGCAGATGTCATACAAACTTAAGGAATACACACATGACCCAGAATAACAGTGATAAGAAACCTAAGTATTTTTGGTATGGAATCATGGAGTATTATCTGTTATAGCAAGAAGCATGATGAATAGCTTTTAGAATTATTTAAATCCTCTTCCAAGTTTCACTTTACCCTAGAATTCTCACTGTTCTTATTAATGTTGATTTAGTTCTTAAGGGAAATGAAATGGAAAAATTGACAACCTATAAAGATATATCTTGCTTAGAAGAGTAAAACATTTCACTACTAATACTAGTGATTGTCAAATGAAGCCAGTGGTTTGAATTAGCAATGAGAAGTGAACTAAATACATAAATCATACCAGTCCTTAAAAATAATCTTGACTAAATAATTGTGAAATCATGAGGCTAGTCTGATTCTGCAAATTTGAAACGTGTTGGGTTTTATGTCTGTTTTCCTACTTGCTACTTTCTCAACTTGCTTGACTAACGTATATTTCAAACTAGTCTCCTCTGATGCTGGAGATCATTAACAACAATTAAACATGTAGTTTTTTACAGATTGTACTAATAAGCAATTTTCTGGTATTGGGTTGACTATAACTGTTTAACTAACATGCCCTTTCTCTAAATGTTTTAAGTATAGGTGTTTTTGTTTGTTTGTTTTTTTGTTTGTTTGTTTTCTAGTGTGGAGAGGGCGGGGGTGCTGGCACAGAACTGAAGAATAGAGTAGCTGAGAATGTGCATATGCAAGAGAGTAAATTAAATTGTGTGCTTGTTTAATTAAAAGTTTAAGTGATTTATAAATTTACTTCAAAATAAATGGCATATATAAACTCAATTAGAATGAACCCATTTTAATTAGCATATATCATAGTTTGATTTTTTAAAATTTGAAATCACAAGTGACATCTTAGCAAGAATGAAAGACATAATTTCTTAAGCAACTGGGCAATGAATTCAAGCCTTTATTCAGCTTTCAGAAAAGGAGATTATGAGTTTCTTTTAAATATGCATGTATATTATTAGTTTCAAGTTACATGTTATAATCTGTTGAAGTCATACCACTTAAAGCGAACAAATTGCTAATAATCATTTTATAAATATTGAGGTTACCTGTGATTCTTAATGAATCATCCCCGTAGGAAATAAGTTTAAGTAAAATTTACAATGTGGCCATTTGAAACTGACAAGTCTTTTTCTCTCTTCTCTCTCCAAAAACATTTTAGAATAATCTCTATGGGAAATTAAGTATTTAAGTATTCCTTCACCTACTTTCAAGAGGATAGGAACAATGAAATTTTGTTAAGATTTAAGGACAATGCTTTAGTCCTTTGTTACTTAAAATATGTGTATCCTAACATCTTCTTAGCTGACCATGTTTCATAATCTCTGATTTGTGTGTAGGTAGTTTTGAAATGTCTGGGTTGGGAGAAATTATGTTCAGTTATCAGAAACTAATAAACATAAGACATTTTTATATGCAAGAAAAGGCAGAGAGTAAATAATTGCACTGGTGACCAATACTGTAATAATCCTGTTTTACAATATGCACTTGACAGGTTGTAATAGTGCTAATTGAAGAGACTAATTCACACTTGCTTCATTCTATTCAAAGGCAAAATCAGCAGCTTGTTTTGCTTTTGACCAGATGGTCCTCATGAACACCTACTGTGCACTTTAAGTGCTTTACTAGAATTACAAAGGCTGGGGGCTGCGTTCGACTCCAAATGATTTGAGAAGAGAGAGAGAGACGGAGAGAGAGAGAGAGGGGGGAAAAAAAACCCTCTGTGCTCAATGGATTTGGTGCAAGTAAATTAATTCTAGTGGACCCATTACACACTGAGCCCCCTTTTCAAAGCTCTGAGCCTCCTCGCTTGCTCTGTAGCAATGAGAAAGAGAAAGAGAAAGGCAGATTACTGCAAACAGAAATAAAAAAAAGGGCTATGAAAGGGAGAAAAGAGGCCTTGAAGCCTTTCATATCATTTGAGTTTTTCAAGTGCGTTATTTTTGGGGAGGGTGGATATATGAAAAGCCAATTGGAGTTTTTTTTGTTTTAAAGTGCGCTATTTAAGCACCATGAATATAGGCGCAAGAGCAACAGTTGACTGAGTTTACTGTGGTGAAGCTTTGTGTCCAAGGATGAATCAAATTCATTATATTCAACTCTTTGTGTTTTAACATGAATGTAGGGTTAGTTTCACAAGACTGTGTCTGTTTAGGATAATTATAATTTAATATTTTCCTTTCATAAAGTTATCACTGTAGATGTCTAAAATTTTAATCAAAGCAGATTTCGTACATTGACTTTGAAGCACCCTGACAGTTTAAAATTCAAAGGAAAGCTTTTTTAGTTTTCAAAAGAAAAGAAAGGCTCATTCTAATGGCATTGAAGCAGAGATTATTATAACTAATTAGAAGTCACACATCTGTTAGCTTTTGGTTTGTGACTTACTTATGTATTTTTTGAGTAAAATATATACTTCAAAAATATATTGCGGTTATTGAGTGAACCCAAAGGGATAAATTGCACTTAATAGAGAACGTTTATTTGAGCCAACCGTTTTTGCAAATTTTTACGTGGTCCTGTAAAAATATGTAGTATATTAAAGTCCATTAAATGTGAATTGGAATTGTAGAATTAATTATCATAAATTGGAATGCAGTTCTAAACATATTTTCACGTGGTTCTTCTTAGCATAATACTAATAATTAGCCAAAGTTATTATGACATAACAAGAAGATATAGCAAGCCCAGTTTGTGCAAATTTATAGTTATTCTTATCCTTAAAGCTATTTGTGTACAATACTTGTAATTTGGAATACTGACACTGTAAAATAATGAATTCTTCTAAGTTATGTGTGTGAAGATACAGGAGATCACATCTAGGACATGTCAATTATTTTGTATGTTTTTATACTTTTAAGTTTAATTCTCTTGTGATATATTGTCACATGTTATACTTTTATTTGATGGCATACTGACATTATAATTCAAGTTCATTTTAATTATAGTTATTAGCAAAGAATACAACAAAATCATGCCAGTAATATGTAAGTTAATGATAATTGTAAATAATTCATAGAGAAGATTATTTCTTAAGTTTGGCCTGTCTCTTTAAATGAATGTTTAGCATTTATACTTTAAAAGGCATAAGACACCAATAACGCTTTATATATTAATATGTCTTAATTAGTCTTAGGAAATAAAATGTAGAAATGTAAAAACAACCACAAAAACATTTTAATTTTTATTTTTCAAAGACTTTTAATAGAGGGTAACATGCTTTCTTTGATATTTAAAATAAAATTTGATTTATTTCCTATTAATGTCATTACTTTGGGACTTGTTCATTGAAATATAAGTTTTGAGATGGGGAAGAATATAAGGGGAGTCCTCAAACCTTCAACCAACAAAACATAATGAAATTTATAAGCAATGAGGTGTAAATAAATTGATATCCTTAGGGAGATAAGGATTTCTAGAAAAAATATGAATGACTAGGAAATGCTTACTGAAAAAAAAAATTTTTTTTTTTTTTTTTTTTTCAGTTTAAATCGAAGGTAAGACTACTAGATTCTCTTTCTTGTAGGTACCATACAAAGCTATCTTTAAATCTAGGACTTCAGTTAGCAGACGTGGATTGACCATGCAATCACTTACTTTTAGGTGGGGCTGATTCTTTGGTTTCATAGGCATAGTAGTTTGAGCCTTTCTCCTCATGAAGAAGAGTTTATTTCAGCATTAAAATATTAACCCCTAGATTCCTGATGCCAGAGACAAGCTTCTGTCCTCTAAGGGAAGGGAAAAAGAGAAAGAAACCTTTTTCTAAGGTCTGGAAGAGGCTGAAATTTTTAACAGACCTTGGTAGGTACTGGGTTACTTAAGCTGAGAAATATTTTAACATTTAAGTATCCTCCAGCCATTAAATAAGAATAATAACTTCCTCATTCTTCTCCCTACCCAACACCAGCAAAAAAAAAAAAAAAAAAAAGAGAGAGAGAGAGACAGAAGTAAATCAGAGGTTGGGTAAGTGAATGTAAAGTGCTCATAAACATAACCTAGATCAAGTCAAGGTATATTAAGGCCTACATGTTGAAAATTATTTACATGTTTATCCTTATATACCAAAGATTATTTGGCCATAAACCCCTTACAACATCTGTTTATGATCATTTTTCTTTTGTCTAATGTGTCTTGTATATGACTTAATGCTACCTAGTCAAGGAGTTCTTCTTCAGACATATTTAGTATGGAAAATAAAACTTAAACAAAAATCCTATAGCTCAGTTTAGAGCTATATTAACCTTATTATAACCCTCAATATGTTCCTTTTTTTAAACATATTTTTAAAAGAAAAAAGACTTTAAAAGCTTGTAGCAAACATTTTTTATAAATGACAAAATGTATTCCTTGCTTTGTGGTCATTGCGTGACCAGACAGTAGAGTACTGGATTGTTTTAAGGTTTTTACAGCTGCAAGGCAAAAGCATCTGCTCATTGCAAAGCCGGCATTGTTTAATTTTGACACTGACTTCTCCATGCGTCTTTACCAAGCACTGGATTAGATGCCACTAAGATGAAATTTGTTTTAAGTTGCTCCCAAAGTGCAGCTGTCCCCATATATGGCCTAGTAGCTTAACCAAAACAGACAGACATAGGATCAATCAGAATCTTTGTACAGGGTCACCTTACTAGGCTAGAGAGGTTCAGAGAAAGAATGTTAATGATATTTATTGTGAAGAACTGCAAAATTAGTTTCCAAGCTGATTTAGTGTATGTAGAAGTATACCCTTCCCCATTTTAGGGCAATAGGACCATTATTAAATATTTAGATCTTAAGGTGGGCTATAATGGTCCAATATTAAGGTGCCTATATAACACCAGGCATTATTCTTCCACAATGGATTGAAAGAAAAATGATCAGTTTATTGGTCACTAAGGTAGTAATTGACTGAAAATAAAACTCAATCTAAAATGGCTCTGCTAAAATCTTGAGAAGTGGACATTTTTATAGAATGATAATTTTTCTTTAATGTTTCAAGTGAATGAAAAATGAAAGAGCACCTCACTTCCCGGGTTTCCTGGGATTGTGTGAATTTCTACCCAGCTGGTCCAAATTGATTGATACAGGGCCAAATATTTGTCTGCCTACATTTCAAAGTCTATAATTTGCTAATGAATTGTGGTAATAATCTTTCATCATACATGAAAGATTTAGCCAAACAATTTGCTAAGTATGTATTTTGATCATAAAATTTTTGGACTTACACCAAGCTTTACATCTATTTTACAGCTTATGCATGGGGGGTGGAGGGAGAGCAGGGGGAGAAATAATACTGAACATGAATACTTGATGGAAAGGGATGAAGGAAATAAGGGAAGAAGGTACTTTGGAAAACAGTAATGCTGGGAAAGTCCTATGCGTAACAGTGGAAAACAAACTGGATTTGCACTTAAGAGTACAAAATAGGATTTTTAAAATGCCACCAGTTTCAGCCTGTGGTCTCCAGAGGTATGGTATCCATGCAGATGAAGTCAAGGAAGGAATCTTTTCCTTTTTGGCTATAGCTATTCCACACATTGATTATGGATAATTTCTTAAAATCTTTATGTTAGAAAAGCCAAATCCCCACAAATTGAGTGTAATTGAAGGCATAAGAATAAAAGCCAGAGGTTTGTTGGGGTTGATTTAGAGACTTAAAAACACAAAACAAAACAAAAAAAACAGTGAAGAAATAAATGTGATTTGGCCAATTCCAGAAGGTGAGAGAGGAACCTCCCAGGTTAAGCTTTAGAAATGACAATGGGCATCCAAGAAAATATTTTTTCCCTTTAAAACAAAGACTGTACAAAAGACAGTGATGCTCATATTTGTGTGGGGGCACATATTTAAGATTAAATAACCCCCATTTGGAAAAGTATAAGTCTTATTGATGTATTTTTGGAGAGCATCATAAAATACACTCCAGAGAGAGTCCAGGATTAGCCAATGGAGTGAGAGAACAAGAAAAGGTTCTAAATAAGACTCTATCATGTATATGTAATTTCTCTTTCATTGTTAGAGATCAAGGTGCCATGACTTATTTGATTGATACAGACTGAATTGTTTTCAAGTTGTCCATGAAGACAAAATTTAATAATATTGATAAAGTTTTCCTTGCTTTGCAAGTAGGTAGTTAAAATTTAAAAAGCAGATAGCTAGAAAGAGAGAAACCATATTGTAAGAGACTGAACCTTCCATTTTACAGATTTTAAAGATAAGCAGCTCTAGAGTTTTTACATACCTGCTGGACCTCTCTCGAATATGTCATCTTTCTGGAGCATTAATTTCTACCCATTTATGTAATCCTCTTTTCTCTGATAGAGCTAAACCTGTTCTAAATGTTAGTACAGTGAAGATCTATCCAAAGTGGAAATTCCTAATGTATATAGGAAAGTTAAAGATTTATATATCAAGCTACAGCTTTATTTCAGAGTAATTGAAATCAGTTGACTTTCTCAGCCTCTTTCCTTCTGTTTTCCCATTTTTTCCTATTTCATTGATTTAATACTTGTCATAATTCTTTTGTAAGTATATTGTTACCATGTTATGGTAGTGACGTTAATGTTGAAGAGATCCTCTAATCATTACAAAGGAAAAAAACAAATCATATTTAAATAAACTCAGTTACAAGTGAGATAGTGACATTCCTGATTCTCGTTAATAATTTTATAAAAATTACATTTCAAAAACATTTAAGTTATAGATTATATATGTTAAGTTCAAAATATGCTGTTGCCATTTGTTTCTAGTGCTTTTGGTATTCTGTTATCAAAAGCAGTATACATTTATTTACACGCCTGCCTTTGCCTGATGAAAATGTGAAGTATTTCCTGCTAAGAGGTATATTTGTAATGTCTAATAATAATAATTATTATTATAATAGAATATCAGTTTGGGGTGCCTGGGTAGCTCAGTCGATTAAGCATCCGATTCTTGATTTCAGCTCAGGTCATGGTCTCACAGTTTCTGGGTTTGAGCCCATATCAGACTCTGTGCTGATAGTGTGGAGCCTGCTTGAGATTCTTTACCTCTCTCTTTGCCCCTTCCCTGTGCCCTGTGCACACGTTCTCTCTCCCAAATTAATAAATTAAAAAACAAAAGAATATTAGTTCATTTCTGTTGAATTGGGAAATACTTCCCCTACCCTTCTCATTGTAAAGAAGGGAATTTTAATAAGGTATTTTTAAAGCAAGGCTGCTGTTTTTTTATGGATAAAATTTTTGTTGCTGATAACAGGTATGTACATGGATCACTTTGCTTGGAATTGGAAATTTCAGAAATATAATAAAATGTCTTACAAGTTGTAATTTCTATTGGTAATTGGAATTTCAAATATTGTAGCTAGTTTTTGTATATAATGACTGGAGCAACATGTAAAGCATGACTCTAAAAGTGATTGATACATTAACATGCATACATTTCATCAATTTAAATGAATGTTGATGCCTTCAAATTAAACATCTGTGTTATTGATATACATATCCTCTGTTGCTCAAAAGTTTTTTTAGATTTCCAGGAACTAGTTTAAGAGACTATGATTTTTTTTTTTTTATTTTTTTTTTTACTTTTCTTTTTGAATGGCCTCACTTATGGCCAGTCTTTCTTCTATGATGGGGAGAAATTGATTTGTTGCAACTGCCAAAAGTAATTGGAAACAAAATGTTGTGAGGCAGGTGGTATTCAATCTGGGTGGTCAAATTTTTGGTTATTCTCTCTTTCCTGAGCTTCTTGTCTCCTTGTGAATATATATTCTGTTTTAGCATTTATCACACTCGTTTGCAGTTATCTATTATTTTTTCCCCGTTAGACTAAGACCAGGAAAACTATCAAATTCATCTCTTTATTTGTGGACCTTCCACTGAATTTGTTACAGAGTCTGTATGCTTAATGAATGACTGAATTTAAAGAGAGCAATCTGTAACTCAGTGAGCTTGTTTGCACCTGAAGGCATTTGCAAAAGTGAAGTCATTCAAGTAATGTTTCTGGTATTTCAAGCATTTCTTTTTTTTTCTTTAATTTTTTTTAAACGTTTATTTATTTTTGAGACAGAGAGAGACAGAGCATGAACAGGGGAGGGGCAGAGAGAGAGGGAGACACAGAATCTGAAACAGGCTCCAGGCTCAGCTGTCAGCATAGAGCCCGACGTGGGGCTCGAATTCACGGACTGTGAGATCATGACCTGAGCCGAAGTCAGACTCAACCTACCGAGCCACCCAGGCACCCCTCAAGCATTTCAAGAATTAATCTTGATATAAATAGGTGCTTCCTTAAGAGGGTTATTATGAGAGGATCTCTGATTTGGCTATATAAATTCTCACTTACTTGTTAAAAATGAGACCGAGAATAGATAGTTTGCACAAAAAGTGCAAAATAAAATTCTAACAATAACATAGATTTATATCATCCTTAATTTGTAATACCTGCCAGGTCACTTCTTGGTGCTTTCTTTGTAAATGAGGTTATAGCTGGTTTTTAAAAACTTTTCTGAGTCTAGGGAATGCAGTGAAACAGATTTTAATAAAACTAACAGTATTTCTCAATTGACAATTAAGTAGTTTGTGATAAGTGGAAAGATCATTACACTAGGGTATGGGGAAATCTGAGTTCTAATCTTCCTGCTACTAACCAGCTGCGTGCTCATCTAGCCCTGAGTAGCTTGGTATTTATTTTTCCTTTGTTTGACTTTTTCATAATATAGAGCAGCAGAAACTCAAAGTTTTTGCTAGTGAAAATATAAAATGTCTTGGAACTTTAGGCATAAAGTCCCTTTGTCCCATTGAACCTGGTGTATACTTGTATTGCAGCACTTCTATCCTTTTGTTTTGTGTTTTTCCTTCTCATGGTAGGCTTCTTGAAGGTAGGATCTCAGTCATTTAATCTTCATATTTATAGTACTAAATGTAGTATCTAGCACCTTATAAATGATTATTGAATGAGCACACATTTACATGAGTCACCATTCAGTGGTTGAAAAGAAATTGGGAAACCTGGATTCTAATATCTGATGTTTTGCATTATAGATGTATGAATTTAGGCAAGCCATTTAACTACTGCTGTGAATCTGAGTCATTTATGAAAATTAGGAAATGGTTTCAAAGGAGTTTCCTGCTTCTAAAATTTGGTCATGATGTGTGAATTTAGCGACTTCATATATGCTTCAACTGAACCTTGTGTGTGAGGTGGGGATGGAGGAGAGAGAAAACTGGTCAATAGGTAGTCACTGTGTGTATAAACATGCATATTTGTCACTGTGGAATGTAAATATCCCTTTAATCCTTAAGGTGTTATTTAAGAGATTCAAAGTTGAAATAGAGGCCTCTGTTGCCATGGTGTTTGAAGTTCTATAATTGAGAATTCTTTCTGAATAATAAAGAATTGTATTTTTATCTTAAAGTACAGTTTAACCTTTTTTTTTAATGTTTATTTTGAGAGACAGAGAGACAGAGAGAGAGAGTGGGGGAGGAGCAGAGAGAGAAGAAGACAGAGAATCCTAAGTAGTCTCTGTGCTGTCAGTGCAGAACGCGATGCGGGGCTTGATTTCAAGAACCATGAGATCATGACCTGACCCCAAATCAAGAGGTGGACGCTTAACCAACTGAGCCACCCAGGTGCCCCTATCCTTGAATACATATGATGTGATGAGACTTTAAAGGTGAATTGCATAAACATAACAAGTTTTTCTAATATATAAGAAGAATTTTTAATAATTGAGATGCATAAAAGTAAATGGTATTTTAATTTAACATCTTTAGTTTCACTTGTGGTAAGTGAATTAAAATTCTGTGAGAATATCCAGACTATAAGGATACCAACATAAGGATACACCTATAGATCAGTAGAACAGAATTAGAAGTCAAGAAATAAATCCCTTAACACTCAAGGTCAATTAATTTTCAGCAAGTTTGCCATGACAAACATGGAAAGAATCGTGTTTTCAACATGTACTGGGACAACTGGATATCTATATGCAAACAAATTAAATTGGACTACTCTTTCACATCATATGTAAAAATCATTTGAATCGAAGACCTAAATATAAAAGCTAAAACTATAAAACTTTTAGAAGAAAATATAGGAATAAGTCTTTGTGACCTTGGGTTAGATGATGGTTTCTCTAGATATGACATCAAAAAGACAAGGAACAAAAGGAAAAATAGATAATTGGGCTTAATCAAAATTAAAAACTCTTCGGTCTCTCAAAGAGCACGATCAGTGAAGTTAAAAGAATACTCACACAGTGGAGGAACATATTTACAAATCATGTATTGATAAGAAACCTGTATAAAGAACTCTTACAATTCAACAATAAAAAGACAACCTAATTTAAAAATGGATAAAAGATTTGAATGGATATTTCTCAAGAGAAGATACGCAGTCAGTATGTACATGAAAAGTTGTTCAACATCTTTAGTCATTAGGGAATTGTAAACCAAAACCAGAATGAGATACCATTTCATACCACTAGGAATGGCTAGGATAAAAAAGATGACAATAACAAGTGTTGATAAGATGTTGAGAAATCAGATATTGCTGATGCAGTAGCTTTGGAAGACAGTTTGCCAGTTCCTCAAAAAGTTAAATGAAGAGTTACCATATGACCCAGTAATTCCACTCCTAGACATATACCAAAAGTATTGAAAACATGTCCACACAAAAACGTGTGCATGAATATTGACTGCAGCATTATTCTTAATAGCCAAAACATAGAAACAGTCCAAATGTCCATCAACATATTTGATGTATGAATAAATAAAATATGGTATGTCCATAAGTGGAATATTATTCAGTCATATGAAAGGAATGCAGTACTGATATGCTGCAACACAGGTGAATCTTTAAAAAAAAAAAAAATTATGCTAAGTGAAAGAAGCCTGACACGAAAGGCCACACATTATATGATTCCATTTATATGAAATGCCTAGAATGGGCAATTTATATAGGCAAAAGGTAGATTAGTAGGGCAGTGAAACTACTCTGCACCATAATGGTGGATACATGTCTTTATAAATTTATCCAAACATACAGAATGTACAACACCAAGAGTGAACCCTAATGTAAAGTATGGACTTTGGGTGATAATGGTGTGTCAGTCAATGTAGATCCATCATTGGTAATAAATATACTACTTTGGTGGGGGACGTTGCTGATGGGGAAGGCATGCATTTGTTGGGGCAGAGGATATGTGAGAAATCTCTGAACCTTCTGCTGAATTTTACTATAAACCTAAAACTACTCTAAAAAAAAAAGTCTCTTTAAAAAATTAAGAAGTAGGTTAGTGTTTGCCAGGAACACATGGCTGAGACAGAAAGGGGAATGAGTAGTAGCTGCTGATGAGTACAGGGTTATATTTGTTGTTTTGCTTTGTTTTTTTGTTTTGTTTTTTACATTTCATTAATAATAACCCACCAGTTACACAACACAAATGCATTTAAAATATTAAATATCTTTAAATAATTGTTTATTTACATATTTTATAAATAAAGTTGTATCTAATGAGAAATATAATGTAATTTAAACACAGTGATCTTCACATGTGGATTCAGAGTTTAATAATTAGGAAAGTCAATTTAAATCTTCATGTTTATGTGTGTACAAATTTGTTTTTGTGCACATCTCTCCCTACTTAAACTCATTTTCAGAATTATTTTTTAAATTTTTTTAAAGTTTATTTGTTTATTTTGAGAGACAGAGAGAGAGGGAGGAAGGGAGGGGCAGGCGGGAGGGGAAGAGAGAGAATCCTAACTATACAACTAATACAACTAATTCAATCATAATTTTGCAAGGTAACACCACTTACGAACTGTGAGATCATGACCTGAGCTGAAACCAAGAGTCCAACACAACTGACTGACCCAGGCGCCCCTCATTTTCAGAATTCTAAGATAATATAACTAAGAGCATACTTGGCTTTGCAATAAATATCTGAATTTGCCATAGGTATGATTTTTCTGTGTTTTTCATTGTAAAATTTACATAACATAAAATTGACCCTTGTGACCATTTTTGAGTGTACAGTTTAGTGGAATCAGATATATTCACAGTGTTGTATAACCATCACCACTATTCATTCCCAGAATTTTTTTCATTTTCCCAAATTGTGACTCCATACCCATTAGACAGTAACTCCCCAATTCCTCTCTCCCCTCTAGCCCTGGCAACTACCATTTTACTTTCTGTCTCTATGAATTTGACTAGTCATATAAGTGGATTAGTATTTGTCCTTTTGTAACTGGCCTATTTCACTTAGCATAATGTTTTCAAGGTTCACTCATGTCATAACATTTTTCAGAATTTACTTTTTAAGGCTGAATAATATTTCATTGTATGTATATGCCATATTTTGTTTATCCATTCATGATGGGACATTTGGGTTGGTTACACCTTTTGGCTATTTTGAATATTGAACAGAAGTGTACAATCACCTTATCAAGCCCATGCTTTCAATTCTTTTCAAATTATACCCACAAGTAAAGCTGGATCATATGGTAATCCTGTGTTTAAGTTTTTGAGGAACCATCATACTGGTTTCCACAGTGGCTGCAACATTTCACTTTCCCACCAGCAGTGTATAAGGATTTCAATTTCTCCACATCCTCACTAACATTTGTTTTTTTCTGTCATTTTGATAATATCCATTTGGATGTGAAATGGTATTTCATTGTGGTTTTAGTTTGCATTTTCCTAATTGCTAGTATTGTTTGTTGAGGAAGCATCATTTCATGTGCTTATTGGTCATTGTATATCTTTATAGAAATATCCACTCAAGTCCTGTGCCCATTTAGGAGGATATTCTTTATGGAGTGATGAAAACATTCTGGAATTTGTTAGTGATGATGGTTGCACAAGTTTGTAAATGTGCTAAAAACCACTGAATCATACACTTAAAAGGAATAAAAAATAAACAAAACCAAAAGTGGATATGGAGAACTGAGAGCTTATAAGAGAACTACAACTACAAGTTGAATAATTGTACCAAAAAGGAAAATTAAAGAATCAGGGATGGTGCTACAAGGATAAATTATATAAAAACACCCAGTTTCAATTTACCAATGTTTACCAAGAATTTAAAGAACTCTTTTTGAGATAGTAACTAAATCTCTCTCTATTTAAGTTAAGCCAAGAGAAAATGGACCTTGTAATGTTGGAGGTATTTTTTTTGGGTTTGATGTTATTAAGCTTTGGAGAGTTTTATGAAGTCAAATTTTATAAGCATTTCTGTTAAATATTTATTTTTTTTGTATGTGTCTACTTGTACTCTTTTTTTTTTCCTATAATTCATTTATTTTTTATAATTTACATCTAAGTTAGTTAGCACATGGTGCAACAATGATTTCAAGAGTAGATTCCTTAAGCCCCTTACCCATTTAGCCTACCCCCCTCCACAATCCCTCCAGCAACCCTCTGCCTGCTCTCTATATTTAAGAGTGTCTTATGTTTTGTCCCTCTCCCTGTTTTTATATTATTTTTGCTTCCCTTCCCTTATGTTCATCTGTTTTTTATCTTGAAGTCCTTGTATGAGTGAAGTCATACGATATTTGTCTTTCTCTGCCTAATTTCGCTTAGCATAATACCCTCTAGTTCCATCCACATAGTTGCAAATGGCAAGATTTAATTCTTTTTGATTGCTGAGTCTTCTTTATCCATCCATCCATCGATGGACATTTGGGCTCTTTCCATACTTTGGCTACTGTTGATAGTGCTGCTATAAACATTGGGCTACATGTGTCCCTTCAAAACAGCACAGCTGTATCCCTTGGATAAATACCTAGTAGTGCAATTGCTGGTTCCTAAGGTAGTTCTATTTTTAATTTCTTGAGGGACCTCCATACTGTCTTCCAGAGTGACTGCACCAGTTTGCATTCCCACCAGCAGTGCAAAAGAAATCCTCTTTCTCCACATCCTCGCCAACATCTGTTGTTGCTTGAGTTGTTAATGTTAGCCATTCTGACAGGTGTAAGGT
The DNA here is from genome assembly GCF_023721935.1 of Panthera uncia. Taxonomy (NCBI): domain Eukaryota; kingdom Metazoa; phylum Chordata; class Mammalia; order Carnivora; family Felidae; genus Panthera; species Panthera uncia. The sequence continues at coordinate 64,871,009 of NW_026057585.1, forward strand.
GGTATGTCAGTGTGGTTTTGATTTGTATTTCCATGATGATGGGTGATGTTGAGCATATTTTCATGTGATGGTTGGCCATCTGGCTGTCTTCTTTGGAGAAGTGCCTATTCATGCCTTTTGCCCATTTCTTCACTGGATTATTTGTTTTTTGGGTGTTGAGTGTGATAAGTTCTTTATAGATTTTGGATACTAACACTTTATCTGATATGTTGTTTACAAATATCTTCTCCCATTCTGTCAGTTGCCTTTTAGTTTTGCTGATTCTTTCACAGCTTCACTCTGCAGAAGCTTTTTATTTTGATGAGGTCCCAATAGTTAATTTTTGCTTTGGTTTCCCTTGCTTCCGAAGATGTGTTGAGTAAGAAGTTGGTGCGGGCAAGATCCAAGAGGTTTTTACCTGCTTTCTCCTCGAGGATTTTGATGGCTTCCTGTCTTACATTTAGGTCTTTCATCCATTTTGAGCTTATTTTTGTGTATGGTATAAGAAAGTGGTCCAGGTTCATTTTTCTGCATGTTGCTGTACGTTTGCTGAAGAGACTGTCTTTATTCCATTGGTTATTCTTTCCTGCATTGTCAAAGATTAGTTGGCCATATGTTTGTGGGTCCATTTCTGGGTTCACAATTCTGTTCCATTAATCTGAGTGTCTGTTTTTGTGCCAATATTTAGTTATTTTTAAGTGTTTGTTTATTATTTTTGAGAAAGAGAGAGTGCAAACACGAGAGGGGCAAAGAGAGAGGGAGATAGAGGATCCCAAGTGGGCTCTGTGCTGACAGCAGAGACTCCAGTGCGGGGCTTGAACTCATCAACCCTGAGATTATGACCTGAGCCAAAGTCAGACACTTAACTGACTTGAACCACGCAGGCACCCCTCTGTTAAATATTTAAAAGGGGACAGATCCTTACTTTGCTTTTGACTAATTGATTATAAGTGTATTGCACAAGTAGCATAACATCCCAAATGGATTAATACCAACTTTTCTGCACAGTGATAACATGGACACAAGTACTGTTAAAGGGTACTGATTATATCATACAGAGTTTCTTTGACTAGTGCTTTTTTGCAGAGTGCTTCCATTAGTTTGTTCTGTTAATGTGAATGTAGTAGAAGAATATTTGAGCATGGACTAAATATTTTGTATGGAGAATAAAGATATTAATTAGTGTGTTAGGAAAACATGTTCTCTGTGAGGAAATTATCATGTACTTATAATTTAGTGGAGATCCACTAAAAGAAGGAGTGATTTTTTATTTCACAGTAATTTGAATGAATTTCTATGGAGATTCTTCCAGTCAGTAATATTCTAGTTGTTGATAACTACATTGAGGGGAAATGAGGAGGAAGCTTCACATTATGTTAGTGTTTTATACTTTACAACTTCCTCTCCCTTACCTTAATGCATTTGATTCTTATAGCATCTGCTGGTGTCAGACTTGCTGCATATTGCTGTGCAAGTCGAAAATGGCACCTTCTGAAATTCTGAAATACAGTGGTCTTGATGAGGTTGTGAATGTAAGACTCAATGAATGTAGTCACCTTTACTGCTATACAAATAGAGATATTGGGGCCCCTGGCTGGCTTAGTTGATGGAACATGTCACTCTTGACCTTGGGGTTATGGGTTCGAGCCCCCATTGTGTGTAAAGATTACTTAAAAAAATAAAATATTTTAAAAATAGATAGATGGATAGATAGATAGATAGATAGATAGATGTACTGATGAAGATTATAGGTAAGTGGTATAAGAGTCCCCAATGAAGACATTGTTTTTTCCCATTGTATGATTTGTAGTGCCTTCATTTATATCATTTACTAAACCTTTAATCCATTAACATGGTCTATACTGAGAAGCCTCGCCTACCTCATCCTCCTCCTATCTCACTATATAGACTCTTTGCTCATCTGTAAAATTAGCAGTGGTAATATTACTTGCCACAGGTATTATTTAATTATGAGAATAAAAGTGAGATGGTATAGGTGAATATAACTTTATTAACTCTAAAATACTTTTTATAGGAGTTACTCTTTTTTCCATGTATCTCAGATTTTACTAAATGATATTACTTGTCTCTAAACATGCCTCACTGTTTTTAAAAGAGTTTCTTTAACTCTTCTCCTTCTGCTTGACCCCTTCTCCTCACACTGTTCAAAGATCCCTCCCCACTAAATATTTCAGGAAGACCATCCTCAGGTGATACATCCTTTAGGAAGTCTTCTGTAATCTTCTGTCCAGTTATAAATGTAGGCTCTCCTTACTTCTTGATTTTGCCCTTATATGCCACAATGTAATATTGTGCTTCATGCACAATTTATATTCTTGTCATTGATCATTGTTCAGGTCTTTGAGGAGAGGGGAGCTATGTCCTACTGATCTTTATGTTCTCTACAGAACTGAATAGAATGCTTTAAGATTAGTTGGGGGGGTAGAGAATATAGAAGAAGAAAAAGCATATGTTGAAATGGAATTCCATTCCACTGTTCTAATCACACTTAACATATGTATCTGTTTTAGCACTTAACTGGTGTTACCTTGCAAAAATATGATTGAAGTCATTAGTTGTATAATTCTGTAGCTAACTCCCGTCAGTGCAAAAAAGCTGATTGCTAGATACCCTGGAATTTTGTGAACCTGATAAACTGTTGATAGTTTGAAATTGGCCAGACTTGAGAGTATTTACCCCATGTAAATTGGCTAACTCTACAAATTGTGGCTTTTTGTTTGGTTTGTTTGGGAGAACCATTTTACCAGCCATTGCTAGTTGTGTGTCTCTAGCCCAGAATAGATTGTGAATTCCTTCAGTTTGATTTCTGCTTCAGTGCCTAGCCTATGATAGGAATACTCTTTGTAGAATTAATGCATAAATAAGTGACTGACTTTATCAGCTGCCTTATTCCTCTACTGTCTAATTTCCTGCTGGCAGAGACTGAATTTCAGAGTCAAGTGTATTTTTTGAGACCAAGATGAAAAATGGCCCATTGTCATGGGCTGCAGTTTTCTTTCTCCTTCAGAGTTTGACCTAAAAAAAAAAGTCTATTGGAAATCAAGACTATTAAACACAGATGTTTCAATAGCACAGTAAGGATGGCATTTCTGTCCATTATCACCTTGTTAAACTACTCCTGCTATGACTTTGCTGCCTACTAAGTTTTTGGCATCCTTGCTTAACTGACTGACTCACCTTTCAATTTCCAAGTTGGAAGCCAATAGTGTGAACCACCTCAAATTAGCTGAAAGATTTCCTTTCACATTATAAGAGGTAACTAACTGATTAATTCTCTCTAGTCATAGATGATACAAATACCGACAAATTAAAATATAATGTCTTAGACTTAAAATATTACTAAAATTGCTATATTTAAACAACTTACATTATTTTTTCTATTATTTTTCTATTAAAATTTCAGTTTTATAAAAAATGACCTTTATATAAAATGGTATTTAAAGATGTTAAGAGTCATTTGGATTTTTTTATTTTTTCTAAAACATTTTCCATAACCATGATACATGTAAGTTTCAAAAAAAAAATGCTGTGCTTTCTGACCATTCCATATGCCATCTATTGCCATCTAAGCTCAAAACCATTTTTAATTTCTTTAAAATTTTGAAGTAAACACTATATTCAGATCTCAACCTTAAGTATTAAAAGAATAGAAATAGCATCTTTCTGAAGTTGTCAGTTTATGTTCTATCAATAATATTTATGTTACTTACAATACTTTAAATCCCTTTCAAAAAGGCTGAAATGAGGGCACCTGGCTGTCTCAGTCAGTAGAGTATGCGACTCTTGATCTTGGAGTCGTGAGTTCAGGCCTCACATTGGACACAGAGTTTACTTTAAAAAATAAAAAAAGAAGGGTGAGATGTACCAGTATGTATTGAATAAGTAGCATGTTCTTTTTTGTAACCAAGGAGGTAAATAAATCACCAACATAAATTTTTCATTTTTGAAGTTCTGTTCTCACTTTACACAATAGGTTAATTTTGTTGGTAAAATCAAGACAGACAGAAAATGACATTACACAACATGCATATTTGTTGGTTCTATTGAAAGTGCGAAAAATTTCAGACAGTTTTAATTAGGTGCAAGTGCACTCTGTCTCTAGAGGTACATCTTTCAGGATCAGCTACTCAGTTGCATGTTGGAATTCCATCCTGTATGGAATTAGTGCACTGCAGATACTGAAGATGTTTGATTCAAGAATAATGATAATGGAGTGGTGACATTTTAATACAACCTTGCTTATTCTGTGGAAAAGTTAAGAGATAGAAGCAATTCAGAAAAATGGGAGATTCCTGTTTGGGTTAAAGATTTGTAGAATGCTAGTATTTGTTTTCCATTGTGTGTGTGTGTGTGTGTGTGTGTGTGTGTGTGTGTGTGTGTGTGT